>NC_066583.1:585152327-585462327 GCF_024323335.1 Lathyrus oleraceus | reverse complement strand
GTTAATGATAGTTTGAAATGTTTGGCTTTTCAAGTTATTAAGTGGGAAAGAATAGAAGAGAGGAGAATGTTTTTGGATTTTTGACGAAGGACTAAACCTAAGTTTTTTATTAGTGGGCCTGACAAGATTTACAAATCCTGCTCCTACGTATCTCAATAGAGAAGTCAAGGCTTACGTAGTTCTGGGTAGAAAAATGTTTGTTTCTTGGTCGATTTTAGTGAAAGCTACTTTGTGTCAAATCGACAAAAACATTGTTGGACTACCCAAAACAGGTGGAAAAACATTGCCTTGCATTGTTTTGAAACAAAGTACCTTTCGTTTGTGAAAAGGTTTAAGAGTCAATCGCACGACGGCGAGAAAAAGAAATTGATTGGTTTGATGTGTTTTGAGTAATGGCGAGAACTTGGATGAGCGAGATATCCATCTCGAATCCTAGTCTCAGGAGTGTGTGGTATCCACCACGTTCCATTTCCATCTTATTTGCAAAAAATGTTTAATAAGAATTAAGTGTTTTTGGGGTTTGATTGAAAGGGTTTGAAGAAACCGCATTGACAATTTTAAATGATGGCGAGAGCTAAGATAGGCGAGGCATCCACCTTGAATCTTAATCTCAGGAGTGCATGGTATCCACCATGTTCCATTTCCATCTTTATTGAAAAGTGTTTAGATAGGAATTAAGTATTTTGAGTTTTATTGTGAAAATGACTTGACATTGGATCAAGCATTTGATGAGCGATTGAGAAAGATTCGAATGAGTGTTTGAGAGAAAACTGAATAGATAAATTTGGATGATGGCGAGAGCTAAGATAGGCGAGGCATCCACCTCAAATCTTAATCTCGGGAGTGCACGGTATCCACCATGTTCCACTTCCATCTTTATTGAAAAGGTCTTAAATATGAATTAATATTTTTTTGAGTTTTTATTATGAAAAATGGCTTGACGTTGGATCAAGTATTTGATGAAGGTTAGAAAGAAATAGAATGAAATGGGAGGAAGAAATGGATTGATTTGTTTATTGAGAAAATCCTCGACGTTGGATCGAGTCTTATTTTTGATCTTTTGGAAATTGTTGATTTTATTCTTGTGTTAGTAGCTAACTAAACAGTCAAGCAAACAAAGAAATAAAAAGCGATAAAATTATTACATGCCGGGGAGTGGGGTACATTTGTTACGAATGGGGATGGTTCATGGTAATCAAACAATAAGAATATATGCCTCAATCATCATACAAGTAGGCAACAGTTATCAATCAAATCAGATAAGTAAACAAGTATATAATCAAATCAAAGAATCAAAGAATGAAATAATGGAGCATTAAACAAGGCATGGGAAGTATGAACATGTTAAACAATCAAGCAATAGTAAGCATGGATGAAAGAAACAAGTATAACAGATAACAGATGAACCAGACAGATGAAAAGATGCACAAAAAGGGTCCACTAAAATGATTAAATCAAGAAATAAGGTAAGGATCAAATAAAATCAAGATAAAAGGCCTCTAATACATGGCCTATGAGATGAACAAGGGAGGATCAAAATATCTCTTCAATTGCCATAAGCAATCCCTAAGTCAAACATCGATCATAAAGAAGTCAACTGAAAAATCGAGCCAACTTAATAAATAGCAAATAAATAGCAAATTAATCAAGAAAATTATGAAAAATTAAGTTAAGTAACGTAGGGTCAGGACATCATCATCCCCCTAAAAGATTTTAAAAATAATGAAAATTAGTACATGAATTAGTTGAAATAAAACAGAGGTCAAACCAAAAGTCAACCAATAAGACTAGGTTAGAAATAAATCAAGAATAAATAGCAAATTAATCAAGAAAATTATGAAAAATTAAACTAAATAAGGTGGGGTCAGGACATCATCATCCCCCAAAAATATTTTAAAAATAATGAATATTAGTGTATGAGGATTTGAAGATCAGAATGGATCGTACGTTAGATCGTATCTGAGTTGCAGAATGAGTCGTACGTTAGGCTGTATCTGAAAAAGAAAGTAGTCGTACGCTAGACTACACCTCGGAATGTACCGTACGCTAGGTAGTATCTGAGGATTTGAAGATCCAAATGGGTCGTACGCTAGACCGTATTGGAATAATTGAAGGAATCATATGTTGAGCTGAATCAGAATGAACCGTACGTTAGGCTATATCTGATAACATTTGTATATGTTGTATTTGCAATAAATGTCTGGGATGGGCTTAAAGATGCCATCATTAGGAGGATATCAGAATGCTTGTCAGAATGAATATTCACATGGATTATATCTGAAAGATGTATCTGAATCTCGAATGTAACCGCTGAGGGTGTCTGTCTGAATGAACCTTTATTTTAACTGTATCAGAAGGATAATTAACCTGAAAAATAAAGTTAGCTTCATGCCATGTCATGATGCATGAGATGTTTTATGCTTTCGAAAATAAATGCGAACATTGTATGCATGCGTATGCTGTGAAATGATGTAATGAATGAATTATGCGTCTGAAAAGTTCTTCCAGGGGAAAATAAATCCCCATATTCTGGTTGGAGATATTTGTATTGATGACCCTTTCTTAGCTGGGGATACTTGATTTATGTCTGATGGTAGAAACATTCAACAGAGCCTGGCTGGGGATAAAAGAGATGGCCAGTCTGTCTAGTAATGCCAATTTCTTCTGGGAAATAACTGGTTTTGCTGGGGAGTAGGATTAGCAACCGGATTCATCAGAAAGCATGGTTAGACTTTATCCTCGACCCTAAAGTTTTTTAGTAACTGCTATTGCTATTTTATGCATGTATTTTCGGTAAACATCAATCATGTTCAAACGCATATACTCATTCGAATCAAATCAATGGACGTTTATGCAAACAAAACAGAGAAAGTAAAACAAAAGCATCTTTTTGGAAATAAAATTGTATCGATTTTGACAGAGGGCCTATAAATAGGCAATTTGTGTACAAGGAGACAGAAATCCTAGTAAGAGGAAATTGTCCAGAAAACAAAGAGAAAGCTATGCAGAAAAAGTCCTATTGACTTTAATTCCACTACTGTCATTACGTCTTCAAGCCTCTCATCTCCTGTTGTCGGATAGAAGTGATTGGCTTGTTCAGTCCCTTTGACTTGGGTGAAGCTGACCAAGAACGGGACATAGTCATACGCTTTTATCCCTAATTTTTGCCTGGACCGCCTTTTCAGGTTTTCAGTCCACCAGGATACCCTTTTTTGCCCAAGCCGCCTTTTCAGGTTTTCGACTTGTCGGGTGTACATTTTTATATGTTAATCCCTAATTTTTGCCCGAACCCTTTTGGTTCGCCGGGATGCCCTTACTTTTGCCTAGATACGTCGACCTAGCGGGTCTCTTTTATGCGTAGTATTTTTTAACTATGTCCGCGTTCACGGGATGTGGGAAGTCTTCGCCATCCATTGTAGCAAGTATCATGGCTCCACCAGAGAATACCTTCTTAACTACAAATGGCCCTTCGTATGTGGGGGTCCATTTGCCTCTGGGATCACCTTGTGGTAGAATGATACGCTTCATCACCAAGTCGCCAATTTGATACACCTGTCTCTTGACCTTTTTGTTAAATGCCTGGGTCATGCGCTTCTGATATATCTGCCCGTGACAAACAGCCGCAAGCCTCTTTTCATCAATCAAATTTATCTGATCGAGTCGAGTCTGAACCCATTCATCCTCGTCTAAACCCGCCTCTTTCATAATTCTTAGAGAGGGAATCTGAACTTCCACTGGTAAAACAGCTTCCATTCCGTAGACTAAAGAGAAAGGAGTTTCCCCTGTCGAAGTTCGTACTGAAGTGCGATAACCATGAAGAGCAAAGGGTAACATCTCATGCCAGTCTTTGTATGTTACTGTCATCTTTTGTATAATCTTCTTAATATTCTTATTAGCAGCTTCTACGACGCCATTCATCTTTGGCCGGTATGGAGAAGAGTTATGGTGTTTTATTTTGAACTGCGTGCAGAGTTCAGTAATCATCTTGTTGTTCAAATTAGCACCATTATTAGTGATAGCTCTTTCAGGAGACAGCAGGTTTCTCAAATATATATTGGATAGGATCCATCTTAGAAATCAATAAAGTGGTATGATTCAACATATACTGTCTTAGTCGGCGAACAGCCCAAGCCAAAGCGCAGCAAGCTTTCTCGAGCTGTGAGTATCTTGTTTCACAGTCGGTACCTTTTTGCTAAGGTAGTATATTGCATGCTCTTTTCGACCAGACTCGTCATGTTGCCCCAGCACACCCTATTGAATTTTCTAACACGGTCAAATGCATGATGAGAGGTCTTCCTTCAACTGGTGGTATCAGAATTGGAGGTTCTTGGAGATACTTCTTGATTTTGTCAAAAGCTTCTTAAAATTCATCATTCCATATCATCTCCTGATTTATCCAGCGAAAACCTCTACATAGTCACGTAACATCTGAACCAATCTTTCTTTGACACTGTTTTCCAAGCCTGCTCCTATTTTGACTTCTTTCTTGTCTACCTCTGTACCCAGATTTACAGTTTCAATTGACTCTTCCTGCGGCTGTATGGTCTTTTCTTCTTGCAGTAACAGTCTGGCAAGTTCTCAGGTACTTCACAATCTTCCTCACTTCCATCCTCGGCTTGGTAGATCGGATTTTCAAAGTCATAATGAACAGTAGTAGAACTATTATCAACAGGATCCAGAGTGGGTATGGATCTGCAATTTGTTACGTGAGTGTGTGTAAGAAAGCATATCTTGTTTGAAAGATGACAGGAAAGATAAAGAGCGCAATATTTGAATGCAAAAAGTCCATTGATTTATTGAATGTGAATATGCTTATGAAAATGACAAGACCCTTAATAAATTAGCTATTGTGCCCCGGGCATAGACACAATGCTTTAAGAAGTTCAATTGTAAAAGTTAAAAATTTGCAACACTAAAATAGCAATAACAATTACTCCTGACTAAAGGAAATCGAGATAGTGTCTTCAGCCTTCCAATTATTGAGTCCGTCACTGATTGTTGGGAAAATCCAGCTATCCAAGTCGCAATCTCTATCAGCATCTTCTACAGCATTAACAGTCTTGTCATGATTAGGCAGAGGAGCAGTGATGACATTAGGAGTCTCCGGAGGATCAGAGGTAGCCGTCTGTATCTTTCCACTTCGGATGCCGCTTTCAACATGTTCACCTGTTAATATAAGTTCAGTGAAACCTGATGAGGAACTTCCCAATAGATGGCTGTAGAATGGGCCAGTCAGTGTACTCATGAACATGTCCACTAATTCTCGATCAGTCATAGGGGGTTTGACTCTGCCAGCCAGATCTCTCCATTTTTGAGCATATTCTTTGAAGCCTTCTTTGAATCCCATAGTAATATTCTGCAGCTGTAGCCGAGTAGGCACCAATTCAGAATTGTACTGGTAGTGCTTGTAGAAAGTTGTCGCTAAATCAGTCCAGGTGTGGATGTTAGAGCTCTCGAGCTGATAGTACCATTCCAACTGTGTGCCAGACAGACTCTCTTGGAAGAAATGGATCCATAGCTTCCTATCAGTGGTATACAGCTGAATCTTTCTCACATAAGCTCTCAGATGCATCTGAGGACAAGACGCACCATCATACTTAGTGAAAGTGGGGACCTTGAATTTGCGGGGAATGACCACATCAGAGACCAGTTCTAAGCCTTCGAAATCCAGACCGGGCGTCTTCTGACCCTCCATAGCTAGCATGCGTTCCTCCAGCAACTTGTACTTATCATCTCTTGGAGAGTACTGTTCATTTTCATAATCCTCATCATCGTCCTCAGGGTTGAAGGGATCAACATTTTCCTCTTCCGAATCATTTTCTGTCTCCTCTTCTTGATCCTTCGGAATTCTAATCTTGGCTCCTGCGGCCTGTCCTTTAAGCCTTCTTCCCGGGTTTATGTAACTCACAACTTTCTTGTCTTTCTTCTTCTCGAGCAAGAGAGCCTTCAGCTCCTCCTGCCCCTTGGATAGGTTCAAGATCATCTCCTGGAATTGAACATTCTGAGCCTGGAGATCTTTGACAGTTTGTTTGAGAGCCATCTTTCTGTTTAGAAGGAAGACCGTGAGAATATTGATCTTTTAGAATACCTGTTATGCAATGTTATGTTATGCTATGCAATGTATGAAATGTTTTCAAGGACTTTTGGAATTTAACTTCGCGTAAACCACCAAAAAGAGAGGAACTTTTATTAATAATTTCTTTAATCAATGTTCATTACAAAAAGAATAATAAAAATACAATGAAAGCTCAAGTCTCCCAGGGACGACTTCTTTTTGGGCGAAGATATGCATTGAGTCTTCGTTCCTCATTAAGCTGGCTGGTGAGCTCTAACACTTTCTTCCTTTCAGCACAACACTGAGTTTCAAAAGTATCCCTTTCCTCTCTCAACTGGATCCAGGATTTCTTTAATTCTTCAACATTGGTAGGCATATCTGGATAGGGAATGACCTGAGGAGTACCTCCTTCAACTCCTGGTTCAACAATCAACGGTTCGACTGCAAGATATGGCATGGTAAGCTCACGAGCTCTGGCGCGTACCCATCTGAGATAAGGTTCCATAGGAATAGAGTTTTTCTGTCCTAAAGTGCTTCTTTTCACCATGCCCCAAGCTCGTACAAACCTTTGACGGAGACCTTGAGAGTCGTTGTCATAGTCAAACACAGTGCCTTGAATGATTATTTCATGTGGACCATCTCTTCGAGCATAACCAAACTGACGTAGGGCTAAAGCTGGGTTATAAGTAATACCTCCTCTTATCCCCAGGAGTGGTACGTTAGAGAATTCTCCGCAGCGGTCAATGAGGATAACATTTTCTTCGAGATGAGGACACCAACGGATGTCTGAATGGGAGAGCGACATTATCCTTTGAGACCATTTCAAATTTTGCTCATTCTTCAAGACTGATTGAGGAAGGTGCGAAATAAACCACCTGGATAATAAAGGTACGCAGCACATGAGAGTCCCTTGCCTCTTCATAGTACGAGTGTGAAGGGAATGCAAAATGTCTCCAAGCACGGTAGGCACAGGGTTATGAGTGAGAAATATCTTAATAGCATTCATGTCTATGAATTGGTCTGGATTAGGGAATAACACCAAACCATAGATTAGTAATGCTAGAACATCTTCGAAAGCATGGACATTCATAACTTTGAGGAATTCTCGGGCCTTATTTATCAGAAATTTGGCAAGTAAACCCTTAATTCCACTTCTTGTTACCCAATTGGTTTCAATGTCGGACTTTGTCATGTGTAAAGTTGCGGCAACTTCTTCAGACTTCGGAATCTTTTCTAAACCACTGAAAGGTGTTTGATCAAGGATAGGTATCCCGAGCAGCCTGGAGAATTCTTCTAGTGTGGGTACCAACTGATAATCTGGGAAGGTGAAGCAATGATGTTTAGGATCGAAGAACTGGAATAGAACTCTCATCATATCTTCTTTGAAACCAGTGGTAACCAAATTGAGGAGAGAACCATGTTTCCGGATGGTCTTCCTGGAAGCCATAGCCCTGTTACAGAGCAAAGTTAAATCCCTAAGTCCTTAAAATGGTTAGTACAATGCCATGATGTTATGATGTTATGATGTTATGTAAGTAACAAACACAAGCAAGTCACGCAACAATCATTCCTAGGTTTTAAGGCTTGCATGAGTTCCATAGGTAAGTACCCTCCCCACTGAAGTTTGGTTGGTTCCACCTGTCCTAGAATAGTAACCGGGTTCTAGAAGGATCTCAAATCATTGACCTTCCCTTAAGTCCACTTCAGTGCAACACCCAGTGGTTGACCAAAGCTTCCCTAAAGTCCAATCTCAAATAGTGTAGTATGGAGTCTCAACCAACCCCAGTCGGAACCGAAGTCAGTTATCTCACTACTTTCTAATGGCCAAGATGAGTCAATTAGGGTTCTAAAGGTCTGGTTAATGCTTTGATGACACCACGCGGACGCCAAATTTCTCCTCAAGTAAACATGAGGAACATCATGACATCCAAAGTGTCACATTAACCGTAGCCATCATTTTAACCATTCCAGTATACGCCGGATAGTCGCGATGATCTCTTGCTACTTACCTAAGGTACACTAGATCCGGGTGTAGGATCTTTCACTCAAGCATAAAATACCCAAGCAATCCCTTAAAAGTAAATCAGACAACTCAAATAAGTGATCTTGTTATTTTTTTTTTATTATTTTTTTTAAAGGCAACCTCTCTTTTTAAGTGTCCCCAGCAGAGTCGCCAGTTCTGTCATACGGTGAACTGACTTTGTGTGTTTTTGCTTTGGAAAGCAAATGTCGCGGATAGCAAGAGTCGCCACCGACTTTTCTTTTATCCAATAAGGAAAGACGGAAAAGAACAGGAAAGACCTTGATTAGATTTTGGGTTCGGGAGGTACATTATACAAAGGGAAGGTGTTAGCACCCTTTGTATCCATGGTTATCCATGGGCTCTTAATTGCTTGATCACTTATGTTTTTCTTGTCTGAAAAAGTGTGTGAGAGCTGTTTAGAAAATGTTTTGAAAAGAGAGTTTAACTTTGTAATGCTTCTCGTACGAATGTATACAAAGTATTTATCTCGTTTAATTTTGAAAGTTGTTTAGGAAAATATAACTTGGCAATGATTCTAGTACGAATGTATGCCAAGTGGTGATTTTCTAATGGAGGTTTTGAAAAGTGTGAGGTGTGAAAAGTAGTTTAAGTTGTGAGCAAGCATTTAGGAGTTATACCTACCCAAGGTCTTTATGGGCATTTCCTATCCTTATGAGGGTAAAACTGTCCTTACTATTGAGAAGTAAGTAGTTCTATCCTTTGGATGTAAAGGGTCA
Organism: Lathyrus oleraceus; assembly: GCF_024323335.1. Taxonomy (NCBI): domain Eukaryota; kingdom Viridiplantae; phylum Streptophyta; class Magnoliopsida; order Fabales; family Fabaceae; genus Lathyrus; species Lathyrus oleraceus. The sequence continues at coordinate 585,453,512 of NC_066583.1, read as the reverse complement.
TCGTAGGGTCATCGATTGGTCATTGAAGGCAACATTTGTAAGGATACCTTAGCATTCGAAGGGACGATCATCATTTAACCGTAGGCTACAACGACGGGTCATCGAGGGACAAAAATCATATATTCGCAGGCAACATCCGAGGGACTATGATTTATCTTATAGGGACATGATGATTTAACCGAAGGGTCTTTGCTAAGTGTATCCCCACATTCGCGGGACATGACCGTAACACCGTAATCGTAAGGCAACAAAGAGAGGTCCAAGATCACATATTCAAAGGCAATATTTTATAATCAATTAGGTAATTAGGATGAATCTCCACATTAAAATCAATTAAGTAATTAGGATGAATCTCCACAAGGGTATCCCACAAATAAAGTGGAATACCTAGCAAGCTACCTTTTCCGGGAGTATGTGAACCCTTACAAAATTCAGCAAACAGGTCAGAATACCAAATCAGGGTGCAATCGAGAATTGCACCAAACAAAAGGAATCACAACAGTAATAGTGTCAGATAAACAATGCACGGTGATAATAAAACATGTCAGATGAGCAAAGATCAGAACAGAAAAAAATCAGCGACTGTCACGTTCGCTGCTGCCTCGCCTAGCGAGGGCTTAACGAACACTCGCTACAGGTTCGCTTAGCGATGTGCTAGCGAACGGCTGCGGATTTTGAATTTAAGAACAATACGATTTCACCGAGCTCCAAACCCTATGGCATCCATTACAGAAATTACATGGTTAAACGTTCAAGATATCCATACATACTTAAATCCACATGCAAAACTTAAGATGTTTTTATAAATTCAATCATAATGCCACATGTAAATTAAGAACATAAAGCGGGAATAGTAATGTAAACCTGTTTGCAATTGAATTACAACCTTGAATTGGCAAGTCACTCTTAGGGTTGGCGCCGGATTGAGTTGGGTGGAGGTAACCTTTGTGCAGATGCGTCTCCTTCAGGGTTTCCTTTAGGGTTGCTCTGAATTCTCTGGGTTAGCCTCCAGGGTTTGTTATTCCTTCTCTCTGTCTCCGTCCGTCTCCTCCTTTCGTTCCCCCCCTTTTTTGACTGAAGTGCTGGTATTTATAATGCTTTTTGTGACCTAATGGGCTCAGAATGAAGCCCAAAAATTCTGGTATTCGCAAGCTTCGCTAGGCGAGTGGTGTAGCGAAGGGTTCGCTAGGCGAAGGATTTGCTCGCCTAGCGAGCAAGCTAGTTTAGGCCATTTTCCGGATTTTGCCACCTGTATGTTGGGTATTTGTTCCCTTAAGATCAATGTTTTGAAAAATAAGTTGGAGTGCCTTGAAAAATGCCTTGTAATATTAACGGGCAAATTTTGGGGTATGACACTGAACAACGACATTGAAGATGATGATCAACCACCGACAATACCTCCTAGTCATGTCTATAATCCGGCTCAACATATGACACAGATGGATCTGCATGACGATGAAACATCCGACAGTGTTTTCTATAACCCGTATCCACGATCAGAAGGCGAATTAAAGGTGGAAGACATGTTGTCGTACCTCGATGAAAATGGCAATACGACCTAGCGAAGCGCAATCGCACGCTCGCAATGATGGACTGAACAAAGTCGCCACCGAACTTTATTTATTCCTAAAAAGGAAAGGGGAAATATCGATAAAACCCAAGAAAAAAAATGACAATGATTATGGTCGTCGCAACCAAATCAGGGTTCGGGAGTCGATTACGCGAGGGGAACGTATTAGCACCCCTCACGTCTGTTGTACTCAACGGGAACCATTAGGTTAGTTGTGTGCGTTAATGATAGTTTGAAATGTTTGGCTTTTCAAGTTATTAAGTGGGAAAGAATAGAAGAGAGGAGAATGTTTTTGGATTTTTGACGAAGGACTAAACCTAAGTTTTTTATTAGTGGGCCTGACAAGATTTACAAATCCTGCTCCTACGTATCTCAATAGAGAAGTCAAGGCTTACGTAGTTCTGGGTAGAAAAATGTTTGTTTCTTGGTCGATTTTAGTGAAAGCTACTTTGTGTCAAATCGACAAAAACATTGTTGGACTACCCAAAACAGGTGGAAAAACATTGCCTTGCATTGTTTTGAAACAAAGTACCTTTCGTTTGTGAAAAGGTTTAAGAGTCAATCGCACGACGGCGAGAAAAAGAAATTGATTGGTTTGATGTGTTTTGAGTAATGGCGAGAACTTGGATGAGCGAGATATCCATCTCGAATCCTAGTCTCAGGAGTGTGTGGTATCCACCACGTTCCATTTCCATCTTATTTGCAAAAAATGTTTAATAAGAATTAAGTGTTTTTGGGGTTTGATTGAAAGGGTTTGAAGAAACCGCATTGACAATTTTAAATGATGGCGAGAGCTAAGATAGGCGAGGCATCCACCTTGAATCTTAATCTCAGGAGTGCATGGTATCCACCATGTTCCATTTCCATCTTTATTGAAAAGTGTTTAGATAGGAATTAAGTATTTTGAGTTTTATTGTGAAAATGACTTGACATTGGATCAAGCATTTGATGAGCGATTGAGAAAGATTCGAATGAGTGTTTGAGAGAAAACTGAATAGATAAATTTGGATGATGGCGAGAGCTAAGATAGGCGAGGCATCCACCTCAAATCTTAATCTCGGGAGTGCACGGTATCCACCATGTTCCACTTCCATCTTTATTGAAAAGGTCTTAAATATGAATTAATATTTTTTTGAGTTTTTATTATGAAAAATGGCTTGACGTTGGATCAAGTATTTGATGAAGGTTAGAAAGAAATAGAATGAAATGGGAGGAAGAAATGGATTGATTTGTTTATTGAGAAAATCCTCGACGTTGGATCGAGTCTTATTTTTGATCTTTTGGAAATTGTTGATTTTATTCTTGTGTTAGTAGCTAACTAAACAGTCAAGCAAACAAAGAAATAAAAAGCGATAAAATTATTACATGCCGGGGAGTGGGGTACATTTGTTACGAATGGGGATGGTTCATGGTAATCAAACAATAAGAATATATGCCTCAATCATCATACAAGTAGGCAACAGTTATCAATCAAATCAGATAAGTAAACAAGTATATAATCAAATCAAAGAATCAAAGAATGAAATAATGGAGCATTAAACAAGGCATGGGAAGTATGAACATGTTAAACAATCAAGCAATAGTAAGCATGGATGAAAGAAACAAGTATAACAGATAACAGATGAACCAGACAGATGAAAAGATGCACAAAAAGGGTCCACTAAAATGATTAAATCAAGAAATAAGGTAAGGATCAAATAAAATCAAGATAAAAGGCCTCTAATACATGGCCTATGAGATGAACAAGGGAGGATCAAAATATCTCTTCAATTGCCATAAGCAATCCCTAAGTCAAACATCGATCATAAAGAAGTCAACTGAAAAATCGAGCCAACTTAATAAATAGCAAATAAATAGCAAATTAATCAAGAAAATTATGAAAAATTAAGTTAAGTAACGTAGGGTCAGGACATCATCATCCCCCTAAAATATTTTAAAAATAATGAAAATTAGTACATGAATTAGTTGAAATAAAACAGAGGTCAAACCAAAAGTCAACCAATAAGACTAGGTTAGAAATAAATCAAGAATAAATAGCAAATTAATCAAGAAAATTATGAAAAATTAAACTAAATAAGGTGGGGTCAGGACATCATCATCCCCCAAAAATATTTTAAAAATAATGAATATTAGTGTATGAATTAATTAAAATAAAACAGAGGTCAAACTAGAAGTCAACCAACCAAACTAGGTTAAGAATAAATTAAAAAATGTAAAAAAAAATCCAAGAAAAAGTCAGGTTGACCATGGGACAGTGGTCAACCTTCATCCCAAAAATCAGAAGCTAAAAAATAATTCTAAGTTATGAAAATAAAATCAATAAAAAAATGTATAGTAAAATGAACCATTTAGAATTAATAATTGAAATAAAATATCCATATTAAATAAATGCGAAAATAAAAATTAAATAAAATTAAATAAGGCATTAAGAAATATGGAAAATATTTTTGGATATTTTTATGGACAAAGAAAATATTTTATATCAATTAAAATCAAAACAGAAAAATAAATGTGAATTAAAAAAGAAAATGAAAATGGGAATGGATTAGTGCTGATGGGCCAGGAAAGGGAGGTGTCAACAGCAACTGGTGTTGGCCCATGGTCCAAACAATTATTCAGGTGTGACAAAATTAAATGAACGTTATATTTTAAAACACCATGTGACAAGTTATCAATTGGTCAAGTTTCATTTAAAACACTACAAGACAAAAACAAATGGACAACCAGGATTATAACATGTGCGCTTGATCCAGCGGTCCTCAAGACGACACGTGGTCGTCTTCCTCATGGGACCAAAGAAGAAACCCTAACTCCATGCAAATACGCAGAAACATGTGAGTTTCTTCCAACTTCAACAACAAAATGCGACCACTATAGGGCATCAAATAAAGCCCAGATATCAAGTATGAAATGTGTAGCTTAACATGGTAACTTTGTTTGAGTGAAATGGTGGCTTAATCATGGAGAAATATTGACAATAAGATGGCAACATGGCCACGGGCATAACAGAAATCAACAACATAAACTCAACATCAAGAACACAAGCATATGATTGGCATTATAAACAATCATGAAACAAACATGAGCATATGGTTAGCATGGAAAACAGTAGTGATAATAATGATGAGCATGGTAAGCAAGCATAAGAATAAGCAAAACAATGGCCATGGAAATGGAGTAAAATGATTACCTAGTGGAAGCTTGGTCCACTGCCTCTTGGTTGTGGAGAGTATGGAAGGAAATGGTGCTGCTCTCTTGGTGCTTCAACTTGAGAAAATGAAAGCTGACTTGAATGAACTCCCTCCTTACTTGCTCGAAAAATTACAACGCCTCCCTTCAGATTTAGGGTTTATGTCTCTTAAATATGTGGGTATAATAATCTTAATGGGCTCAGAATAATGTGATTTTGCCATGAGCAAAATGAAGCAAAGTGAGGTATAGAAAGAGGGCATGTGAAATGTTGTTATTTTAGGCAAAACTTAAGTGAATGAAATAAAGGTGCATGGCCAAATGAGGAAACAAACATGGGCTCGATTTATGCAGCATAGTTTGGTTGGTTTGGTTTGGCAAGAAAACAGTCCAAAGGGGTGACTTTGAGGCCATGTACCTTGATGATCAAGTCACCAAATGATGAAATAATGCAAACAGTAGCAAGACCTCATGGAGCATAGCATGTTTCATGTTGAGCATGAGTGGAAATAAGGAGTGGAAGAAGGTGAAAAATGGGCCTCAAGTTCAGGTCTCACCATGCCAAATTGGTTGGGCAAGTTTGGCCAAAAATCTGCCTAGAAAATTAAGTCATGGTGCCAACTTTAAATGAATGTACCTTTCAAACTATGGATCCAAATGAGATGATTCCAAAAGGAGGTGAAAGAGGACATGGCAAAGTACAATTGTTGTGAAGAAAACATTTTCAAATGATGCCTTGAAATGCAAGAAAACTGGCCAAGAAGTCTTTACAAACTTTGAAGATTTTGAGACTTAGAAATTTTTCTAAGTGTCCTAAAAATATGTCTGACTTTGACTAAGCATAACTTTATCAATCTTGATCCCAATGGAGCAAACTTTATATTTCTAGAAATCTTGGAACAAGGGGAACAACTTTCATTTGGAGAAATTTTCAAATGGAGCTCTTATCTTGATGGAAAATGGGCTTCAAGTGAGTGCAACAATCATGAAAACTTGCCCTAAATGGAAAGTCAACCAATTCCAAATTAAGTAACTTTTCCAATTCCTGATTAAATGATGAATCCATGATCCAACCTTGATCAAATTTCACATGTAGGATCTCCTAGGCAAGGATTTTGAGAAGCCACTCTCAAAATGTCAGGAGTTGACTTTTCTGGCCCCACGGTTGACTTTTCCCAAACTGTCTGATTCTTGATTCCAATGATCAATTGAAGCGCCTCTGGCTCAAATAAAAAGCTGATTTTTTTGTATGTAGACCCTTGTGGACATATGGAGGGCCATGGAAAAGAGTTTCACTCAAAGAATCAGAAATAAACTAATTTTAAACCAAACCCTAATTTTAGGGCAAAATTGACCGGGAACTGATTGCACTGCTTGCCAATGGATCTTTCTGAGGAAACAAATAAAATGAATGAAATAATGATATGAATATCAGGGTCAAAATCGGGGTGTGACAGTTGCCCCTATTTAAGTATCTTCAACCAGAGAATATGAAGTAGGACGATCTTCATATGATCATAGAAGAAGATATTTAAATACTAAGAAAACCCTGATTTTGATCCTGAAATGAAAATGCTATTATATGATATGCATGGATGCAAGATTCTCTTTTTTTTGTAATTTTTATCTGCTAGGGATATGGTGAACCCTTAACAGGAGATGCTACTAGACAGACCAATCTGTGGGGAATGTTGATGGTCCATAGGGAGACAGACAAATGGTAAAAACCAACTCGCTGGGGAAAACAATCCTGCTAGAGAATCAGACACACACTAGAGAGTACTCAAAGTGAAATTCAATGAACGACACTTAGAATACAAGAGATTTCGGCAGTAAGTTCACACATAACTTACTAAACCCGAATAAGAAAAATTTCTACAACAGGTTCATACATGACCTGATAACACTGAAACAATCATAGAGAAAGATTCTTCAAAACAGGTTCATTCATGACCTGGTAATACTGGAATGAAAGCTCAACAGCAGGTTCATACATGACCTGACAATGCTGGGGAATATCAAGAAATTCTGACAGCAGGTTCAGACATGACCTAACAAACTCAGAAAAATTCAAAAAGAGTATACCAACAGGTTCATACATGACCTGATGACCAACTTGAACATTTTGAGAAAATTTCCACAACAAGTTCATACATGACTTGATAACATTGGAACAAAAGGTTCAGCAACAGGTTCATACATGACCTGACAACACTGGAATAATCAAAGAAAAATATTCTTCAAAACAGGTTCAGACATGACCTGGTAATACTGGAATAAAGGCTCAACAACAACGGGTTCATACATGACCTAAGAATATTAGAAAACCAAGGTATTTTTACTCAACAGGTTCATATGTGACCTCAACATTTGGATATTCAAGGAAAGTTTCACTCACAAGTTCAGACATGACCTGGCGATTCTGGAGAAAGTCAAAGAATTTATTAACAGACCTGACAAACCAGAAAACACAAAGGAAACTTCAACCATAGGTTCATACATGACCTGAAAATACTGAAGAACATACATATCAAGTTTCATCAATAGGTTCATACATGACCTGACACTTTAGAATACATCTGACAATTCTGGAGATTTCTCACAAGAAATTCATCCAATCAAAGATTTTGGAGATTCCTAATAGGGAATTTATGCAAAACAAAGATAAACGGGAGTCTTCTTATAAGTAGATCATCCACGCAAAAGGCCATGATGATTCTTTACAAAGAAATCAAACAAAACCAACATCATTGGAGTTTTCTAACACAAAAAACCTCCAAGCTTCTGGGAATTCCTCAAGATGATGAGTCATACATGACTTTCACGGAACCATCAGGAAAGACATGGTAATCAAACTCTCTATTCGTGCCAACAACAATTGGACTTTTAACCGTAAGTAATGGATTACAACCAACTTTTAACGAATTTTGCCAACAACAATTGGACTTTGACCATAAGCAATGGATTACAACCAAACTTTTAACAGGCAGGTGCCAACAACAATTGGACTTTGACTATAAGCAATGGATTACAACCAGCTTTTAACGGATTTTTCCAACAACAATTGGACTTTGACTTTAAGCAATGGATTACAACCAGCTTTTAATGGATTTTTCCAACAACAATTGGACTTTGACTGTAAGCAATGGATTACAACCAGCTTTTAACAGATAGGTGCCAACAACAATTGGACTTTGACCGTAAGCAATGGATTACAACCAACTTTTAACGGATTTTGCCAACAACCATTGGACTTGAAATGATGTTGGCGACAACCAAACTTCAGATATCAATCACAAATGTATTTACAAACAGACTGACAGTGATGCCAACGACAATTGGGTTTAAAATGAGTTCTAGTAAGAACTGAGCTTGGAATAATGCTAGCGACAACTGAATTTTATGAGACACCAATGAGCCTTAAAATAGTGCTAGGGAACGGCATAAGGGTTCTGGAAGCGTGTCAGAACAAAATGACATGTTTGGGAATTCATCGGAGAGTAAAAGAAACGAATTCTGGAAATGCATCAGAATTACGAGTGATATTCTGGAGATACAACAGAATACAGACATATCCGATAATACGCCGAGGAAATTGTGGAAATACATCAGAATACAAGCCAAACATATTTGAGCATACATCAGATAGGTGAGGAAACATCTGGAAACACACCAGACAAGTTATGGAAATACATCATAAACCAAGGAGTAATCCGGAAATTCATCGGATAATCCAAAAAGGAAATGAACCTCTTGGACAAATTTTTTGATAGGTGCCAACTAAGTTGGATTTGAAAATGACTACGGAAACTGGATGATGGTTTAAGGGCACCAAAGAAAAACTAGAATTAGAGGTCAAAGAATATAGGATCAACAACAAGACCTGGGTCAATGCAAAATGAGCACGAAGTACATTTCAGCTATGCATGATTTGAATTCTTTTATGCATGATATATGAATGATCATGATTATGAGAATGCTAACACTTGAGTGGACTGGGAGTTGTAGAGGCTTTTATGGATATCATGATTCCTTAACACCGAGAACTCAACCAAATATTATGTGATAGATAATGTCAAAGGAGAATTCTACCAATCTTGACGGCCACAACTTAGCCAAATGGATCCTTTCGGAGGATTAATGAATCGTGCTAGCATAACTTTCGGGCACTCGTCTCAGAATCAATAGTTGTTGACGTATGGCAGTAATTTGAAAATATGAAGGGGGTCTGCCCCTCTGTGGCTCATCTTGCCCTAGTTTGTTGGGTCCTTGAAAATGTTCACCTTGAAAGTGAGTTTGAAACAGCTCGACATGAGACGATCTCGAGATGGCATGCCCCAATGTTTGCATACCGCAATGACCTAACCCTAATTCACCAAAACCTGGAATGGTAGACTTCTGATTGACTGTCTTTGGATAGTTGGACTCAATGAGCTTCTGAGGTGGCTTGCCCCGGCCTGAGTCTTGAAGCAAATCACTTTTTGCTAAGTGAACCTTGGGGTGATTGGATCAGATTGAATGATACTCAAAGTGATTTTCCCATGACTGGACTTCTTTCACCTTATCAAATTCCTCAATTGTATATTGCTGGAATTTCTTTAATGTTAAATGTTGACTCGCAAATAAGATTGTGCACTCAAAAATGGTAATTTTAATGCAGTGCTTATGCAAAAAATTGAAATCAGAGTTTATTGATATGAACGGGTGAAATACAGTGAACGAGTCATTGATAAGAACACAATGATGATCCAGTCATTCACAACATGCAAGTCTGTGCCATCAAATGGTTAACAAAAATCATTTGGAGTCAGGTTAACACAACCTTGTTGTAGTGTGCTTTCAGAATAAACTCTGCCTCAATTAGGTCTTTTAAGGATTGTAACATGGTCTGGTTCACGGTTTTTTGAAACAAAAGGATATAAGGCTCAAAATTTATTTTTACCCACCCCTTCTTCTTGATGATCTCCAATTCCTATGTTCAGTTAATTCAATACACGCATTCGACTTCACAGGTGCGAAAGTGAAAATGAGGATTCAAGGTGAGATTTTCTTGAAATGGCAGTCACCTTATTTTGTTTTTGTTGAGGATTTAATGACCTCTTTTGATTGATGTTCTTTATCCCTGATTTTGCCTGGACCGCTTCTTTGAAGCTTTCGGTCCATCGGGATGCCCTGACTTTTGCCTAAGTCATTTTGTGGTGTTTGACTTAGCGGATTTTTTTCTGTTTTTTTTTTCGTGTCGACTGCCAGGTTATTGGTGGATGAGGATCAACTAACACTAATTTTAGATTTTCTCAACTTCTTTGAAGCCTTAACATGTGCACGAAGGATAACATATGGTTGAACCTAATTGGAGGGCGTACATATGGACGATTTTTTTTGAAAGATCGAATGCACGGTCAAACTATCTGAACACAACTACCCTGCCCCAGGTTAAGATTAAGGGTTTTAGATCCGAAATAAACACCAATTTCTAGGCTCAAAGTGGTTGTCTAGGGATTAACTCCTTATCACTTCAGTGTTTGGGGATTTGAAACAATGCCTTACATCATCGACAAGGTTTTACTCAAAAGCATACCACAACAATTTCAGGTGTTTCGTTTTCATCACCCTCCTTCCAATCTTTGTTAACACAACGGTTTGATAAACAAAAGTGAATGAGAGGAGTATTTTTGTTTTTAACATGAATGAAAAACGAGTGAATACGAATGGATCAATTCAAAAGATGCATAAACATTTCATTAATCTTACCAATTCAAAGAAAACAACAATTCTTAAAAGCAATTAACAATCAACCTGCGAGGAAACTACAAAAGAAATGCTGAAACAAACAAATGATTACCAGATTTAGGGAATGACTTCTTCAAACTTGATCCATTAACCTATGGGGACACCCCTTGAGACCTTCGCACTTATCCGACCGATGGGTTAACGTTTACCACCAAGCTTCCTTCTTGAAAGGCTATGTACCTGTTGTCAATTAACTATTGTACTTTGGCTTTGAAAGCATTGCAGTCTTCAGTTGAGTGCCCTTCTGATCCGGCATGATATCCACGTTTCACATTTGGGTCATACCCGGGTGGGTAAGGTTGTGGAACCGACTTAAAAGACTTGGGAACCACCAACGAGTTTTAAATTAAAGGTTGTAGGAGTTGGCTATATGTCATGAGGACTGGATGACGAGGATCATTTCTTCTTTCCAAGTTATTTTGAGGCCTATGCTGATTTTGATATCTCGGGCCTTGGGCTTGTTGATTTGGATGAGGAGCAAACCAGGATTGTTTGTAATGAAGACCAAAAGGTAGCGTTTGTTGGTACGGCACTTCGGGCATTGCTAACTGCTCATTTTCAGCCACTTGAAGGTTAGGATCAACAAACTTTTTGATATTGGTACGACGATCTTCAAATTCTTTTCCTTCAATCTGATCGTTGGATGCAGCCCTCTTGGATCCATTACTCACTTCTCCTTTGCTTCCGTTGCCATGGGTCGTGACATTAGAAATCCAAGGTGATATCCCAATTCTCTTATCGGGAAACGATGATATCTCATTAGCCACCTCCCTGACTTCTTCCTTGTGGTACAAAACCTTGAGGGGTTTCTGAGGTCCTTTGCCTTTCTCGCTACTTGGCCCAGAAATCAAGATGTATGTACCTGAGTTTTCCTCCTTGAGTGTTGGTGACCTATGTCATACCCCAATTTTGTCCGGGCATATTTAAATTTCCATAAAAATCGATTTCATTTTTATATGCACAGCATGACATGCAATTCCAACTATCATAACCCTAATTTCCTTTTCTCTTTACATTTTGGAATTTTTACCAGTGGGCATCCAGAGTTTAGGATCCGCCAAAACTCCACAAGTATAACGCCCATTCCGTGCGTATTTAGTAACCACATGGGTCACTAAATTGGTGTGCATTTGTTTAAAATGGGACTGATTGTTACAAGGATTAAATGAGTTGTTGGACATCCATTAATTGTGGTACGAATCACCATAAGTCCATGACGTCACTTACCCCGTTCTTAAGTTGCCTCGAAGGCTCACATCTCATCGATTCATTATCACAAAAAGCATCTTAATGGCTCATGAGTGCGAATCACATCTTAGCTACAAGCGCTTATATTGAATATACATCTTTCCCACTCACATCGGAAGATGATTTGACTTTGTATCCTTTAATTTCTCATGTGACTCACTAAGTACCACACCAAGAATATACAACTTTCTGCATCAGTACTTATTCATTGGCATTTAATTGGCAGAACTCTATATGATGTTAGCAAGGTATATGATATCAGTATTGATTTGTCTTAGGACTTACATTGTTTGGTCCTGGGTTGAGAAGTCTCATAAGGACTTGGATTTAAGGCTTTAAATGCCTGAAAGAAAGGAAATCAACATTCTATAGGGACTTCATAACAATATCATTTGAATAAAGACCATTAACTTGGATTTACAAGACCATGCTTTGATGGGCATGACGTTCCTAAGTTTTATTGATACAGGCATAAATTTACAATTTGTATTGTTAAACTTCATGGTTTACACAAGTCCTGACCTATGATCTAAGGACATGTTGGCATTACAAGAGAAATTATTCAAGCATTGGAATAGCATGGCAGTTAAGCAATACAACTCATTACACTCTCTTCTTCAAGTAATTCCAAGAATTTGCGAGACATGTCCTGATAAGCATACTGCAACCTGCACAATCCAAAAGCCTATCACATAATATACAAGCTATTGTGAGAAAAGTTAGCCAAAGCCAAAAGGCAATTTTATCATGAGATTTAGTGTTGTTGCAAGAAGGGAAGCAATACCAGAAAGTGTTCCGAGCTTAGAACCATGACAGGGCGACACAAGACGGAACATTTGAAGAAGTATAGCAACGCCATGACCTTATGCAGAAAACCAGTTGAAGATCCCAAGCCCCTTGCAAAGAAGATAGTTTTTAGTATAAGTAAAATTAAAAGCATTCTAGGAGCTCTTTTAAAAAAAGGAAGAAGAAAGGATAAATAATGCTGTGATTAACGATGAACTGACCAACAAGGAAGAGTTTTACCTGGCATTACTCGAGACAAGTAAAGAGGACAGTTTGTTTACTGATCGGGTATTGGATTTGGTTGATACAAAGTGTAAAGGGATACTCGGCTTCAAAGATTTTGCTCGTGTTCTTTCCATCTCCCATCCAAATGCCCCAACTGCCAAAAAGATTGAGTTTCCTCCCAAATGTAGTGTCGCCGTTAAACAGCAGTTCCACAACGTATATTGAATAATATCCAGCCTGCATTACCGTCCAACTACAAGGTCCACAAGCCAACAACATGCCCTACAATTTGTTTTGAGGAATTAGACCCTGAAAAATGAGCACTGTTACTCTGCAGAAATAAAACCAAAGAACCTTACTAAAAGCTCGACTCTTCCTTTTTGAAGTTTGTTGAGATTTCATGTTGAAACTCAACAAACTTGAGCTAAAGCCACAGTTTATCCAAAACGGTTACCACGGTGATAACAACGATGGAAAGAAGAGAAGAAAGAGAAAAGGCGAGGAGCGCGAGAGGTTTGAGAAGAAAGGGAAGAGAACTCGAAAAAGAAGCAAAAAGGAATTACCATATGGCCAGAGGAGAACACGTACCTGAGGTAATATTGGTCGCCGAGATCTGGCCGGAGTTTCAACGCTCCGACAAGATTTTTTGTTTACCTTCTAATTTAAACTTCTGAATGCATTGTAGTTGGGTTTATTTTCTGCTTGCATTCTTGTTGATTATGTGAGTGAGTGTTTCGTCGCTGATTTAAGGTGATTTCTTGAACTAAGAATCAATTGATAATGTAGATCTATAGAAGTTGTTTTGGCTTGTTCGCGAGGTTGATTATGACTTTCTTTTAGAATCAGTATGTATATCTGAATATGTATGTTCTGGGTTCTGGTTTGGCCATGGATTGGACGAAATCGCAGTTTCACGTGTGTTTTCTTTTGAAAATTCAGAGAGATAGAGGAAAGGAGAAATCGTTGGAGAGGAGTAGATAGTGATAAGTGATCAATGTCACATTTGCTTTTGGTCCTTTCTTTTCATTCAGCAGCATTACCCATAACTAAATTTGTTTAATAGTAATAATAAAATGAATAATAAGGATCTGCATTAATTGAGACAATTGGGCGGTGGGCCTTTGGACTTCCCTAGGCTACCGTTTGTTAAGGCCACTTATTGTCATTTCCTTTTAAGTTTCTCATGTGTACAACATCAACACACGTGGCCCCTGGAATAATGGTAGTAGGCATTATGCAGACACCAATCTTTTCTTCTTCTTGATGTTTCGTGTTGGCCGATTAGGAAGGGTTTGGGCCTTATGGCCCATCCCGAATTAAACTTTGCCTTAGGCTTTCTTTTGGGCCTTTTCTGGTCCGATATTTTAATACTTTCCCTCCCTTTCTATTTTCCAAATATCCTTATTTGATTTATGAATTATTTTGGATGTTTTAATTGAATAAAGATGTCCATGATTTAAATAATAATCGTAGAAGTATTATCTAGTTTGATTATCAATTATTATTCCTTATAATCCATATCTTTGTTATAGAATTATATTTAGTTTAAATAGGAATCTAATTACAAATTTTAGTGAAATAAATTCATCTTTTAAAAATATATAGTAGTAATCCAATGACAAGGATTCTCGTTTAAGGTTCGATTAACGCTAATGATTTCAAATCCAAATCCTTCTTTATTAATGCACTCCTTCACACGTTTAATTCTTAATTTTGAATGAAAAGGAGAATAGTAAGCCTCCGCTTCACTATCTCTCGACTATTCGAATAATTGGCGTACGCCATATTGCTCGGATTTTCGTCATTCATTTAAAATCCTAAAACTCCATAAAATTAAAATCACTCCCCCAAATTATTTATAAATTCTAAAAGCTTTATTTTAATAATTAATCTTTGAATGAAAAGGAGAATAGTAAGCCTCTGCTTCACTATCTCTCGACTATTCGAATAATTGGCGTACGCCATATTGCTCGGATCTTCGTCATTCAATAAAAACCCTAATAGTCATACAAATTCAAATCACTTTTCCAAATTACTATAAATTCTAAATCCTTTTAATTCCAAATTTCAGATAATAAAAGGATAGGAGGCGTTCGCCTCGTTATCTTTCGATTATTCGAATAATTGGCGTACGCCACATTGCTCGAATTTTCGTCATTTAATTAAAACATCAAATCATAATATTTCAAATCATTTTCTAAATCAACTACAAATCCTAAGTCTTAAATTCTAAATTTCAGATAATAAGAGGATAGGAGGCGTATGCCTCACTATCTTTCGATTATTCGAATAATTGGCGTACGCCACATTGCTCGAATTCTCGTCATCAATTTAAAACGCAATCGAATAAACTCAAATCACCTTTCATATCAAACGCAATTTCACAAAATCAACTTAAACTTCAATAGAGAATGGGAGGCGTACGCCTCACCATTCCTTGATTATTTGAATAATTGGCGTACGCCACATTGCTCAAATCATCGACTTTCAAAACCTACCAATTCAAAATTCAAATTACTTTCGCAAATCAAATACAATATCTAAAAACATATCTTTTACAATTTAAACCTCGGGTGATAAGAGATAGGAGGCGTTCGCCTCGCCATCTCTCGATTATTTGAATCATTGGCGTACGCCACATTGCTCAAATCATCGACTTCCGATTAATACATTTTAATTAAACTTGGATAAGGGAATAGGTGACGCACGCCTCATTATTCTTTGAATAAGCAAGTAGGAGACGTACGCCTCACTACTGTGCATATTCAACATCCACAAACAAACATTAAAAATAATTCGAACGAAAAGGGAGTAGAAGGCGTTCACCTTATTATTCCTCGAAAGAATTGGACGATTGGTGTACACCACATTGCTCAATCTTTCGTCGTTCTTCAAAAAAACATCTCCAACATTAAACCTAATTTCTCGCCCCCGCGCGATCGAAATCAAACAAAACACCCAAACACATCAATTCAACTCGTCACCCTCGCGTGACCAAAACCCTTCTTTCAAAAGAACACTGTCAATCCTTTCTAATGTGCACAACAAATCAGTGCTAGAGCCTCCACCGAGAGTAGACAAGCCAACGTTTAGCCGTTAGAATACCGACCTACACAGTCGTTCATCAAAACAAAACACACCAAATATTCGTAGTAGCTCGAACTACGAATGCTCTGATTTCCTTATTGCACCATAAGGATACGTAGGCAGGAGATTGATGTATCTTCGCGAGCACACTAATAAAAAACCTCCCATTTTCTCCCATCCTGAGGTATTCATCCATATCTATAATCAAATCTAATTACTCGAAGCAAGCAAACAACATTCAATTAACAGTCAAATAGCAAAATCAGATTAAAAGGTTCCCGTTAAGTACAACGGACGTGAGGGGTGCTAATACCTTCCCCTTGCGTAATCGACTCCCGAACCCGAATATGGTTGCGACAACCATAATTCTATTTTCTTAAAGGTTTTCTCGATATTTTCCTATTCCTTCATTGGAATGAGTAAAGTTTGGTGGCGACTCTGTTCGAACTAACAATTTTTCCGCGTTCCATCGCGAGGGATCGCATTATCATTTTCGAGGTGAGACAGACTGGCGACTCTGCTGGGGACCCTGCTCCAAGCAAGAGAGAGTCTAGCCTAACTTAGTCTGATTTTGCTATGACTGTTGGAAGACATTCTTTCTTTCCATGTTTATCTCTCTGTATTTTATTCTGATTACTTGTGTTGTACGTAATATGTTGATACTTTGATATGGGATTTGGTGTATGCTGTGAGATAAGCTCCATACCCGAGCTTCGAGAAGAACTTAGAACCCGAAGTTGTGTAGTATTGAACCGAGGGGTGTACACCTCATTGGGACAATACGAAGACTCCACCTAGAGTAGATCTGTTTGGAGTTTCCATCACAATATGGCTAGCCCATTATTGTGGGGAGGTTCTAAATACGATCCGTGACTCTAGGGACCTCGCCTTAAACCCAGGTTTTATTTTCATGATTGGCGATTATGTAGTATTGAACCGAAGGGTCTACACCCTGTTCGAACAATACGAGAATCCCACTTAGATTAGATCATTTCAGAACTCCCATCACGATGTGGCTAGCCCACCATTGCGAGGAAGTTTTGAACCTGATCCGTGAGTCTAAGTTCCTTCCTTGAAAACATAACTTTAGAACCTACCTTCGGGGAATTTCTAGTAATCAGAGAAACCCGTACTTCTTCCTGTTATCCTTACGTACCTGACGTGTGAATGATCTTGAGCATTTGTATTCCTCTGCGAAAAACATGGCAAACTTCATGCATTTGCATATCATAAACATGCATTGCATATCATCTTCTAGAAACAAAAACTTACACCATACTCTACCCTTTGTCCAGTAACGCTGGCTACTCGACACCGGTACGAGACACGCCACAACTACAGGATGACACTTGAACAGTTTGAAGCAAACCAAGTTTCGATGAGAACCGACATTGACTCCGTGCAGGAAAAGATGGATCGCCTGCTTGAGACCATGTTGCTCTTAGGCCAGAAGGAAAAAGATGTTGAGACCAGCGCCGAAGCCAGAAGAGTTGTTGCTCAGTTTGGATCACCATCGCTTAGCATCCCAGAAGTGATTGACCTTGATGGTAATCATGCCCATCCTAAAGAAGGATCGATCCCTATTTCGATCCCAATGGTCAATATGAACCCTCTTGAGCATTCTGCTACATCTGCTCGACATGGATCCATGATGGGTGATGAGGATCCATATGACGCCTTCTTCATGCCACAACCCACCAAACTTGTTGTTGGAGGTATCCTAGACCCAACTGTTGATAGACTCCACGCTTTGGAGGAAAAGTTTAAGTCCTTGGAGGTTCATACTACTCCCGGTTTGGACGCTGTTGACATGTGCCTGGTGCCAGGACTCGTGATTCCACAAAAATTCAAAGTCCCAGACTTTGACAAATACAAAGGGATCAGCGATCCCGCCCGAGAACTCACCTCAGAGCCTATTGCCGCAAAATGGTTGCCCACGTCAATAATGATCAACTCCTGATTCATTACTTCCAAGATAGCCTCAGTGGGGCATCCTTGGAATGGTACATGCAACTAGAGAGAGGTCAGGTCCAATCATGGAGAGACCTTGCTGAAGCATTCCTTAGGCATTATCAGTACAATACTGATCTAGCACCCAATCGCACACAGCTGCAAGACATGACTCAACGCAACAAAGAGTCATTCAAGGAATACGCCCAACGGTGGAGAGAGCTTGCAGCTCGTGTCCAACCTCCTCTCCTTGACAAAGAGATAATTGACATGTTTATGGGAACTCTGCACACCCAGTACATGGAGAAAATGGTAGGGTCTAGCTTCCCAACTTTTGCTGAGGTTGTCTCCGTGGGAGAACGAATCGAGAGCCAGATCAAGAAGGGGAAGCTACCTTGTGCTGCTAATGCTTCAAGTGGGATGAAGAAACCTTATCCTAATCTCCCAAAGAAGCCAGAAGGTCAAACCAACGCCATAATGAGAGGAGGAGGATATAGGGCACCTCCATATGCTCATACGCCTTATCATCAGGTTCCCGCGGTCATCCCGACACCATATCAGCAACCCTATCAACAACAATATCAGCAGCCTCATCAACAGTCGGCTTACTAGCAGCCACATCAAAATCAACAGCAACGTGCTCCACCATGTCAACCTAACCAATAGAGGGCAAGGAGGCCAGAAAGACATTTCGATCCTTTGCCAGTATCATATAGCAAGATCCTCCCCTACCTGCTAAAGGATGGATCGGTTGTTCTGAAGGAGATAACGCCTGCAACTCCACCATATCCTCCAGGCTACGACGCTAATGCTCACTGTGAGTATCACATGGGTGCTCCAGGGCACACAATAGAGAACTGTAAGGCTTTCAAGCACAAGGTCCAAGACCTGATTGATAGTAAGGCAATTACATTCACACCAGTGAGGCCAAACGTTGCAACAAACCCCATGCCAGCGCATGCAGAGTCGAGTGAAGCTCGAAGATAAAGTTCCTCACCAGCCTGAACAAGCAGAGCAATTCCGCTAGAATCAAGAGATGAAGTCCGTTGCTTTGAATGACGGTGATCATTACGCCATTTTTACCCTTTCAAACTTTTATAATTTGCTCTTGATTGTTTAAGTACTGTATGATTTAAACATTGTTATTTGTATTTGGTTTTGTTAATGGGATGATTATGCATGCTTTGAATCAATCTTCCATATTCACTCATCTATCACATTTGCAAAAGCACAAACACATACTTTTCCACTTCACCTTCTTTATCACACTGCTATTAGTAAATGTTGGAAGGAGGATGAC
This sequence comes from Lathyrus oleraceus, assembly GCF_024323335.1. Taxonomy (NCBI): domain Eukaryota; kingdom Viridiplantae; phylum Streptophyta; class Magnoliopsida; order Fabales; family Fabaceae; genus Lathyrus; species Lathyrus oleraceus. The sequence continues at coordinate 585,434,367 of NC_066583.1, read as the reverse complement.
AAAAACGAAATACTCATAATTACTGATTGTATGCTTTCGGATAAAATCCTGCTAATGATATACAGGCATTGTTTCAAATCCCCAAACACCGGAGAGATAAGGAGTTAATCCCTAGTCAACCACTTCGAGCCTAGAAGTAGGAGTTTCTTTCGGATCTACAAACCCTTACGCTTAACCTGGGGCAGGGTAGTGTTCAGTTGATTTGACTACACATACGAATTACAAAGGTGAAATATCCCATACAAGGATCAACCATATGACATTCTTCACACAAATCCCGAAGTGTTGAAGGAACCATACAAAATCCAAAATTTATGTCGGTTGTTCTTCAATGACCAATGACTTGGCAGTCACAATTTCCAAAAAAAGTCAAAGAAAGAGCCCGCTAAGTCAAACACCTTAAAAAGAGACTTAGGCAAAAACAGGGGCAATCCCGATGGATTAAAGCTTCAAACAAAGCGGTCCATGCAAAAGTTAGGGATCAAAACAAAAATCAAGAGAGACAATGAAAGTCCTCAACAAAATAAAACAAGATTCAGTGACTACCATACCAAAATCAAAGGGTCACCGACATCCAAAAAACGAAATAAGGTGGCTTCCATTCCAAGAGACCTTGAATCACCATCTTTATCCTTACACCTATGAATGTGTGTGAATTAACTGAACGTAGGATTGGAGATCATCATGAAGAAGGGGTGGGTTAAAATAAACTTTGAGCCTTATATCCTTTTGTTTCAATAACCATGAACCAAGCCACGTTACAACCTTCAAAAGACCTAATTGAAGTAAGGTTTGTTCTGAAAGCATGCTATAGCAAGGTTGAGTAAACTGACTCCTAGAGATTTGCTAATATTCTATTCTCACTACATCATTCACACGCTAGCTAAATCAAGCATCGCGATTAGACACATGATTCACTCGCCACACACTACCACGACACTCCCAAGTGAATGATTGTTTTTCAAAACTTGCATAACTGTTGCATTAAAGTCACCATTTCTTGAATAACAATTCTTAACTGCCAGTCAGTACTGGGCATCGAGTAAATTCCAACAAGGGGCAATTCAAGAGGTACTTGATCTTTGGTGCTGACACGAATCAAGACCATCTCATAAATCAGGGGCATGGCATCTTTTGATTATATTGACCTAAGAAGCAGTCAGTATAAGACAAATCTCCAAGCATCGGCCGATCATGGAGGAAAAACACTTCAATACTCAATCCGTCTGGGGCAAGTCCCGCAAATGCTGATCAGGGGCAAGACAAGTTGCAAGGGGCAAATTCCCTTCATACCTTCAAGTCAATCCAGCAGACTATGTCAGACACTGGAAACTCCTTGAATTCACAACAAAAATGTTGAAAGTCCATACCAGTACAACAAGAATCCTTAGGGCACGTCAAAGGCATAATCATCATGCGTTAATCACGTCGCTATGCTTAGTTACAGGCTGGCTAGATGAATCATTGGCGTACACCACATTGCTCAAATCATCGACTTCCGATTAATACATTTTAATTAAACTTGGATAAGGGAATAGGTGGCGCACGCCTCATTATTCTTTGAATAAGTAAGTAGGAGATGTACGCCTCACTACCGTGCATATTCAACATCCACAAACAAACTTTAAAAATAATTCGAACGAAAAGGGAGTAGAAGGCGTTCGCCTTATTATTCCTCGAAAGAATTGGACGATTGGTGTACACCACATTGCTCAATCTTTCGTCGTTCTTCAAAAAAACATCTCCAACATTAAACCTAATTTCTCGCCCCCGCACGATCGAAACCAAACAAAACACCCAAACACATCAATTCAACTCGTCATCCCCGCGTGACCAAAACCCTTCTTTCAAAAGAACATTGTCAATCCTTTCTAATACGCACAACAAATCAGTGCTAGAGCCTCCACCGAGAGTAGACAAGCCAGCGTTTAGCCGTTAGAACGCCGACCTACACAGTCGTTCATCAAAACAAAACACACCAAATATTCGTAGTAGCCCGAACTACGAACGCTCTGATTTCCTTATTGCACCATAAGGATACGTAGGCAGGAGATTGCTGTATCTTCGCGAGCACACTAATAAAAAACCTCCCACTTTCTCCCATCCTGAGGTATTCATCCATATCTATCATCAAATTTAATTACTCGAAGCAAGCAAACAACATTTAATTAACAGTCAAATAGCAAAATCAGATTAAAAGGTTCCCGTTGAGTACAACGGACGTGAGGGGTGCTAATACCTTCCCCTTGCGTAATCGACTCCCGAACCCGAATATGGTTGCGACGACCATTATTCTATTTTCTTAAAGGTTTTCTCGATATTTTCCTATTCCTTCATTGGAATGAATAAAGTTCGGTGGCGACTCTGTTCGAACTAACAATTTTTTCGTGTTCCATCGCGAGGGATCGCAATATCATTTTCGAGGTGCGATAACCTAATGTCGATCAATCTCTGCAGCTTGAACTTAAAACTCTTGCATTCCTCGATGGAGTGCCCCATTGTTCCAGTATGGTATTCACACTTGACCTTCGGGTGATCTTCTTCAAAGACTAAGTTCTTTTTGTTAATCAGCTATCGCACCAAGGCTTTCAATGCTAAGCAAGAATCTAGGTCATGTCCCACTGCCCCTTTATGGAATTCACATGTTGCATTTGGATTGTACCATGAAAGGTATGGTGACGCAGGTGTGAGAGCTCGAGGGGTCACCAAAGCATTCTGGATCAGTTGTGGGTAGAGCTTGCTATATGGCATCAGAATCGGGTCGTTGTGATTTATGTTCCCCTTGTTCTGATTCCGATTTTTGCTTTGAACATGACTTTGGTGACTTTGAGGAGGAAGAGTCAGAGGATGTTGATGATGACGTCCTAAGGGAGGTCCATATGCTGGTAGGTGAGGAGTTGCCATATAGAATTTCCCTTGACTTGGGGTAACACCAGATGGATGTGGAGTAGTAGCTCCCTCTGTTGTAGCAATGGGTATGGGATGACCCTCTTTCCTCAATAAGGCTTGCAAGGTTTCCACGATCCATCCCACTTGGCTCTTCAAAAGATTGAGTTCCTCCTTCAATGCTTCTTGACCTTTCCTTAGCTCATCCATCATCTCTTGAGACATGGTTCCTTGTTCTAAACGCGTGTCAGGAATCATTTTGCTGAATCATGGACAAATGATGTATGAGTTTTTTTTTTGTATTTTGTCTGGAAAATGACATGCATTATGATGGGATGCAGATGCAATGGAATGTGAATGAATGCAATGCAAGCCATGCATATTTGTTTTTTTTTTTCAATACACGGGTTCAAAAGTCTGAGGTACTGATGAATCTGATTGATTTCCAAGAATAGGTTCTCACCGGGTATGATCTAGGGCTTTGTTACAAAGGATCCCCAGAGTCATTGATTCACGAGAATGTTTGACGCTTACGGAAAATACTTTCCGATCGTCAACTCCATCAAGGGAATCTATTCTGAGCGAGGTTCTCGTATCGATTCTTACGAAGTATTCACCTCGGGAATCCATACTACGCAACCATCGACTTGGTTCTAGACAGGGTACTCAGAGTCATGGATTCAAAAGAATGTTTAATGCTTACGGAAAATACTTTCCGGTCGTCAACTCCATCTAGAGAATTTATTCTGAGCGAGGTTCTCGTATCGATTCTTACGAAGTATTCACCTCGAGAATCCATACTACGCAACCATCATTTCTAGTTGGCCAAAGGTTCAATGTTCTAAAGGTTCTTAGAGTCATTGACCCCTTTGAAACATTGAAGCTTACAAGGTATACACCTCGGGCGACAATATTTGCAAAAGGATCTACTCTAAGTGAGGTTCTCGTGCCGACTCTTACGAAGTATTCACCTCGGGAGTCTGTACTACTCAACCACCATCCTATCTTATGTTTTTTAACTCTAGACTCGGGTGTAGAGTCTTTCCCACATGGTTTGCAATCAAATATCCAAGTACCCAACACAGTGGAACCAACATACAACAAAAATATCAATATAACAATAAAGATAATAAAAGCAATAAATAAGGAAAAGCCATACAATTAAACAAACAAAGGCACACAAACGTCCTAACTAGGCTTAACTCACTTAGGGGTCGGTTAGTCCCCAGCAGAGTCGCCATCTGTCGTACCTCGATGAAAATGAGAATACGACCTAGCGAAGCGCAATCGCACGCTCGCAATGATGGACTAAACAGAGTCGCCACCGAACTTTATTTATTCCTAAAAAGAAAAGGGGAAATATCGATAAAACCCAAAAAAAAAATGACAATGATTATGGTCGTCGCAACCAAATCAGGGTTCGGGAGTCGATTACGCGAGGGGAAGGTATTAGCACCCCTCACGTCCGTTGTACTCAACGGGAACCATTAGGTTAGTTGTGCGCGTTAATGTTAGTTTGAAATGTTAGGCTTTTCAAGTTATTAAGTGGGAAAGAATAGAAGAGAGGAGAATGTTTTTGGATTTTTGACGAAGGACTAAACCTAAGTTTTTTATTAGTGGGCCTGACAAGATTTACAAATCCTGCTCCTACGTATCTCAATAGAGAAGTCAAGGCTTACGTAGTTCTGGGTAGAAAAATGTTTGTTTGTTGGTCGATTTTAACGAAAGCTACTTTGTGTCAAATCGACGAAAACATTGTTGGACTACCAAAAATAGGTGGAAAAACATTGCCTTGCATTGTTTTGAAACAAAGTACCTTTCGTTTGTGAAAAGGTTTAAGAGTCAATCGCACGGCGGCGAGAAAAAGAAATTGATTGGTTTGTTGTGTTTTGAGTAATGGCGAGAACTTGGATGAGCGAGATATCCATCTCGAATCCTAGTCTCAGGAGTGTGTGGTATTCACCACATTCCATTTCCATCTTATTTGCAAAAAATGTTTAATAAGAATTAAGTGTTTTTGGGGTTTGATTGAAAGGGTTTGAAGAAACCGCATTGACAATTTTAAATGATGGCGAGAGCTAAGATAGGCGAGGCATCCACCTCGAATCTTAATCTCAGGAGTGCATGGTATCCACCATGTTCCATTTCCATCTTTATTAAAAGTGTTTAGATAGGAATTAAGTATTTTGAGTTTTATAGTGAAAATGACTTGACATTGGATCAAGCATTTGATGAGTGATTGAGAAAGATTTGAATGAGTGTTTAAGAGAAAACATAATAGATAAATTTGGATGATGGCGAGAGCTAAGATAGGCGAGGCATCCACCTCGAATCTTAATCCCAGGAGTGCACGGTATCCACCATGTTCCACTTCTATCTTTATTGAAAAGGTCTTAAATATGAATTAATATTTTTTTGAGTTTTTATTATGAAAAATGGCTTGACGTTGGATCAAGTATTTGATGAAGGTTTGAAAGAAATAGAATGAAATGGGAGGAAGAAATGGATTGATTTGTTTATTGAGAAAATACTCGACGTTAGATCGAGTCTTATTTTTGATCTTTTAGAAATTGTTGATTTTATTATTGTGTTAGTAGCTAACTAAACAGTCAAGCAAACAAAGAAATAAAAAGCGATAAAATTATTACATGCCGGGGAGTGGGGTACATTTGTCACGAATGGGGATGGTTCATGGTAATCAAACAATAAGAATATATGCCTCAATCATCATACAAGTAGGCAACGGTTATCAATCAAATCAGATAAGTAAACAAGTATATAATCAAATCAAAGAATCAAAGAATGAAATAATGGAGAATTAAACAAGGCATGGGAAGTATGAACATGTTAAACAATCAAGTAATAGTAAGCATGGATGAAAGAAACAAGTATAACAGATAACAGATGAAAAGATGCACAAAAAGGTTCCACTGAAATGATTAAATCAAGAAATGAGGTAAGGATCAAATAAAATCAAGATAAAATGCCTCTAATACATGGCCTATGAGATGAAAAAGGGAGGATCAAAAGATCTCTTCAATTGCCATAAGCAATCCCTAAGTCAAACATCGATCATAAAGAAGTCAACTGAAAAATCGAGCCAACTTAATAAATATCAAATAAATAGCAAATTAATCAAGAAAATTATGAAAAAGTAAACTAAGTAAGGTGGGGTCAGGACATCATCATCCACCAAAAAGATTTTAAAAATAATAAAAATTAGTACATGAATTAGTTGAAATAAAACAGAGGTCAAACCAAAAGTCAACCAACAAGACTAGGTTAGAAATAAATCAAGAATAAATAGAAAATTAATCAAGAAAATTATGAAAAATTAAACTAAATAAGGTGGGGTCAGGACATCATCATCCCCCCAAAAAAATTTAAAAATAATGAAAATTGGTGTATGAATTAATTAAAATAAAACAGAGGTCAAACTAGAAGTCAACCAACCAAACTAGGTTAAGAATAAATCAAGAATAAATTAAAAAATGTGAAATAAAAATCCAAGAAAAAGTCAGGCTGACCATGGGACAGTGGTCAACCTTCATCCCAAAAATCAGAAGCTAAAAAATAATTCTAAGTTATGAAAATAAAATCAATAATAAAATGTATGCTAAAATGAACCATTTAGAATTAATAATTGAAATAAAATATCCATATTAAATAAATGCGAAAATAAAAATTAAATAAAATTAAATAAGGCATTAAGAAATATGGAAAATATTTTTGTATATTTTTATGGATAAAGAAAATATTTTATATCAATTAAAATCAAAATAGAAAAATAAATGTGAATTAAAAAAGAAAATGAAAATGGGAATGGATTAGTGCTGATGGGCCAGGAAAGGGAGGTGTCAACAGCAACTGGCGTTGGCCCATGGTTCAAACAATTATTCAGGTGTGACAAAATTAAATGAATGTTTTATTTTAAAAAACCATGTGACAAGTTATCAATTGGTCAAGTTTCATTTAAAACACTACAAGACAGAAACAAATGGACAGCTAGGATTACAACATGTGCGCTTGATCCAGCGGTCCTCAAGACGACACGTGGTCGTCTTCCTCATGGGACCAAAGAAGAAACCCTAACGCCATGCAAATACGCAGAAACAGGTGAGTTTCTTCCAACTTCAACAACAAAATGCGACCACCATAGGGCATCAAATGACACGAAATAAAGCCCAGATATCAAGTATGAAATGTGTAGATTAACATGGTAACTTTGTTTGAGTGAAATGATGGCTTAATCATGGAGAAATATTGACAATAAGATGGCAACATGGCCACGGGCATAACAAAAATCAACAACATAAACTCAACGTCAAGAACACAAGCATATGATTGACATTGTAAACAATCATGAAACAAACATGAGCATATGGTTAGCATGGCAAACAGTAGTGATAATAATGATGAGCATGGTAAGCAAGCATAAGAATGAGCAAAACAATGGCCATGGAAATGGAGTAAGATGATTACCTAGTGGAAGCTTGGTCCACTTCCTCTTGGTTGTGGAGAGTATGGAAGGAAATGGTGCTGCTCTCTTGGTGCTTCAACTTGAGAAAATGAAAGTTGACTTGAATGAACTCCCTCCTTGCTTGCTCGAAAAATTACAATGCCTCCCTTCAGATTTAGGGTTTATGTCTCTTAAATATGTGGGTCTAATAATCTTAATGGGCTCAGAATAATGTGATTTGGCCATGAGCAAAATGAAGCAAAGTGAGGTGTAGAAAGAGGGCATGTGAAATGTTGTTATTTTAGGCAAAACTTAAGTGAATGAAATAAAGGTGCATGGCCAAATGAGGAAACAAACATGGGCTGGATTTATGCAACATAGTTTGGTTGGTTTGGTTTGGCAAGAAAACAGTCCAAAGGGGTGAATTTGAGGCCATGTAACTTGATGATCAAGTCACCAAATGATGAAATAATGCAAACAGTAGCAAGACCTCATGGAGCATAGCATGTTTCATGTTGAGCATGAGTGGAAATAAGGAGTGGAAGAAGGTGAAAAATGGGCCTCAAGTTCAGGTCTCACCATGCCAAACTGGTTGGGCAAGTTTGGCCTAAAATCTTCCTAGAAAATTAAGTCATGGTGCAAACTTTAAATGAATATACCTTTGAAACCATAGATCCAAATGAGATGATTCCAAAAGGAGGTGAAAGAGGACATGGCAAAGTACAATTGTTGTGAAGAAAACATTTCCAAATGATGCCTTGAAATGCAAGAAAACTGGCCAAGAAGTCTTGACAAACTTTGAAGATTTTGAGACTTAGAAATTTTTATGTGTCCTAAAAATATATCCCACTTTGACTAAGCATAACTTTCTCAATCTTGATCCAAATGTAGCAAACTTTATATTTCTAGAAAGCTTGGAACAAGAGGAACAACTTTCATGTTGGAGAAATTTTCAAATGGAGCTCTTATCTTGATGGAAAATGGGCTTTAAGTGAGTGCAACAATCATGAAAACTTACCCTAAATGGAAAGTCAACCAATTCCAAATTAAGTAACTTTTCCAATTCCTGATTAAATGATGAATCCATGATCCAACCTTGATCAAATTTCACATGTAGGATCTCCTAGGCATGGATTTTGAGATTCCACTCTCAAAATGTCAGGAGTTGACTTTTCTGGCCCCACAGTTGACTTTTCCCAAACGGTTTGATTCCTTATTCCAACGATCAATTGAAGCGCCTCTGGCTCAAATAAAAAGCTGATTTTTTTGTATGTAGACCCTTGTGGACATATGGAGGGCCATGGAAAAGAGTTTCACCCAAAGAATCAGAAATAAGCTGATTTTAAACCAAACCCTAATTTTAGGGCAAAATTGATCGGGAACTGATTGCACTGCTTGCCAATGGATCTTTCTGAGGAAACAAAGAAAATGAATAAAATAATGATATGAATATCAGGGTCAAAATCGGGGTGTGACACATGTTTCGTTCCAAAGAAAAATGTGTGTGAGCTATCAAAAAATTCCACATGAACAACTCTGCTGATTTTACAGTGAAACGCACTAATTCGAGTAGGTATGCCATCGAATATCGTAACATCCTTTATAAGTTTCGGTTGGTTGTGTCTTACAAAAAGAAAAATTACTCTTGGGAGATCGCTTCAATAGACCCACCTCACAGTTGCATTGTAACTAACGTTGAACAAGATCACCGTAAACTAAGCATTGCATTGATATGTCAAGACATTCTGCCATTGGTTAATAAAGACCCATCAGTGAAGGTGAGTATAATTATGTCCCATATCAGAACAACATATAATTATACTCCATCTTACAAGAAATCCTGGATTGCAAGGACAAAGGTTATTGAATAGGTATTCGACAACTGGGAGGATTCATACAAAGAATTGCCACGATTTTTATGGGCACTACAAACATTTGTCCCAGGAACTGTGGCAATTATGGAGACATTGTCGGCAATGATGCCAGACGGAACCTGTGTTACATGTAATAGAATATTTCACCGTTTCTTTTGGGTGTTTGACCCATGCATCAAAGGTTTCGCATTCTGCAAACATATTATTCAAATTGATGGCACTTGGTTATATGACAAGTACAAGGGTACTTTGCTTATGGCGGTTGCACAAGACGAAAACAATAATGTCTTCCTCATTGCCTTTGCTTTGGTTAAAGGTGAAACGGATGGTGGATGGGGTTTCTTTCTTCGACATCTCAGAATGAATGTGGCTCCATAAGCCAATCTCTGTTTGATTTCTGATAGACATGCTGCCATTGAGAGTGTCTACAACAACCATGACAACGGATGGCATGATCCTTCTTATACCCATGTTTATTGCATTAGACATATTGCACAAAACTTCATGCGTGCAATAAAAGATAAGAATCTTCACAAGAAGGTGGTGAATGTTGGGTATGCTCTAACTCAGCCGTCATTTCAATATTATCGTGATGAAATTAGACTGTCTAATAAAGACGTAGGGAGATGGCTAAATAACATACCAGTATAGCAGTGGGCAAGGGCATTTGACAGAGGTTGTCGATGGGGCCACATAACCAAAAACCCTTGTGGAATGCATGAACGGTGTATTCAAAGGAATTAGAAATCTGCCAATAACCGCCTTGGTAAGATCAAGCTATTATAAGTTGGCTTCTACGTTCGCAACCAGAGGTGAAAGATGGAGTGCGATGTTAATGTCTGGGAAACTATTCAGTGAGTGTTGCATGAAAGTCATGAAAGAGGAGAGCATCAAAGATAGCACACACGTTGTAACAGTCTTTGACCGTCATAGGCAAAATTTCAGCGTTCAGGAAACAATGGACCACAACGAGGGGAGACCAAATTTAGCCTATGCTGTTAGACTAAACAGAAGTTGGTGCGATTGTGGAAAATTTCAAGCCTTCCGCATTCCTTGCTCCCATGTCATTGCAGCATGCGCATATACTCGTCAAGACGCTTACAACCATTTATCTGATGTGTACAAGGCCGTCACCATCATGAATGTATATAATAAAAGCTTCTCGGTACTACCAATGGAGGAATATTGACATCCATATGAAGGTGATATAGTTTGGCACAACGACGAGATGCGTAGAAAGAAAAAAGCAAGGCCAAACAGCACATGTATCAGGACAGAAATGGATTCGACAGATAAAATGATAAGATTTTGTAGTATCTGTCGTCAATCAGGACACAACAAGAACAATTGTCCCAATCGAGGAGCATCATTTGGGTCATAAGCTTTTTGTAACATTGTATTTCTGTAACCTTCAATCATTATATATCATAAAGTTTTTGTTACAACGAGGTTCACACAAACATCAGTACAAAATAAGCTAATTGAAAATAGAAATATTTCTAACTGATTACAACAATCAAATTGATGTCATCTTGACCGAACATCATTTCCCTAGCATCCTTATCAGTCTTCATTCGCACCCAACCAAAGATATTGTCGAGTCTCTCAATACTTCTAATTTTTTTCCCTTCTGGTATTTTCCCATCTAACCAACGAACCAACTCCCTCTTCTGTTGCTCGAACATAGTGATGTTCCAGAATAGCATCAGCATCTAAGGTTTGTCTCTCGCATAAATCACCTTTCCGTATCGGCGACGAACACCAAACATGATCGCCAAATGAATAATTGAGATGTGAAACAATGACTCACACAATACATCTATTTATAACAAAAAAAAATGCATTTTATACTGAGATGTCAATCCAATTGGCGTCTCCTTTGTAAAAATACACATGGGCGCCAATTGGATTGACATCTCAGTATAGCCAATCAAATTGGCATCTCCATTCAATCTTTAAGAGAAGTCGCCAATTGAATTGGTGTCTCCTCCTAAAAATGGGGTAGTTTGGGAATTTCTTTGAAACCAGGGGTATTTTGAGAATTTCCTTGAAAAATTGGGTTATTTTGGTTAAAAAAATCCAAAAAGGTTGTCCCATGATTTAGTGAGGGACAAGAATTCATGTTTTTGTCATGTCCCTAGCCATATATTTTGTCATGTCTCATGATAAGTTTATGCATCAAACAGAGTACAAAAAAAATTGTCATGTCTAGTACCTCGTTTTTAGCAAATCAAATGTACACTTAATCTATTGACTTAAATGCATTTTTGGTCTCCCTACTTTGATGTTTTTTTAATTTTTAATCCCTCCATTTTATAAATCATCTTTTTGGTCCCTAAACTTTACATCACTTGGGATTTTGATACTCCCCCTCTAATTTGGCATACGTGGCAATGATGATTGAGATAAAAAAATTGTTTTTGATGAGTTGTCAATGATGACTATGATTATTTATTATTTAATATTTTTTAATTAATTAATGAATAATTTTATTTAACTTTTTTAGAAATTTATTTAAAAATCATTTACTAATACAAATTTTAATATTTAAAAGAACAATTTTAAACTTTAAGTTAAAGCCAGTTATTCAGTCCATAATTGTATGCCATATCATGTTTGTTTTCAATATATAAACACTAATATTTTATTTGAAGAAAACGATGTGGGATAGAAAATACAATGAAATGGCATCTTACCCACACTTATACTTGCATGAATCCTTCTGGTTATGTACTTACATATTAAAACAATATTGTCATGACCAAATGTGCATTTAATAAAAATTATCATTGTTACTCATAAACCTTGTCAATCCATATCATTGTTGCTCACAAAAATTTAAATTGATTTTAACATTTACCTATAACAATATAACAATGTGGCTAACATTGATATGTAGTGAGCATGATGATGATGTGGAGAACATGCTTACAACCATTTAAACCAAGCAACAAATTATATGACCAATAATCAACTTATTAACAAGATTTAAAAAACACACCTCATAGTCAAATAAAGCAATTATCAATTCGGCAAAATAGAACAGACATCTTATGAAATCACCGACATATACAGCTAGATAAATTTACAATAATAGACAAAATTAAAGAGATGATGGTAGTTTTACACAAGAGTGGCTAGCTAAAAATCTCTTCCACAATCTCATGTTAATAGATTAAAACAAAAGTTAGTTGATAGTGTCACAAAATGGGAATCGAGATGCTCTCGTTGTTAATATGATGTATTTCATTTAGCCTTGATGGTAGCCACTCTAGCTGCATTGACGACTCTATTAGTTATTGATACTGCTCTAATCACTTTTTCATCTACCTTGCCTACATCATAGACTTTTTCAACTGCTCTTCTAGCTTTCTGTTTGTACACAAAGAACCACGTAGTTAATAATGGAAAATGCTTTAGAGTCTGAAATTTCGACAAAATGAGATTGTTTGCTTATTGAATATAGTATAAAACACTGAATTCATTTATTCAATAGTGTTTTAATATGTAAGTACATAATCAGAAGGATTCATGCAAGTATAGGTGTGGGTAAGATGCCATTTCATTGTATTTTATGTCCCTCATTATTTTCTTCAAAAAAAAATATTAGTGTTTATATATTGGAAACAAACACAATATAGCATACAATTGTGGACTGAATAACTGGGCCTTGCTTGAAGTCTAAAATTATTCTTTTAAATATTAAAATTTGTATTAATAAATAATTTTCTATAAAAATTAAATTAAATTATTAATTAATTAATTAAAAAATATTAAGAAATAAATAATCATAGTCATCATTGTCATCTCATTAAAAACAATTTTTTATCTCAATCATCATTGTCACGTATGCAAAATTGGGGGACCATCAAAATCCCAATTGATGTAAAGTTCAGGGGTCAAAAAGTTGCTTTTTAAAATGGAGGGACTAAAAGTCAAAAAACATCAAAGTAGGAGGACCGAAATTGCATTAAAGCTTAATCTATTTGAGTTGCATATGAATAACATATGAGTTTTGTTTATTAAAATATTTTTAATAGAATTTTAATTTTAAAAAATAATAATAATATTAGTTAGTGGAGTAGTTAGTGGATTGAGATATGCAGTCACTAAAGATACACTAAATAATAGAGTTTATTCTCATAGAGATTCTGAGAGACTATGCGTGTTTCTCTAGAATTAGTGAATGTTCCCCCCTCAAATTTGAGATTGGAATATTTACATAAGATTCATTGGACCTAAGCTAGAAAGTTAGAGAAACGATTTTCCTAGTTCCCTGACCATGTAGTTCCCATTGGATTGGCCATTTAGATTGGCTGCATTTTACAAAACAACAACATAGAGAAGTATTTAAAGTGTTCAAGATTATCTAGCTTGCTTAAGCTGTATGGGGTGCAGAAGGGACACGCGATGTGTAACACCCCGATGAAATAAGGATAATTATTTAATTTAAATTAATAGTATATTTATTAATTTAATTAAATAATTGGATTATTATTATTGGATTATTATTATTATTATTATTATTGGAATAAAAGTTGGAATTAAAAAGGTCCCATTTGGTAAAAAGGGTTATTTTTCACGTGAAAAGGAAAAAAGAGACAGAAAAGTGGAAAAAGGGCCAGAGAACAAGGGTTGAAGAGAGGAAGAGCTCGAAGCTAAAGGATTGTCGGATTAACTCAGGTAAGGGGGGGTTATCGTCGTTTGATGGGTATTATGGGTTAACAAGTAATGGGTAGTGATAAACCATTGATTTGACTCTGATTAGAATGATGTATGCTGAAATTTGTGAAATATTGGATGAACGAAATTTGGATTATAATTGAAGGAAATTCGTAGGAATTAGAGGTAATAAGGTTAGAAATTGTGAGATTGAAAGTGTATGATCTGTGTTAGACAATATGAATGAATGTTGTGTAAAAATTGGAATGTGGAAGGTTGGATCTGAGAATCTCGTAGCAGAGAAAACCATAGCAGATCTGGAAATCTGGTTTCTGGTCATACGCGTATGGCACTAGGTGATACGCGTATGAGATGGTCTGGTACGCGTATGGCACTAGGCAATACGCGTATGGATGAAGAAGATGATGATTTTAACGTAGTTTTGTCTTTGTTGGTACGCGTATGAGGATGTGGTACGCGTAGCATACGCGTATGAGGCAGGCAATACGCGTATGGGATTGGCTGAGAAATGGGCCATACGCGTATGGGACTAGGCAATACGCGTATGGGCAGAATTGTGATTTTTCTGTGCTGTGGTTGTGCAGTTTTTGGTTGTTCAGCTGAGTAATGTAATTTTAGCTGATGTATGATATAGTAGGGATCGTTTCCCGTTGTTTTGAACAGTGTAGGTATTAGTAGAGTGTGCTAATACTGTGATTATTAATTAGCATGATATGATATGATTCTGTGATAAACATGCTGATGATGTATGATGGTATGCATAATAATGTGAATGTATCTGTTATGTATGCAATTGTGAATGGACTGTTTATGGCTTAGAGTGTGAGCATATGTCTATTTTGAATTGTTGTTGATGTTTGCATGCTAGGTGATTTGGCATGTATATTATGGCCTTTATGGTGGTAGCTAATTCCCATGGTGAGGAATTAGTGAGTGAGTATTGTGGATTGTTGTTGATGTTTGCATGCTAGGTGATTAGCGTGCATATCATAGCCCTTGGGGTGGTAGCTAATTCCCATGGTGAGGAATTAGTGAGTGAGTCACTAGGTCTCAAATGAGTGGGACTAGTGAGCTTGGTAGCCGTATCTGGATTTGATCGGTGAGGTTGAATTATATGTTCACGAATAATCGGTACCGCATGCATGGAGTCTCATTGCATAATATATGTATGGCGTATAATATGAATGGATGTATTCCAATATTATACGTGTGTTTTGTGTTGAGTTGAGTATGATGATGATTACTAGTTGATGTTACCGTTGTTGAATGTGTGATATGATTAGGGTGATGAAATGTGTTAATTTACTTAGCATTACATGATATTTTATAATGCTTATTATATCGATTGAGGAACTCACCCTTACAACTATTTTTCAGGTAACAAGCAGTGATTGAGTAGGAGCTAGTACTTGGAGTCTAGTGTAGTTCCTTAGTGGGTCATGCTCTGGTAGATGTAACATCGGGAAGGGATGTTTTAATTGTTTTATTGTTGGTTGTTGAACCAGTTTACATGTAATGTGTTACATGTTTTGCATGATTGATTTGATTTCTATCTGCTGCGAATTATGCAATGTTTATTTTGATTAAATAAAGAGCATGACAGTTATTTTGGTGAATGGTGTGAAGTGATTGTGTGACACCCTTAATTGCATATCTACTCTGATATATATTTGTTGTTTTAATTAAATATTTGGGGTATTTTAGAAGGGTGTTACATTAGTGGTATCAGAGCATAGTCGGTCGAGTCGAGTCGTAATTATTCTGTTTCCCCTGTACGTGATAGGTGTTGTGTAACCCTATCAGTACTTATTGTTTTATCTTGTTGGGTTCTCAGAATAGAGATGGCTGGAAGAGG
Source organism: Lathyrus oleraceus (assembly GCF_024323335.1). Lineage (NCBI taxonomy): Eukaryota > Viridiplantae > Streptophyta > Magnoliopsida > Fabales > Fabaceae > Lathyrus > Lathyrus oleraceus. The sequence goes on along the minus strand of NC_066583.1, from coordinate 585,418,610 downwards.
TAGAGACGATGCTGCGATTGCTGAGGCTCTGGGTATGCTAGCTGGAGTACTTTGAGGGAATCCGAATGTTGTGGGAATGGGAGCTGCTCGTCAACTGAGTGAGTTCCAGAAGAACAATCCTCCAATGTTCAAGGGAGCATACGATCCAGATGGTGCTCAGAAGTGGTTGAAGGAAATCGAGAGGATCTTCCGAGTGACTGAGTGTGCCGATAACCAGAAGGTCAGGTTCGGTACGCATATGCTATCAGAGGAAGCAGATGATTGGTGGGTTGCTACCCGCTCTGAGTTGGAAGCTGCTGGGGATGCTGAGATCACTTGGGCTGTGTTCAGAGAGAGATTCCTGAGGAAGTACTTTCCAGAGGATGTCAGAGGAAAGAAAGAGATAGAGTTCTTAGAATTGAAGCAGGGCAACCGGTCTGTTACTGAGTATGCTGCTAAGTTCACAGAGCTGTCGAAGTATTACACTCCCTATAATGAGGCTACTGGGGAATTTTCAAAATGTGTGAAGTTTGAGAACGGGTTACGTCCCGAGATCAAGCAGGCTATTGGGTATCAGCGGATTAGAGTGTTTTCTGACTTGGTTGACTGTTGCAGGATTTTTGAACAGGATACCAAGGCCAGAGCGGAGAGCTATCAACAAAGGGTTGATAGGAAAGGCAAGAATCAGAATGATCGTGGGAAACCGTATGCAGCTGGCAAAGGTTTCCAGAGACAAAGTGGGATGAAGAGGCCTAGTGGGGGAGACTCCAGTGCCCCTGCTAAGTGTTACAGATGTGGTCAGGCGGGACATCGTATCCATGAGTGTACCAGTAATGAGAAAAAGTGTTTTAAGTGTGGAAAAGGTGGTCACTTGGCTGCAGAGTGCCGGTTGAAGACTGTGACTTGTTTCAACTGTGGAGAGGTGGGTCATATCAGTCCACAGTGTCCTAAGCCGAAGAGAGAGAACCAGTCGGGAGGCAAGGTCTTTGCTTTATCGGGTTCTGAGACTTCTGCAGATGATCGTTTGATCCGAGGTACGTGTTATATTAATGGCTTTCCTCTTGTAGCTATTATTGACACAGGTGCGACTCATTCCTTTATATCCTTGGATTGTGCTGTGAAACTTAATTTAGAGATATCTGAGATGCATGGGAGTATGGTGATTGATACTCCTGCGAAGGGTTCAGTGACTACTACTTCAGTTTGTTTAAATTGTCCTTTGAGTATTTTTGGTAGAGACTTTGGGATGGACCTTGTGTGTCTTCCACTAGTGCAGATCGATGTTATCCTGGGTATGAACTGGTTGGTGTTTAACCGAGTCTATATCAACTGTTTTGATAAGAATGTGATCTTTCCTGAGATTGAGGAAGAAAAGAGTTTGTTTCTATCAGCAAGGCAGGTGAATGAGGCAGTAGTAGATGGAGCAGAGTTGTTTATGCTGTTAGCGACTTTGGAGGCTAAAGATAAACTGGCGATTTGTGATCTAGCCGTGGTGTGTGATTTTCCTGATGTGTTTCCTGAAGAAGTGAATGAATTACCGCCAGAGCGTGAAGTTGAGTTCTCGATTGATTTGGTACCTGGTACTAGGCCGATATCGATGGCTCCGTACCGTATGTCTGCTGTTGAGTTAACTGAATTGAAGAGTCAGCTGGAAGATCTGTTGAATAAGAAATTTATTCGTCCGAGTGTGTCACCGTGGGGTGCACCAGTGTTATTGGTTAAGAAGAAAGAAGGTACTATGAGGTTGTGTGTAGACTACAGGCAACTGAATAAAGTGAATATCAAGAATCGGTATCCTTTGCCGAGGATTGATGATTTGATGGATCAGTTGGTTGGTGCGAGTGTGTTCAGCAAAATAGATTTGAGATCGGGATATCATCAGATACGTGTGAAAACTGAGGATGTTCAGAAGACTGCTTTCAGAACAAGGTATGGACATTATGAGTATTCTGTAATGCCTTTTGGGGTGACTAATGCGCCTGGGGTATTTATGGAGTATATGAATAGGATTTTCCATCCGTACCTAGACAAGTTTGTTGTGGTGTTTATTGACGATATTTTGGTGTATTCGAAATCTGAAGAAGAGCATGCTGAACATTTGAGAGTGGTTTTAGGAGTTCTACGAGAAAAGAAGTTATTTGCTAAATTGTCCAAGTGTGAATTTTGGTTAGAAGAGGTTAGTTTTCTTGGTCATGTGATTTCCAGATGTGGTGTTGTTGTTGATCCTTCTAAGATAGAAGCGGTATCTAAGTGGGAAGCTCCTAAGTCTGTTGCTGAGATTCGAAGTTTCCTTGGTTTGGCAGGTTATTATAGGAAATTCATTGAGGGATTTTCTAAGTTGGCGTTACCGTTGACGATGTTGACTAGAAAGGGGCAAGCGTTTGTTTGGGACTCAAAATGTGAAGAAGGTTTCCAAGAGTTAAAGAGAAGGTTAACTACTGCTCCTATTCGGATATTACCAAGTCCGTCAGAACCATTTGAGGTTTACTGTGATGCTTCATTGTTGGGTTTGGGTGGTGTGTTGATGCAGAATAAGAAGGTTGTAGCTTATGCTTCGAGACAACTGAAGGTTCATGAGAGGAACTATCCGACACACGATTTAGAGTTGGCAGCTGTGGTGTTTGTTCTGAAGTTATGGAGGCATTACTTGTACGGGTCAAGATTTGAGGTTTTCAGTGACCATAAAAGTTTAAAGTATTTGTTTGATCAGAAAGAGCTGAATATGAGACAGAGGAGATGGTTAGAGTTTATGAAGGATTATGACTTTGGTTTGAATTACCATCCGGGTAAAGCAAACGTAGTGGCCGATGCATTGAGTCGGAAATCATTGCATATGTCTATGTTAATGGTTAAGGAATTGGATTTAATTGAGCAGTTTAGAGACTTGAGTTTGGTGTGTGAGAGTACTCACAATAGTGTTAAATTGGGAATGTTGAAGTTAACGAGTGGTATTCTGGATGAGATTAGAGAGGGTCAGAAATCCGATGTGCTTTTGGTTGATAAGTTGACTCTAGTGAATCAAGGTCAAGGTGGTGAATTCAGAGTTGATGAGAATGGTGTTTTGAAATTTGGTAATCGGGTGTGTATTCCGAATGTTACCGAACTTAAGAAGAGTATTCTTGAGGAAGGACATCGTAGTGGCCTGAGTATTCATCCTGGAGCTACGAAGATGTATCATGATTTGAAAAAGTTATTTTGGTGGCCGGGAATGAAAAGAGAAATTGCGAGTTTTGTTTATTCTTGTTTGACTTGTCAAAAGTCAAAGATTGAGCATCAGAAGCCGTCTGGGCTAATGCAACCGTTGGCTATTCCAGAGTGGAAGTGGGATAGTATCAGTATGGATTTTGTTTCGGGTTTACCGAGGACGATTAAGAATTTTGAAGCTATTTGGGTGATTGTTGACAGATTGACAAAATCGGCTCATTTCATTCCGATCAGAATGGATTATCCGTTAGAGAGATTTGCTGAATTGTATATTGAGAAAATTGTAAGTTTGCATGGTATTCCGTCGAGTATTGTTTCGGACAGAGATCCTAGATTTACATCGAAGTTCTGGGAAGGTTTGCAGAGGGCTATGGGAACTAAGCTGAGATTGAGTTCTGCATATCATCCGCAAACTGATGGTCAGACTGAGAGGACGATTCAGTCACTAGAGGATCTTTTGAGGGCTTGTGTTTTGGAAAAGGGAGGTGCTTGGGATTGTTATTTACCTTTGATTGAGTTTACCTACAACAATAGTTTTCATTCGAGCATTGGTATGACACCGTTTGAAGCTTTGTATGGTAGGAGATGTCGGACACCTCTATGTTGGTATGAGTCCGGTGAGAGTGTTGTGGTTGGACCGGAGATTGTTCAACAAACTACGGAAAAGATTAAGATGATTCAGGAGAAGATGAGGATTGCTCAGAGTCGTCAGAAGAGTTATCACGACAAGAGGAGGAAGTCACTTGAGTTTCAAGAGGGAGATCATGTGTTTCTTCGTGTTACTCCGATAACTGGGGTTGGTCGAGCTTTGAAGTCGAAGAAGTTGACACCTCGATTTATTGGTCCTTATCAGATTTTGGAGAGGATAGGGGAGGTAGCCTATCGTATCGCTTTACCGCCGTCACTTGCGAATTTGCATGAGGTTTTTCATGTGTCTCAGTTGAGAAGGTACATTCCTGATCCGTCGCATGTGGTCCAAGTAGATGATGTACAGGTGAGAGATAACCTGACTGTTGAAACATCACCTATGAGGATCGAGGATCGAGAGTTGAAGCAGTTGCGGGGTAAAGAGATTGCTTTGGTAAAGGTAGCTTGGGGAGGACCAGCAGGTGGCAATGTGACTTGGGAACTTGAGAGTCAGATGAAGGAGTCTTATCCGGAGTTATTCGCTTGAGGTATGTTTTCGAGGACGAAAACTCTTTTAGTGGGGGACAGTTGTAACACCCCGATGAAATAAGGATAATTATTTAATTTAAATTAATAGTATATTTATTAATTTAATTAAATAATTGGATTATTATTATTATTATTATTATTATTATTATTATTGGAATAAAAGTTGGAATTAAAAAGGTCCCATTTGGTAAAAAGGGTTATTTTTCACGTGAAAAGGAAAAAAGAGACAGAAAAGTGGAAAAAGAGCCAGAGAACAAGGGTTGAAGAGAGGAAGAGCTCGAAGCTAAAGGATTGTCGGATTAACTCAGGTAAGGGGGGGTTTATCGTCGTTTGATGGGTATTATGGGTTAACATGTAATGGGTAGTGATAAACCATTGATTTGACTCTGATTAGAATGATGTATGCTGAAATTTGTGAAATATTGGATGAACGAAATTTGGATTATAATTGAAGGAAATTCGTAGGAATTAGAGGTAATAAGGTTAGAAATTGTGAGATTGAAAGTGTATGATCTGTGTTAGACAATATGAATGAATGTTGTGTAAAAATTGGAATGTGGAAGGTTGGATCTGAGAATCTCGTAGCAGAGAAAACCATAGCAGATCTGGAAATCTGGTTTCTGGTCATACGCGTATGGCACTAGGTGATACGCGTATGAGATGGTCTGGTACGTGTATGGCACTAGGCAATACGCGTATGGATGAAGAAGATGATGATTTTAACGTAGTTTTGTCTTTGTTGGTACGCGTATGAGGATGTGGTACGCGTAGCATACGCGTATGAGGCAGGCAATACGCGTATGGGATTGGCTGAGAAATGGGCCATACGCGTATGGGACTAGGCAATACGCGTATGGGCAGAATTGTGATTTTTCTGTGCTGTGGTTGTGCAGTTTTTGGTTGTTCAGCTGAGTAATGTAATTTTAGCTGATGTATGATATAGTAGGGATCGTTTCCCGTTGTTTTGAACAGTGTAGGTATTAGTAGAGTGTGCTAATACTGTGATTATTAATTAGCATGATATGATATGATTCTGTGATAAACATGCTGATGATGTATGATGGTATGCATAATAATGTGAATGTATCTGTTATGTATGCAATTGTGAATGGACTGTTTATGGCTTAGAGTGTGAGCATATGTCTATTTTGAATTGTTGTTGATGTTTGCATGCTAGGTGATTTGGCATGTATATTATGGCCTTTATGGTGGTAGCTAATTCCCATGGTGAGGAATTAGTGAGTGAGTATTGTGGATTGTTGTTGATGTTTGCATGCTAGGTGATTAGCGTGCATATCATAGCCCTTTGGGTGGTAGCTAATTCCCATGGTGAGGAATTAGTGAGTGAGTCACTAGGTCTCAAATGAGTGGGACTAGTGAGCTTGGTAGCCGTATCTGGATTTGATCGGTGAGGTTGAACTATATGTTCACGAATAATCGGTACCGCATGCATGGAGTCTCATTGCATAATATATGTATGGCGTATAATATGAATGGATGTATTCCAATATTATACGTGTGTTTTGTGTTGAGTTGAGTATGATGATGATTACTAGTTGATGTTACCGTTGTTGAATGTGTGATATGATTAGGGTGATGAAATGTGTTAATTTACTTAGCATTACATGATATTTTATAATGCTTATTATATCGATTGAGGAACTCACCCTTACAACTATTTTTCAGGTAACGAGCAGTGATTGAGTAGGAGCTAGTACTTGGAGTCTAGTGTAGTTCCTTAGTGGGTCATGCTCTGGTAGATGTAACATCGGGAAGGGATGTTTTAATTGTTTTATTGTTGGTTGTTGAACCAGTTTACATGTAATGTGTTACATGTTTTGCATGATTGATTTGATTTCTATCCGCTGCGAATTATGCAATGTTTATTTTGATTAAATAAAGAGCATGACAGTTATTTTGGTGAATGGTGTGAAGTGATTGTGTGACACCCTTAATTGCATATCTACTCTGATATATATTTGTTGTTTTAATTAAATATTTGGGGTATTTTAGAAGGGTGTTACACGATGGATGCAATGTCACATCATGAGGTACGACATCTGGGTCTTGCGCAACAGGTCAATACTATTGCGTTTTGGAAGAGTTTTTGGTCAAATATTGGATCAAATTTTATTGTTAATTGGCTTAACAATATGATTAGGTGATTTATTTTACAATTGAATGAAGATTAATTCAGATTTAAATTTGAATTTAAATTGAAATAAATCATATCTTGTTGGAGATATTTATGGTACAGATAATATCCAACAGATTCTAAATTAATTCTGGGCGAAATTAAAGTTATTATCCAAGGAGAAAAGCCTAGAGATATTATGTTATATAAGGAGCTCAAAACCCACATTGAAAACCAAGTAATACATTGAAGATTTTAGAGTGCTAGGATTTATTTTTAGTCCTTGTCATTTTGTATGTACACCACTATGTTTAGGTAATTGGCATAGTTGGTTTATCTATAGTTGAGTGGTAGTATTCAACATTGATTATTGAGTTGTAATCTCCAATCACGGGTTATGTGATTGACAAGAAAGTGAGTAGGTTCTCATGTTTATGGGGAGTCCTAAATAGAAAGTTATTGGGTAGTGTTCAGAAGAGGCATTAAACAATATAAAGTTTGTTGTTGGTTGTAAGACAAATTGTATTAAACTACTAATGGTAAATTTTCTTATTGGATTATGGACTTAACCCTCCCAAACGTCGGTGTGGTTTCACCAAACTAGATAAACAATTATTATATTATTTAATGATTTTCTACTCTATCATCCAGTACTTGTTATTATGATGTTTTTAGTTTAACTTGTTGAACCAGTTGTCTAGGACGTCGTGTTTGACATTTGTCCCTTGAGGAACATAATTTTAATTGACACCAGAGCAGGCACCCTAGCATGCTGTATGAGCTCCATGGAAGATAAACTCTGATCAAATAGAGACAATCAAAGATGGAGGATCATTCAACAAACCACTTGTCTTGGATGACACCAATTATGATTATTGGAAGGCTATGATGGTGGTCTTTTTAAAATTCATGGGTAACAAAGCATGGAAAATGTGATAAAAGGATGGAAACATCCAGTGATCACTTCTGAAGATGGAACTACAAGCTTAAAACCGAAAGTTGAATGGATTGATGTTGAAGATGAGGAAGCTCTTAAAAACTCCAAGACTTTGAATAATATCTTCAATGGTGTGGTAAATAACATGTTAAGATTAATAAATACATGTTCAAAATCTAAAAAAGCTTAGCAGATTCTCAAAACTGCACATGAAGGCACATCCAAAGTTCGTATGTCAAGGCTGCAACTACCTACCACTAAGTTTGAGAAATTGAGGATGAATGAAGAATAATCTATCTGTGAATTCCACATCAGATTACATGATATTAGCAACACATCTTTTCCCTATGAGAAAAGATGTCTAAAGAAAAGTTGGCCAAAAAATTCTCAGATCATTACCTAAGAGGTTTGATATGAAAGTGACCGCTATGGAAAAGCTCAAAACCTAAGCAGTATAAATGTTTATGAACTCATTTGTTCCCTGCAAACCTTTAAGATGTCCATCAATGACATGTAAGACAAGAATAACAAAGGCATAACCTTTGTCTCCAGTACTTAAGTAAATCATAGTGATAAAGAATAAGGTCTTTCAGATGATATAGCTCTTCTTAGAAGGAAAAAAAACAACTCCTTGAAGAACCTGGACAGGAAGTGGGGGACAAATATCAAAGACAAAGGGTTTGACATAAGCATAGACAAAAGGATTTAATGCTTTAATTTTTAAGGGTATGGTCACTTTAAAACCGAATCCCCTAACTTCTTGAAGAAACATAAGCTAGGATTATCAATCACCTGGTCTGAATCTGATAATGATAATGATGAAGAAAAGGCCAACAAAGTAATGGCGTATATTGGTAAGCATGATGTTAAGGGTGAGTCTAGTGATGGGGGATTATTTGATGAAGAGATAGTTTATTCGTTTAGGATTTTAATTACCAAGTGGGAAGAAGCTTGCATCAAAATAGAAAGACCAAAGAAAACAATAAGTGTTATTCATTAAGATAAATAGCAACTTGCTACTATCATCACATATCTGAAAGAGGAAATTTCAGTTTTAACATCCAAACTTGAGATACCACAAAAACTTGTTAGATATTGAATAAAGACTCTGACATGTTAGAAGAAACTGTGGATGATGAGAAGAAGTTAAGGTTGAAGACTGGAGCTAAAATGGTAGAAGAAATTCATATAGAAGAAAATAAGTCAAGAATTCTAGTAGCAAAAGGGTTTAACTACAACCTTATGAATAAGACAGGCCACATGTTCCAGCACCGTGCTCGACATATGCATTCTCATTATAAGAGTTTCAGTATCTTTAATAGAAGTGGCATAGCCTGAATTTTACCCTTGTTTTTCATCTATATCATCACACCATGATCATTACATTTGATCATGCATCCCATCAGGCATAGACATTCATTATGGTTCTAGGAAAAGTCAGGGTTCTGGTATTTCATCTTATCTTATTGGCATTGCATTCATTCATCTATAGATTGAGGAATCAAGAGTATCCCCTAGTCTCAGGATATTATCCATTTCATTTGCATCAGGATCAAAGTTTGTATTGATAACAGACAAGAACATTCTCTATGATCTAAATCTTTGTAAGTTTTGGCTATCTCTATGATCAAGTATTAAATATAATTGGTCCAAGAGTCGACTCTTTTACATTTATTTCTCTAGTCATTAATCATATGCATCAATGTTATCCATCAACATTTTATTGGATTGAAATTCAAAGGTAAAGATTTGAATTTTCATTACTAGTTTATTGGCATTGTGTTAAGTTCATTTTTTACATCCATTAACATGCATTTAGGAATAGGACAAAAGTCAAGAAAAATGACTTTTGTCTTTGACCTTTTCATTTCCAATTATATTGAAGTTGTTATTTAGCAATATTTCAATTTAATATTTGTTAATTTGTATTTGGTTGATTTTGTGATACAAGACCAAAACTAGATAATTTTAGAATAAGACAAAGTTTATATTCAATCAAAATAAAGTGGACTTTTAATACTTGTTCTATATCAATATTAGTGTACTCAGTACACAATTTTAATGCACCACCACTTTACATTACAAATGCTCCCTTTGTGCATCAATATACATCAATGCAAAAAAAAAAACAGAGTACAAGGAGAAAATAAGGAAAGTCCATTTGTGCAAGCCAAGCTGCAGCAAGCTCTTCTCCTTGCAGCCTCATCATCAACTTTTCAAGCTATTATCAAGCCAAGATATCACCAAGACATAGCTCAAACCACCAAGCCACATTCCAACAACTCACATGGGCACATACATGAGACAAAAACAAAGAATATTTCAATTAGTATGCAAAAGTCATGAGCCTCAATACAATACACATACATACATCCTTTTTGAATTAAAACTAAAGAAAATCATAGGAAAAGAAACTTAGTAGAATGAACTAAACATGTAAGCTCATTACATTCATCCATAATTCATCAATAAACACCACACAAAAAAAACACCTCACGGTTTCTCTCATACACTCCACAAAATCAGGGAGAATCACACTCCATTTCATAACTCACAATTGCTCACTTCATTCACGCGATTCTTGCAGCAAACTTTCTCCGATATTTTTAAACTCACACACTTGGAAATTTTCATATGTGTTAGGCTACACTATAAATAGACATACATACATCCTTCCGTTGCCACTTATCATCCATGCCTGGCACCACCCGACCTTTTCCCATGTGCACATGCCTTTTGTTTTGACTGTGTTCCCTCACTCTCATCCATTGGATCTTTGGACTTTCTCCAAGTAATCAAATCATGTGGCCCTCACCGAGTCAAACTGGTTGACTCTCTTTGGGCCTTACCTCATTGGGCCAGCGTCCAAAATGATACCAGCACCCCCTGTTTTGCTAAACCCAGCGCCCCTTGCTGGGCCTTGTGTGTTTCGTACTTGTTTTCCCTTTTCTCTCTCTTTTATTTTGCTTTTCTTTGGTTTTTCTTTGTTTTATTTATTTTTATTTTTAGTTTGTTTATCTTTACTCATTTTTAAAATCTTAATATAGAATTAATCTTTTTAATAGATTTTAATTAATTGATTGATTAACCTCTTAATAAGTCATTCTTTAATTAATTTTTATTAAATTGATTATTTGACTTAATTTGTTAAATTACTTTGGCTTATTAGAGTTTAGGTTTTCCATTTTTATTTCTCATGGTTGTGTGATCTTGATCCTTATACCTTTACCACATTATCCCCATTTGATAAAAATGTTCCCCTTTCCCATAGCTTGTAATGATTTTCCCATATTATTTGTCTATTAACTTAGAGTTAATCAAGAGGAACGTAAAATCAACCATTTTCAAAAGGAGAATAAAAATAACACTCGGTCCAACGTCGAATAGTTTTCATAAATCAAAACCATTTCCACTATCACAACTTCTCAATCTTTTTTTTCAAACCCTCAAATCATTTCATCATGTTTCGATTCAACACAAATAAAAACCCCGATCAACATCGAGTACACTTTTCTTCAATTCAAATCAAAGCACTTAATCATACTTAAACACCATTTCAAAGGATGAAAAGGTAGATGGTTTAAAGGCATATATTCCTCTTCTCGATTGTTTGGATATGATTTTCCTTACTCGACCATTCAAACAATTCACATCCGTTAAAAAAAACTTCTAATTCAATTTGCCTTAAACCTTCTTTCGTAACCAAACATGGACGAAAACAGAAGTGGTCTAGAGCCTTATATTCCCTTCCCTATATACTTGGATACGAGCTGCCTTACTCGACCATTGGAGTATTATTCATCCAACCAAAGTACATTAACCTTATCTAAATCCTTTTACAATTAAGGATGGAAAGGGAGACGGTTTAGAGCCTCATATTCCTCTTCTTGTTTATTCAGATACGAGTTGCCTTACGCGACCATTCCAGTAATCGTCATCCAATAAAATATTCACCCAATCAAGCTTATCTTCTCACTATGGGTGATCAAACTTTATTTCCATAAATGAGTTTGCTTTATCTATTTCGACGTGAAACAAATAAAGGCTTTAATCTCTAAGAGCAAGCAACAAGCAAAGATTTAATCACTCGAAATTTCTAAAGCAGAACTCTTTAAAATCAACCAACACGTAATTTTCTATGCAGAACTACATAGCTTTGAATTCCTCATTATACCCGAGGATACGTAAGAGCGAGACCCACAATGTTGTCAAGCACCCTAATAAAAAAATTGTGGCCCATTTCATTTTCCTTTTGCATATTCTATAAGTCAAAGAAAACAATTAACATTCGCTAACATTCAATCGCAAGTTTAATTAAAAGGTTCTCATTGAGTAGAATGGACGCGGAGGGTCTTAATACCTTCTTCCCTTTGCGTAATCAACCCCCGAACCTGAATTTGATTGTGACGATCATTTTCCTTTTATTTTAAAGGGTTTCATCGATATTTTCCCTTTCCTCTTTTAGAATAAATAAAGTTTGGTGGCAACTATGTTCGAATCAATTTTCCGTGCGCTTCATGAAGGATCGTATTTTTCAAGATGTGACAACTGGCGACACCGTTAGGGAAATCTGCTATAAGAAAGAGAGAGTCAAGCCTAATTTAGTTCGCTTTACGATGAATGTTGGCTTTTTTACTTGTGTTTTTTTTCTATTTTATTTTCTTTATCTCATTGTTTTCTTATTACCTATTATCTATTATGGTCCATTGGTATTATTGAGGATCTATAATTACTGGTACTTTGTGAGATAGGCTCTCTACCCGAGTCTGAGGAAAACCATAAGATTAGGATGATGGTTGTGTATTATTGGCCCGCGAGGTGCATTCCTCGTTAGGGATGCTATGAAGACCCCACATAGAGTATATTCTCTTGGAGATGTTATTGTCCGAAGAGCCTTCGTCGAGGCGATAATGTTTTAAGTTGGATCGATGACTCTATGGACCTTTTTAGAACCTTAGAGTCGACGGTTGTGTAGTATTCGCCCGCAAGGCATCTTTCTCATTAAGACGATACGAAAACCTCACCTAGAAGAGATCGTCTTGAGGGTATTATTCTCTAACGAGCTTTCGTTATGGAGGTAATATTATCAAGAAGGATCCATGACTCTAGAAACATGCTAACCATATAATCTATCTATGGGGTTCCTGTAATCGGAGATATCAGACATTTACCCATTATTCTGACCAACCTGATAACTTGATTATACTTATGATCCTGAAACCATGCATACTCATTGCATTAATCATAAGCATAACATTTTGCATTTTTATTTCTAAGGAATATGAGAATCACAGTTGTAGTCATTAAGAAAGTATGGGATCAGACAAATGAAACATGTACTCGTACAAATTCAAATATCCTCAGTTGGCCAATCTGCATGAGTTGGTTTCCCGGGTGCATCCAGTCTGCAGAATCAAATTTGGGAATGACTACGGAAATTTGCTTAGTCTCTTAAGTCAAAAAGTGGATCCATTGACACTTTTGACTTTGGCCCAATTTTATGACCCCCAATGAGATGTTTCACATTCCAAAATTTTTAACTAGCACCAATGTTAGAAGAATTTGAGCATCTTATTTGTTTTCATATAAAGAACAAGTTGTCGTTCATGGGTGTGTAAGAGACTCCAAAGCATGTGGTCATACTTGTTTCCCTTCATATGCATAAGAAAGATATCACCTCTAACCTATAAGCCAAAGGAAACACCAAAGGGTTCCCACTCAAGTTCCTAAAGAGCCTATATTCTTAGGGATGCTCAGAGTTGGGAGGCCTGTTATGATGTGATTTCATTGACTATTTATGGAATCGTTTTATTCGTAAACTTGGACGATTTCATAGACATGATTGTCGTTAGAATCTTCCTCACAAAGAATCCAGTTCCTAACCTTTTGGTTGATGTGTATGATTACCTGAGTTAAAAGTCTGAGAAGAAAGGAGGGATGATTGTTTGTTATGCTCCCCTGCTATATAAATGGTTATTAACCCTTTTGGCTTTGCGTAATCGACTCTCGAACCCGAACTTGTTGCGACGACCATTTTCCTTTTCTTTTAAAGATTTTTATCGATATTTTCTCTTTCCTCTTTTGGAATAAATAAAGTTTGATGACGACTCTATTTGAATTATTTTTCCACAAGCACTTTGCGAATGGTTGTATTTTTTGAGATGTGACAAGAAAATGTCATCATTATGGAAAATATGGGCACATAAGGCCTAAATGTTACAAACTGTATGGATATCCTCAACCCCACCGTCAACCATGGCTCAAAAGGAAAGAAAAGACAGTTAAAATAAAGAAGGTGTGAAAATCCAAAGTGGAAGTCAAAAGTCTAATAGCTCACACTTCCCTTAAAGTATCTTCTAGAAAAAAATGGTATTTTGATAGTGGATATTCCAAACATAATTTATCTTAGTGATTTCACCTAACACATAATTTATTTTTTATGTGTCAGCAATCTCTAATCAATATATTTCAAAATAAACTAGTATAGTTTAATCTATAATGATAACCTTAGAGTGTGTTTTGGATGAAACATTTTAGTGAAAAAAAGTAATTTTTTGAGAGAATTTGAAATGACTTGACCAAAATCCATTGTTTGAATAAAAAATATGGAGAATTGTTAAAATACTGTAAATTTATGGAGTATGTTATTCATGTTAAATTTAAGGAATTTAAAATGACACCGGATAGTAAAGAATTTCAAATTGCTTCTTCAGTCTATATAATGCGAATGCTAAATTATTTATTATTAAATTTTCAAATTTTGCAAGATGATCCTCATATTTTATGAAAACTTCAAATTCACTACCAAAATTTTCAAAAAATTACAAATAAGTCCCTAATAATTTTCAAAATTTACAAATTGGTCCCTTCAAATTTTCAAAATTTACAAATTGGTCTCTATTTTTATATTTTAAATTTGACCCAAAAGTTTTAAATTTTATAAAAATGACCCCCAAAATTTAACAATGAATCATTTTAATACTCTATTCAAACAAAAGAATTTAAAAGTGAATGAATTTCAATTGAATCATTTAAATTATTTAAAATTTTAAATTCCTTAGAAATTTTCAATTACCTCATCCAAACACATTCTTATATTATTATAAAAATCCATACCCATGTCATCGTTATTATAATTCATGTTTACTTAACATTTCACATTTGGCATGCGAAGCTCAGCATCTGATTGAAAAATATATGGCATCGTGTTTATACTTGTAACTTCCATCTAGAAATACATCAGCTTCCTCATAAACCAAACCAACATTTAAGATAGAGAAGAGAAAGAAGGATTTGCACAGAAAAGAAAGAAACAAGTAACACAAGTGGAGATTTTTTTCCATGAAAGAGGAATGTAATGCAATGGAAGGAAGAAAAATATACTACAATACTATACTATCATGCTTTTTTGGGGGAATTTAACAATTACACCTCATTTTCTTCACCTTTAAAATGAAGAATAATTAATTTAGGAAATTATTTTATTCAATATTTTGATTTTTTTTTTGAAAAATATTCGATATTTTGATTGAATGTTTTCCATTTAATTTCTATAAAAAGAGTTTGATTGAATACAAAGAATCAAACCAATAATCTTATTACTCGTGGATCCAACCTAAGCATATTCTGAATCAAATCATTATATTATAATTTATAAGGTATTTTTTGATTAAAAAATTATTAATGTATTTGTAATCATTATATATTATTTTTTATTGTCACTTACACATTTATAATATATTTCTTAACCATTATATATTATTTTTATTTACTTTAATTGTGTATAGAAAATTTATTATTTTTTTAAAATGTTTATTTTTTAAATATAATTTTATGTTAATATAATTGTGAGTAAATCAATTTTTTTTATCGATTTGGTATAAATTTCATTTTAAATAATTAGAAAAATTGAACAAAAAGTCAAAGCGTTTAACAAAATTTATTTAAAAGTTAAAATTTTAAAAAATAAAATTGAATTGAGTTAAATTAATGATACATTTAAAGTTTACTTATGTCGTTATGAAGTATGTTACTACTGTCAGCTTTTTTATCCTCATTATTGACATTTCTACATATTATTTTCAGCCATCTCGTGGAATTCGAAAGGAAGACCCCATTACTCCATACCTTTTTATCTTGTGTGCATATGTTTTCTCTAATTTTATAAGTAATGCTAACACAGATAACTGTTTTAGAGGAATATCCATAGCCATAAGGGCTCCTAACATAACACACCTCTTTTTTGCAGACAACATTTTGATTTTCTGTCGAGCAGAAGAACAATAAGCTAATAAATTGAAGGACATTATCAGAATGTACCAAAACAGCTAAGGGCAAAAGATTAATCTTCAAAAGTCTCAAATGATGTTCAGTTGTAGCACTCCTAAGGAGAAAAGAGAAGTTTTTACTACAACTCTGAATATTCCTACCATCAACAAAATCAACACCTATTTGGGGCTTCCCACGGTTATGGGAAAATCAAAATTCAGGTGCTTCAGTTTTCTTTTGAACAGGTTTAGGTACAAGCTAAAAATAATGAAAGGGTAATACTTTATCTTATGCGGGTAAAGAGACTATGATCAAGGTTGTGGCTCATGATATCCCCTCTTATGTCATGAGTTCTTTCCTCCTTCCCAAGAGTATTTGAAAGAAGATGGACAACTTGGAAGCTGAACAAAAATTATTTAAAAATATTTTTTAAAAATAAATTTATAAAAAAATCACATTGTATAATGTATGCATGTATGCAACTAAATTCTAAAGCATGATAATATTCATCTATTTAATATCACCGTTAAGACAAACCATATTCTTATGAAGTGTTTTTAGAAAAAATGTGTGTTTTATAAATTTGAAAAATCATATTCTCTCTTGTTTTATTTAATCTATTTGAGTTACACATGTGAGTTTTGTTTATTAAAATACTTTTAATAGAATTTTAATTTTTTTAAAATAATAATAATATTAGTTAGTGGAGTAGTTAGTGGATTGAGATATGTACTCACTAAAGATACAATAAATAATAGAGAATTTATTCTTGTAGAGATTCTGAGAGACTCTGTGTATATGCCCCCCCCCCCCCCCCCCCTTAAATTTGACTTTGATTGTCATTTCCAAACCGTTATCCATTTATTACCTCACAAGCCACGTGTGATAAACAAGACTGATATTTCCAAACCGTTATTCATTAGGGATTTCGCATGCCACTATAAAGATATCATTTTGAGTTCAAATTGTAAAGCACACATGCATCACAACTTAAATCTTTAGCCTTTGGCACGTAAATTGTTTTGGATCATATAATGTTAGTGTAAGGCATGTTTCGTTTAGGAAATCATTCCATTGTGACCATTGTTTAACGATATTTTCTCATATAACAAGAATAAGAAGTATGACCAAATTTACCATGGTGAAAACACTTATCCATTTTATAATTAAGAGTCCTATTAGGATGATAATTTTTTGAAAGATGTAGCGTTAGTTTCAAGGTTATAACCTAACTCAGCTTTATTATAAGTTTCTCTTTGACTACCTAAGATATTACTTAAGTTATCTCTCTATTTAGTAAATTTACCAAGATTATGAATTTTACATACTTGATAGGTTTATTACGCAAATTTTTAGAAGAAGTAGAAGGTGTTGGACAAGTGGTTTCAAGCATAAGAGAAAGGTGAATTGTGGTATTTAAAATTCATGATTACTTTTTTTTGTTTTTCTCCATTATTCTTAAAATTGTGTTAGTAATTTCTTACAAATATAGTAAATAGCAGCGGAAATAAGAACAATGAATAGCAAAAATTAAAGAGTATAAGGGTTAGAGAGATTGCACTAGAGGGTTATCCAAGTTTGGCTGAACGCTGGCTTAGTCCTGTCCCTAAGAAATCTTCTTGAGATTTTGACTAAAACTTTGAGCTTTCATAGGGTATGTCCATAAACCTTTAATACAAGATGATTTTTATATTGGTTTATCTTCAATCGAACAAGAAGATTTTCCCATGGCTAAGCCAACAAACCAAATAGATATTTTCCAGGCTAAACTGAAGAACCAAACAGAGATTTTAAGTGGATTAATCTCAAGAACCAAGCTCTATTCTTCAAGAGTATCATACTCCTGAAAGTAATCATAAGGGCATTTCACTCAAACAATTTCCCTCTCATAAGTATTTCACTCAAAAACACGAAGGCAATTTTTAGTGAAGAAAAATGTTTCTAGAGAGAAAGGGGGAAAATGCAGAGATAAATTCCAAAGTAAAACTTCGGGATATGGTGTGAAATGAAGAGGATACAACCCTCCTTTATATAGGATAAGGAAAAACCAAAAAAGGAAACAATCAATGGGCATTTTTAATGTCATAATCGATTGGCATAAGGTCTTAATCGATTGAGTTACAAAAATAGTCGATTATCTTTGCCCATTTTGAAAATTTTGGACAAGGAGTCTTTGTCAGATAATAAGACACTTTCATAATCAATTATACAATCATTTAGGCTTCTTCCAATCTATTGGCTTAAGGCTCCAAATGATTTGGTAGCTCAAAAAATCATCCAATCGATTGACTTAAGGTCCCAAATAATTGAATAGTTCAAAAAGGTCTTCCAATCGATTGGCTTAAGGTCCCAAACAATTGGTTAGTTCAAAAGGTCTTCCAATCAATTGGCTTAAGGTCCCAATCGTCTGGTTAGTTCAAAAATGCTTCAAAAAGGAAGTTAACAGTATTCTAATCAACTATCGTAGGTTTGAAAACATTTTAAAGACCTTTGATAGATAAAAAAGAGTTTTCGAGTGTGTGTGTGTGTGTGTGTGCGCGCGCGTGCGTGCGTGTGTGTGTGTGTTGAAGGTGTGAAAAACACAAGAAATGGGGGTTTGAATTGGGTTTTATAAAACAATTTTTTTAACAACTCAAGAACACCACTTAAATGTTAATAACAAAGAGATAAAAACATAAGTATGTTTATCCTGGTTCGCTTGAAACTTAAAGTTACTCTAGTCCACCCGCCAAGGTGATTTTTTCTTATACACAAAGACTTAATCCACTATAATAAACTTATTACAATAATTACAAAGAATAATCTTCTTTGTCTTCTCAAGGATTCGACTATACCCTAGTCTCCTTAAGGATCCACAAAGAATATTTTTCTTTGTCTTCTTAATAATCTGACTATACCCTAGTCTCCTTAAGGAATCAAACAAACAATTTGAATAATATTTTATATGTTACAAGTTGCTTTTACACAAATGATAAATAAATACTTAAAGAAAAACTATGTACAAAATTGATAGCTTTTCACAAAGAAACAGACTTGTCAAATTGTTGTAACACTCACCTTTTTTCTTCAAGTCTCCAAGGCTCACTTATATAGCATAAGAAAAGAGACCATTGGAGGGCAAAATGGGGAAACCAAATAGAGAGGGTGTTCACTATTGGATGGTGAAAGGAGTGATACTGCATACTGTCCTTCACCCACAAATTCAGTGACAGGTGTGATGTATATTACTGTCCTTGCCCATGAAATCAGGTAGTGGAAATAATATTTGATTTTTACTATGTACTATTTGATCATGTACCAATTTGATCTTATCTTCAAATTCACTGGCTTATGATGAGAGTTGATGAAGCATGGAATGAAGAAACATAAAGTTGGATTCAGAAACTTCAGAATCTTCGGTCAGAACCTTGACATCGTCAATAGTCTAGCTTGAGATCTTCAATATCTTCAGAATCTTCAGAGTCTACAGTCAGAACCTTGATAACCTCAACGTCTGGCTTGAGATCTTCAGCTAAGTAAAACAACTTCAGAAGCTTTCCATTCTTCAGAAGCTTTATGATCAGAGTCACGTCCATAAGCATAAACTGAGAGAATGTTGAAGTAACAACATATCGTATCCTTAGAAACTTCTCAGGAGTGAATCAACACAGAAGCAGAAAGATCATTGCAACAACAACTTTGAACATCTTTTAGAACTTCTTATGAATGACGCAGAAGCTAAATTGGAACTCATCATTCAGAAACCGATGACGTTGTACGTCATATACTTAGAACCGAAACTGGTTGTTAAAGCTACATAATAATAAACCATTAGGGTACCAAAATTGTTCTTACACAAATACAACATTGTTATAATCAAAACTCAAGGTATAGATGAAGAACCAAATCTTGTTCTAACATGTGTGTGTGTGTGTGTATGTGTGTGTGTGTGTGTGATTTATCTTAGTATTTAAAGAGTTACTTCCCTACTTTTATAAAACTCTGATGACTCATACATACATAACATTGTAAGCATTCAAACTTCCTCTCTTTTATTATTCTAAGGCTCCAAATTCTTTGCTAGATTCCTCGACCATATAAGAACTTTAATCTTGAGTTTATTTTGATAAGGCTTTGATATGTTTTCCAATTATATTCACCATCATCATAGAGTTGAAAGCTTTTTCCACTAAATTCAATTATCATTTTTGTCATCAATGAAATTTTGTTCCTCACGGGACAGATGTCAGACACGATGTTGAGACAACAGGTCCAACGTGATATATCAGTATGACAATAGTGTGTAATATCTTAACTTATACAAGATGATGAAGCAGAAAAAAATATAAAGAGAATACAAGAAATTGGTAACCGAATTCGGTGAAACCACACCTACGTCCGGGGGGCATTCTACCAAAGAAAGGAAATTCACTACTTCAAATTAGAACAATCAGTCTTATAAGAAAATTCAAACCCTATGAAGTTCTACGCCTCTCCCTAAATATGAGAACCCACTCACTTTCTTCAATCACTAACCCATTGTGGTCAACCTTAATAACACGTCTATTGATTATTGAATTTACAACTAAACTAAGACAAACCAACAACTATGCCAAGTTATTGAAATAAAGAGTGGTGTACAACAAAGATTCAACATTAATCCTTATTATAGAATTAACAAAAAAATACAAGAAAATGTTTGTTCTCAAGCTCATTGACTTAGTATCTTGGAACAAAGCCTTACAACTCAACAAAGCCTTACAACTCAACTTAGTATCTTGGAACAAAGCCAAACCATGTGCCTTAAGATATGAAATGAGACGCTATAGTTGTGCACGATGATAAAAATAAAGACTCAAAAGATAAACCCTAACACTAGGTATCTTCAAAATGTGTACACCTCAAAAGTGAGGTTTGAGTCTCCTTAAATAGCAATATAATTCTGGGGTTTTCTCCTTTGGATTTATAATATAATTTCGTCCAAAATAATAACATATTGTTGGATTTGATTGTCTCTAAAAAGATATCCAACAAAAGATATGATTTGTTATTAATTAAAGTTTAAATTCAAATCTCCATTTAAATTGATATGATCTTCAACAGTTGTCAAACAAATCACACAAACACGTTGTATTAATATAGCAATAAATCTGATTGAATCTTAACCAGATTTTCACTCCAAAAACACAACAACATTGGCCTACTGAATCAGGATCAAATGTTGCACACATGTTGTGTTGTTGTTTTTCCCAACTTCACCCAAGGGGAGCTTCTATATCCGGTTATTTTGTTGCTTATCTTATCGCTTTCATCTTTGATTTAACTTCAATTTGTTGAGTCTCCTTCATAATTGCACTTCTCGAGATCAAGTTTAAAAATATTCATTTTTAGCATGCATAAAATATTGTTTAGATAAAAATTTGATCTTGGTCATGACATTCTTTGATCAATTGCATGTGTTAGTGGAATGAAAACATTTTGTGTTTTTGGTTTAAATTTGTTTCAAATTAAAATCTCAAAGTCCCTTTAAAAACTTGAAAATTGAGATTTTACAAGATGGATTCAAATAACTTAGTTTACACCGAATTCTTGATTTTGATTAAATTAGACAAAAGTGAAACCTAATCATTTGATTTGAATCATATTTTGCACTTGATCCAAATTATTTTCTTTGTGAAAAATTCTGCTTGATTTGATTCGAATCAAACTTTGTGCATGATTAGAATCAGACCTTTTTTCAAAAAATGCATTGTCAGGGTTATGGCATTTGATTCAAATCAATATTTACACATGATTCAAATCACTTGGAATTTGATTTGAATCACCCTTTTCCTGATTGGAATCAACTGGCAGTTTTTCAAAAAGTTGTTATTCCTTTTATTTCACTTCATTTGCTCATTTGATTCAAATCATAAATTGCTCTTGATTCGAATCTAACTAACTTTTTCAACCACTCTCTATGCTTAATATCAAGCACATATAAAACCTTTTTGTCATAATCTCTCTCAAAACATCTATCATTCTGATCATAATTTTCAGTGTGATTTTTAGTGAAAATCAATTTCCTCTGTTTTGAGTGTTCAAAGTCTTGCAACAAAATTCTTGCATCTTCAACTTCAATTGAGTTCAAATCTTGATAGCGAGAGTTCTAATATTAGTTGAAGAATGCACGTACTTGAAACTAATCATTCTTGGAGATCTTGTTGAGTTTTCAGGTTGTTAGCAAGATTGAGGTGACTGTATATGGGGGTGACAAATTCCACTAAAAAAGTAGGTTATTCTCTCTAGAATTGCCTTAGTAGTGACTGTATGGAAGGTTACAGATAAGGCGGAGTTCTTCTCATATCTTCAGACAATTTCACCGTTCAATGAATCGGTAGAATCAAGGGGTTGATTGCTACACACGAAGGCTTGGAGCAGAATTGATGTAATTGGAAGATTTTAGAAACTTATTCTAGTAAAGATTACGTAGAAGATTTTGGAAAGTGTGTTGTATACAAGTTAAAATCCAAATTAGGAGATTTATTTTCTCAATTGTATTGTGGATTGGTGATTGTATGAACTCTTGGAAATATTTTTCAAATAACAAGGAACTATGCATGTTCCAATGGGAAATCATTGAAGAGTGCACGTAAGCAAAGCGAGGACAAACTCCGAAGTACTATAAATCTCAGTGTCATCTCTCTCTCTCTCTCTCTCTCTCTCTCTCTCTCTCTCTCTCTCTCTCTCTCTCTCTCTCTCTCTTACTATTGTATTTAATTTTGTAGTGATTGCTATAAGTGTAGACTACACCTAAGAGGGTGGTGAATTAGGTCCTTTGAGAGATTTTCGGTTTTAGTGAAATGTTACTTTAATTTTCTGGTTTGGTGGTGTTTATGAAATGTGTAAAATGCAGAAAAGTAAAGAACACAGAGGGATTATACTAGTTCCTCTCATAATCCAAGAGTACGCCTAGTCCCCTTACCATATGTAATAGATTTCACTATTGTTAGAACCTTGTACAAGCCTAATCATAGCCTATATACTTAAGTTACTAACTAAATCAATAAGACTTAATACCTTATGATTTTAAAAAGTAGAAAAAGAAAACAATCCTTTCTTTTTCACTCTCTTGTTTCCAACAACCTTGGACAACAAGGTATATACACAAATCTGAGATTTCACAAGAAGTTTGAAGTAGTAAGACTTTTATCAATTACTAAAATTGATCTTCCCTTCCAAGTAAACAATTCACAAGTATGTAACACAAGTGCTCATAGTTGTATTGATGGAACTTTTTAATGATGCAATGAAAATAAATGCATAAAGTTTCACAAAAATTTATGACTCAAGGCACTTGGTTAAAAATGAAGGTTTGAGTTTGAATTATAATGAAAGAGGTGAAATTTGAAAATATGATATCACATGTATTTATACAAGCATAATACCTTTTTGAAGGAGCGTGATCTCATGAAACAATGTCATGATTGGTAGATGTATTTTAAAATTTGTTGGAATCATACTTTAAGTAAAAAAAGGCCACTGATTCAATGGTAACCGGTTAACACATAATTGTAACTGGTTACAATTGCAGCGTGTTATAAAAATTTAAAGTTTTCGATCGTGTAACTGGTTACAGGTATTGGTTAACCGGTTACACCTAATGCAATTTTGAAAAATACTTAAGTTCACGTTCTTGTAACCAGTTAACAATATTGTGTAACCGGTTACACCTGACGGAAAAGTGAAAAATACCTCAAGTAAAGTGACAATGAAAAAACATTAGATACCAAAAGGTATTTTATGCATCAAAATGAAATGTTTATGATGGTTCTAAGCACTATGGTAAAATACATGATTAAATTGTAACTTGTACCTTAATGATGTGATCAATATTATAAGGTCAAAGATTATCCTGACATTGTTTCGTGTGATACAAGTCTTGATACCATAGGGCTTTGAACAAAGAGATTTTTCTCATCCTTTGATAATTCACTTTGATCTTGAGAGATATACTTATCTTCATCAAAACACAAGTCAATGTTGGAGAAGTTTGTCTTCAAAATCTCCAAACTTTTGATGATGACAATCATTGAAATTTTTGAAAAGCTTGAATCTCATAGAACATTGAAAAGATCTTAAGCAAGTGCTCCTCCTAACTTTGACAACTCACCGTTGATCAAACTCTCCCTTGATAAGTAGAGTTTTAGATGACTTTGTTGCTGCATATATTAGAGCATACAAGCAAAAATATATATATATATATATATATATATATATATATATATATATATATATATATATATATATATATATATATATATATATTATATATATATATATATATATATATATATATATATATATATATATATATATATATATATATATATATATATATATATATATATATATATATATATATATATATATATATATATATATATATATATATATATATATATATATCTTCTCCCCATTTGTCATTATCAAAAGGAAGGGTAAAATGATAATAGGAAATTATGGAAATTGAAAATAGAATAGCAAAATTTCCGAACATTACTAAAACTACATAACATAATGTAAACCACATAATGAGAACACAAGATTTGCAGAGAAAAGAAATAAATAAGTAAACACAAATGGAGATTTTTTCTGCGAAAGAGAAATGCAATGCAGTGGAAGGAAAAAGAATATACTACAATACTATACTATCACGCATTTTCGGGGATTTAATAATTACACCTCATTTTCTTCATCTTAAAAAATCAAGAGTAATTAATTTGGGAAATTCTTTATTCGATTTTTAATTTTATTTTTTTGAAAAATGTTCGATATTTTGATTGAATATTTTCCCTTCGATAAAAAAGAGTTTGATTGAATACAAAGAATCAAACCAATAATCTTATTTACTAAACATATTCTGAATCAAACCATTATATTATACTACCTCCGATCATATTTATAAGAACCGTAACATAGACCAGATACATTGATTATTTAATGAATACAAAAAATTGATTTTCTCTTATAAATAAGACTAGAGAGGGTAATTTATAAGGTATTTTTTCAAATTAATTAATTAATGTATTTTTAGTCATTATATATTATTTTTTATTGTCGTTTACACATTTATAATATATTTTTTTAATGATTATATATTATTTTTAATTATTATATATTATTTTTGTATTTATTCTAATTGTGTATGAAATTTATTATTTTATAAAAAGTTTATTTTTTTTAAATATAAATTTATGTCAATATAATTTGATCAAATCAATTTCTGTATCAGTTTGGTTTAAATTTCATTTTAAATAATTATAAAAATTGAACAAAGTCAAAGCGTTTAACAAAATTGATTTAAAGTTAAAATTTTAATAAATTAAATTAAATTGAGTTAAATTAATGATACATACCAATAAAGTCAAATTAATTACTTTTATTTTATTTGTTTGAATTCATTTTCTCTAAAAATTTAACCATAATTTCTAGATATTGATTTTTTTTAATTGAACCCTATCTTCTAAATTATGGTATCTTATTCTTTAAAATTTGAACCCTAACTTCTAGATACTATATCTTATTAATAAAATTTGTTCAAAAATATTTTTTTTAAATAAATATATATAAAAACAGCATTGTATTAAATAATTGATACATGCAAATAAGATCAAATTAATTACTTTTTTTACTCAATTACTTTGTTTGCTTGGATTTTATTTGTTTAGAAATTGAACCATAACTTCTAGATAAAGATGTATACATGAAATGTCACATGTTCGTATTCTCACCTTTACATCTAATATTTTTACATAATTATCAACTAAGTCGACTTATCGAAATTAAATATTAATATCTTATCCTCTAAAAATTAAACCCTAACTTCTAGATACTCATATCTTATTAACAAAATTTATTTAAAATTATTTTTTAAAAATAAATTTATATAAAAATAGCATTGTATAATTGATACATATACGAAACAAAATTCTAAAGCATGATAATATTCATCTAATTAATATCAGAGTTAAGACATACCATGTTTATATGAAGTGTTTTTAAGAAAAGATGTATGTTTTATAAATTATTTTGTCACTTTAATTTGAAAAATCATATTCTCTCTTGTTTTATTTAATCTATTTGAGTTGCACATAATAAATATGTGAGGTTTGTTTATTAAAATATTTTTAAAGAATTTTAATTTTAAAAAATAATAATATTATTATTTAGTGGAGTAGTTAGTGAATTAAGATATATACTCGCTAAAGATACCATAAATAATAGAGTCTACTCTCGTAGAGATTCTGAGAGACTCATTGTGTTTTGCTAAAGATATGTAAAGCACACATTCATCACAACTTAAGTCTTTAGCCTTTGGTACACAAATTATTTTGGATCATATAATGTTATTTTAAGACATGTTTCCTTTAGGAAACCATTCCCTCGTGGCCATTGTTTTACGATATTTTCTCAGATAACAAGAATAAGAAGTATGACTAAATTTACCAGGACAAAAACACTTATGCATTTTATAACTAAGAGTCCTATTAGGGTGACAATTTTTGGAAAGATATAGCGTTAGTTTCAAGGTTATAATCTAACTCGAATTTATTATAAGTTTCTCTTTGACTACCTAAGATATTATTCAAGTTATCCCTCTATTTAGTAAATTTACCAAGATTGTGAATTTTACATACTTGATAGGTTTATCACGTAAATTTTCAGAAGAAGTAGATGGTGTTGGACAAACGACTTCAAGCACAAGAGGGGGTGAATTGTGGTATTTAGAATTCACGATTACTTTTGTGGTTTTCTCAATTACTCTTAAAATTGTGTTAGTAGTTTCTTATAAATAGAGTAAGTAGTAGGGTAAATAAGAACAATAAATAACATAAATTAAAAAGGATGGGGGTTAGAGAGATTCATCAGAGAGTTATCCCGGTTTCGACGAACGTTGACCTAGTCTTATCCCCAAGAGATCTTCTTGAGATTTTGACTAAAACTTTGAGTTTTTTCAGGTTATGCCCACAAACCTTTGATACATGATGATCTATACATTGGTTTACCCCCCAACCAAATAGGAAGTTTTTACCCTGGCTATGCTAACGAACCATATAGATATTTTTCAGGATAATCTCAAGAACCAAACAAAGATTTTAAGATTGGTTAATCTCAAGAACCAAGCTCCATTCTTCAAGAGTATCATATTCTTGAAAGTAATCACAAGGGCACTTAACTCAAACAATTTCTTCCTCATAAGTGTTTCATTCAAAAACAACAAGGCAACTTTAAATGAAGAAAAATGTTTCTATAGAGAAAGGGAGAAAAATACATAGATAAATTCCAAAATAAAACTTCGGGAATTGGTGTGAAACGAAGAAGAGGCAACCCTATTTTATATAAGAGAAGGAAAAACCGAAAAAGGCAATGATCCGTAGGCATTTTTATTGTTCCAATCAATTGGAATAAGGTCCCAATCAATTAGGTGACCTAAATAATCGATTATCTTGGTCCATTTTGGAAATTTAGGATCACGGGTCGTTGTCAGTCATTAAGACATTATCATAATCTATTATACAACCCATTAGGTTTCTTCCAATCGAATAACTTAAGGCTCTAATCAAATTGGTAGTTCAAAAAATCATTCAACCAATTGCGTTAAGATCCCAGTTGATTGGTTAGTTATAAAAGGTCTCCAAATCGATTGTCTTAAGGTCCCAATAGACTTGTTAGTTCAAAAATGCTCCAAAATGGAAGTTGACAATATTCTAATCAACTGTCTCAGGTTTGAAAACATTTTTAAGATCTTTGATAGATAAAAAAGAGGTTTCAATTGTGTGTGCGTGTTGTGTGTGTGTCCGCGTGTGTGTGTGCGTGTGTGTTATTTGCCTTAGTATCTAAGGTGTTACTTCCCTACTTTTACAAAACTCTGGTCACTTAGACAGACACAACAAGGAGGGAATTCACACTTACTCTCTTTTATTATTATGAGGCTTCAAGATTCTTTGCTTGATTCCTCGACTATATAAGCACTTTAATCTTGAGTCTCTTTTGATGAGGCTTCGAGATGTTTTCTAGTTAGTTTCACCATCATCAGAGAGTTGAAATCTTTTTCTACTAACTTCAACTACCATTGTTGTCATCAAAATTTCAGAGAGGGTCTTTTATGGGTTAATCAAATTTATACTTGCAAGCATGTAGGTCCATATTGTCCCTCTTTTTGATGATGACAACACATCTCTCAAGGAGGCGGTAAAATGAAACAAATAGATATTTAATTGGAATGGTAAAATTATTCTCACATGAGTAGGAATCACACATATCCCTCTTTGACATGATAAAAAAGGCGGAGAATAATCAAATCACATAGATCCCATGTAAAAGGAATAAGTTACCTCATAGAGATAAACATAATCTATCCAAAGTAAGGCATAAAGAATAGGATCTAAGATATTATTTCTACGGAAGGTAGCATCCAACTTTGAGATCAACCAGTAGTTAAGTTTTAGAGAACTTCTTCCCCTTGATTCTTTCTCGAACAGAACGTAAAAGTCTTTAAAGTTTTCTAAATAGATGGAAAATTATGGATTCTACTTCTTTCTAGCTCAGATTTCTCCAATAGATAATCATTTCCTCTTATGAGTTTTTTGGACAACCTCTTTTTAGTCTCCTTGGATCTTAGACTAGTATTGGGCTTTAGGTGTTTGGCACTACTTTGCTCCGCAAACACTTAAGAACTCAACCCAAGGTTAGTAAGAAAATAAATTGACTAAGAAATTAGTAAGTGACTTACTAGAGATTCAATCAGAGTTTTCCTATTTTTCAATCTCTATTAAGTGTATTACCTCAAAATTTCAAGATAACTTGAGAAAAATCCCTTTCGAGGGAACGACAAACCACCGTCGATTTTCCTTCTCTATGAATCATTTGATGTGAGAGTTGGTCAAAGATGCGTCGATTTGCATTGAGATATGCGGAAGAACTCGTTCATGCTTAAAGCACTTTGAAGAATGTTTATTGCTTTCTTTTCATTTAAAATTTTTTTCTTATCATCTTCATCATACGAACTCTTTATCTTTGGAGTACCAATGCCACTGACCGCACTCATAGGATTATGCGGACCATCTTCAACGGCTTCCCATATGCCTTCTCATTGGGCTTCTAAATGTTCCTTCATGCGGATCTTCCAAAAATCAAAATATTCTACAGAGAAAAGTGGTGGTTTGTTACTACTTCCATCGTCTTTGAAAACCGGATTCGTGCTTGCGGAAGCCATGCGGATCTTTTAGGAACAGGTTACCTATAACCTGCTCTGATGCCAATTGTAAGTTTAAGGAGTGCCTTAGAGGGGGGGGGGGGGGGGGTGAATGAGGCACTTAGACTATTTTCCGGATTTTTTTACGGTTTATTGATTTTTACTTTCTTGAGATGCTTATGTGATGAAAAGCGGTAAAGTGCGAAAAGTAAAGAACACCACGATGTATAGTGGTTCCCCTCACAGATCGAGAGTACTCCACTCCCCTTTCAACACGAAAGAGAATTCACTATAATGTTAGATTCCTAGACAAGACAACTTAAGGCCTTTCTATCTAATTATAACACACCAAGAACAATCTTCTTGGATTTACAATGTTTAAAGTCCAATCGAGACTCAAATTCTCACAAAAGGACCTCTTGCATCCACACACCGGATAACAAGGATAAAACCTTACACACTTATTCTTAACAATCCTAAAAATAAGTTGTAATCAAGATATACAATTCTGAATTTTTGTAAAAGATGAAATAGTTGAATATTTGAAGTATATCAATTTATCAATTGATCTTCTCCTTTGTAACACTCAATTCTCACAATGATT
The DNA here is from genome assembly GCF_024323335.1 of Lathyrus oleraceus. Lineage (NCBI taxonomy): Eukaryota > Viridiplantae > Streptophyta > Magnoliopsida > Fabales > Fabaceae > Lathyrus > Lathyrus oleraceus. Next base: position 585,389,092 of record NC_066583.1, on the reverse strand, counting down.
ATACAAGTGTTCTTTGTATGGAATGAAACTATGATGCTTAAAAAGAAAGTTTATGCAAGGTTTCACTCTTAAGAAAATTTGGAAGAACACTTAAAAAATGTTTGAAAGAATATGAGTAATTGATTTGAAATTTTTGCAAGGAGGTGAATTTGAAATCTGACAAAAATGATGTATATATGTTGTCTAAACACCTCCTCAAATGGATGCAATTTCCCAAATGATGTCATGGTTCATGGTAAAGAAAATAGAAAAGGTTCCATGAAGAGATGCACAAATTTTTGCCTCTGGTTCAGTGGTAATCGATTACCGTAATATGGGTAATCGGTTACTTGCCTCCAACGTGCAAAAATATTTGAATTTTTCACAGAGTAATCGATTACCTCAAATTGGGTAATCGGTTACTTCATCCCAGAGTTGAAAAATAATTTAAAAAATGAAGTGTTATGATTTCTTTGATGCATAAAATTACTTCCAATGATTAAGGCATGAATGAGACATGTTTTGAACACTTGTATAATCATCTAGAGGTCAAGTGTTATACCTATTCATTTGAAATAGGAATCTTCATGAGTTTCATCGAGACTTGATCATTTAGTTGAAAACTTCCTTCATGAGCTTGAATCTTGATCAATCCTTTTTGTTAATCAATCTTAGACTTGTAGAGAAGTTTGTCTTCATCAAAATATTTGAGAAGTCATGTCTTCACATTCTCTTCTCCAAAATATCCAACATTTGTTCTTCATCGGCAGCGATGACGATGAATCAGATTCAACATTCTATTCACCAACATTTATTCTTAATATTTTGTGTAAACAATGTAATATTATGTGTAAACAACATAGTTTGTAAAAAATTTAATTTATTAATATTCTTTTTAAACAATATAATGAGTATTTTTAAAAAAAAAATATTTTTTCCCTTGATTTTGTTATTAAACCGCAATATATATGGTGCTAGTTTGAAAAATATATAAAAAAATTATTGCTGAGAATCATATTTGTGACCATTTCAACTAACTCCTCAACTATTTTAAACTGAGGGATCAAATGACATATTTTCATGACGCTTTCGTTATCCCGCCCCTTTAACCGAGGTTAAATCAGCTTCGCATCTGAGGTTACATGTGTTTTTTTGTAGTAATGAACATTGCGAGATATTTGTGCTAACAACATATGGGGCATATTTATACAAATTTTAAATCATTATGAATCATACAAAAATGTTCGTGTAACCATAATCCTACAAAAGTGTTGATACAATCACAATTGCACAAGAATAATACTATCAAATTTGTATGGGTGGGGGAAATTTTCTCGTATACCTATTATTGTAAAAATTTTGATCAGATATTTCAAATAATCTCATAAAAACAAATACCAAATTTTTTAGTTTCACTAGTAGATTTTTTCGCGAATGAAAAAATATTTTACAAGGTGAGAAAAAAAAAGGTATGTTTGACATTATTAAAAGGGTTAAATAAGTTTTTGGTACCTCTAAATATGATCAATTTCACTTTTAGTCTCTCTAAATTTTTTTTTCAAAAAATAGTCCTTCTAATATTTTGCATCCACACTTTTGGTCTCTCCTGATAACGGTCGTTAACAGGAGTTGACGTGGTATGTCACGTGGAAGTTTTTTGTGACTGGGCATACACATGACAGTGACAAGATGTTGATGTAGCATACTACATGGCTAAAGTCAATATTATTCAAGAACCTATAGAAAAACTCGTAGATAATCGGTAGCTAAATTCGTAGTTAATCTATAGCAAATTTATTGCAGGAATTCTGGTTTAAAAAATAGAGTCCGTTGATAGAGGGAAAGCACATATTAGCTACGATTTTAGTTACCAATTAGTTACAAATTATTCTAAGTTCATGAATAATATTGACTTTAATCATGTGATATATCATGTCAGCATCTTACCAAATTGACATTGTCATGTGTATGCTCAATCACACGAAAACTTCCATGTGACAATGTCACGACAAATTCTATTAACGGCTATTAACGGGAGGGATAAAAATCTAGATGAGAAATACTAAAAAAATAAAAAATTTATTTAACCTTTATTAAAATTCGTGGAAATTCCCAATAAATTCCTATCTTAATTATAATAGTGTTTCTTGTATCACTAGAATGTGATGGGCCACTTTTTTTCTCGGATAGAAAGCAATGAAACTCACCTACCCTAACTCATCACCATTTGACCAATTTTAATGGCTTATATGATGACCACCACTACTAATTGGTACTAATCAATTTTCACCATTAAAAACAAGAATTACTATATTTTTTACAATTTGATAAACAACACATTTCACTAACAAATTTCACTAACAAATTTCACAGAATTGTACAGTTATTAGCAGAAAACTCAAAAAGCTCTCGGAAACTGAACCAAATCTCTCGATGTTGAAATAGAAGCCTATAGTGCGAGCTAAAAAGAAACCTTTCTTTTTAGAAAATTATTAATTATTTAGAATTAAGATAATCATACTTTTTAGCAACTTCTGTATAAACTGAATTTAAAACCGGAAACAGTTTTCAGTTAACCTTCCCTTTTTCTAAATAAACATTTTTATATTTATTTGATAATATTTCATAAATTATTTAACCGTTTCCGTGAGAATGACGTCGACGACGTTAAATCTGATCGCGATTCCGTTCCATCTCTTTCTCTCTCTCCTCCGAATCGAAGTTAAAAAGGAAACAACAGATTCGTTTTTTTTTTGAAAAAAAAAGCAGTTTCAATTTCCATTTACAAAGACACAATGGAATTTAACGGTGTTAACTTCTCATTGAACTCCGTTATTTATAACCGACAATTTCATCATCACTTTAATGGATCCCTTGATCCGCAAGCTCCGGCGCCACCTTCTCCGTTGGCTTCACCGATCTCGTTCTGGTAACTCATTCTCATTCTTTTTTTCACTCACTTCACTAATTCGCAGTTAATTCAAAGTAGATGAATGTGGTTTGTTGAATTGTTCAATGTAGATGGATTTGATTTGTTGAATTGTTCAATATAGATGAATGTGATTTGTTGAATTGTTCAGGATCCGTGTTTTTTGTGAGGAGAATTTCGTATAAGGAAGTTAGAAAAGCAACTGATAGTTTTCAAAGAATAGTTTATAGCAATTCCGAAGTTTCTGCGTATGCTGCGAATTTTGGAGAGGGATGCGGTGGTGTTTGTTTGGTGAAAGAAGTTAAAGATTTTGATAAAGGAAATGATGAGAATTTTCATAAGCAAGTGCAGTTGTTGGGACGTTTGCATCATCGACACCTTCTTTCGCTCAAAGGCTTTTCTTTGGGGCACGATCGCAAGAGCAAGAGGTTTTGCATTTTTCACTTTCTTTTTTATAAGTCTTGTTATTACTTAATTTGGCTAGTAGAATTTGAGTTGTGAAACTCTGATAGGACCTGATTTAGTTTCACTTTGGAATTTGGAACTGATTTAGTTTCACTTTGGAATTTGGCTGGTAGAATTTGAATTGTGAAACTCTGATAGGACCTTCAAATTTGGGGTGAGTTTAACTCAATCCATACAAAACCAGATTATAAGTTGCAGGGTGTCAATACAAATTCATTTAAGACTCATGAGAATTTTTCTATTACAATAAGTTTGCTAGAATTTATGGTTCTTTACTCAAAATCTTCATAAGTTTGTAGATTTTAAAAAGTCAAATTTCAAAAAATTGAGATGTAAAAGAAAATTTCAACTACTGATCGTTAGTTGGTCCAGTGGTGATTGGCGCTGGACTTGATAGGGAGTACCACGGCTCGATCCCCGCAACTGTGATCAGGAGGGGACTAGAATCACTTGATACCAGAACTTACTTCTGAATCGGATTAGTCGGTCCAGTGGGCCAGATATTGGTGGTGAAAAAAAAAAGTTTAACTTATACGAGATATTAATGTTTAAAAATATTATAGTTTCTTTCTCTAAACAAAAACAAAAAGACTATTTTGGTAATTAATTTTCTGTAAATGTTACAAAGTTTATCAAAACTGCCTCTCTTTTTTTTTTGAAATGGACAGTTAATATTTATTTCTGTCTAGTTTCTTCGTAACTTTTTGTAATGGATTATTTCTGCAGACTGCTCATATTTGACAACATAGAAAATGGAAGTTTAAAGGAGCATCTCAATGGTAAATTTAGAAGGGAAAAATAGAAGTTTAGAGAAGCGTCTTGATGAGTTTTACAATGTTTTGATTTTGTTTTAATGATTGAATGCTGACAGACCCCTTGAAGACTCCTTTAAATTGGAGGACAAGGTTGCAAATAGCTAATGGTGTTGTGGCTGCACTGGTAAGCTCCGAATATTAAAGCATGTCCAAACCAAAGATACCTTATAATGTCAATTTGATGCAGCACTCTTATTTTATTTTCTATAGCAATTAATTTGAAAACCTGAAATTTTAAGTCTCCTAAATTGATTATTGATGTGGGAAAACTCTGCTAAGTTGACACTGTTCAATACATGTTCTGGTAAGACCCCTGTCTGAAAGAGGAAATGATTGGCAAATTTGGTAAAATGAATAATGGAAATTAGTTCATGATCAATTGTTAAAGTTAGCTTGTGTCTATACAATTTTTGCATGGTGTCATTTAGAAATTGATCTTCACCTGCCAAAACTTATGATGTATGATTATCTGATGTTGGGCTATTGGCCTCTTCTCACATATGTTCATTCTGAATGCAGGAATACTTGTTTCTTTTCAGTGAACCACCAATAAGCCATGTCTCTATTAGCTCTAGCAATATTATGTTAGATGAGAACTTCACCCCTAAAGTAAGGAAATAGTTCCTTTTCTCACTCTAATGTATCATATCTGATTGATCATTCCAAGGGCATGCAAATAAAGAAATCTAATTTGGAATCAGAATTAAATGAGATTTCCTTCTGTTGTTACAGCTTTCTGATTTTGGCCTTCTTACTGGTGGAAGTTCTGTCATGATGACACAAGGTTGCTTCTCTTTGTAAACTACGCCTTTTTAAAACAAAAAACCAATTTGAACTACTTGCACTTTTTAGCTTACATATTTAATTGCTCATTGGCACGGTCCATTTCAGATTGCACGGGGCAGGAAAATTGTAAGATTATATTTCAACTTGGAGTGCTCATCCTTGAACTTGTCACCGGTCAGTCTTCAGAGATGGAAGGTTCTGATTTAATTGAATGGATTCAAGAATCCCGATTTTTCAGTTCCATTGATAAGATGTTAGATCCTGATCTTGGAAACAATTATGATGGTACAGAACTTAAAAGTCTTCTAGCTGTGGCAAAATTATGTATCAAATCATGGGACAAGCCTTCATATACAATTCCTCAGTTATTTCGGTATCTCCAAAAGGAGACTGATATTCCCCAACATTAGGTTTGTTACTTGTGTTGTTTGAAAACCTTGTGTTGTTAGGGAGAATATGTGAGTATATTTGTTTTGTGTTGAGTGTATATATCCTTTCGGGATTCTTGCCTCTTCAATAACCTTATTTGAAACTGAATGAACAGAAAATGTTAGTAATATGTGTCTGTTCTGTTGTCTTTGATCTTGTATTTTCACAACAGATGATACTGATGACACATTTGTTTGATTTTGGACTAATTTACAAAAAAAACACTTTTCAAAATACAAACATTTTAAATGTTTGATTGGTGAAAAGCTATATATAGGAGCATTTGAGAAATAATCTAATTTTAATCATTTTATAAATGAGAAAGTTAATAGATTTATTCAACCGATAAAATAATTAGCTAATATATTTATAAAATAAGGACTATATATCACTTTCATATACTTTAAAGACTAAAAAAGAGAAGAACAAAAATGTAATTAAAGATTTATTTTTGATGTTTTTTTTGTTGGAAATTTTTCAATGTTTAATTTTCAATGTATTTGGACTGGTATAATCTTAGATATTATATGCATCGATGGCTTCTTAATGGTGATATTTTTGGAAAACACCATCTAACCATTGTCAATATTCTCTAGGATTATAAAATGCACCAAATCTGAGATTTCACAAGAAGTTTGAAGTAGTAAGACTTTTATCAATTACTAAAATTGATCTTCCCTTCCAAGTAAACAATTCACAAGTATGTAACACAAGTGCTCATAGTTGTATTTATGGAACTTTTTAATGATGCAATGAAAATAAATGCATAAAGTTTCACAAAAATTTATGACTCAAGGCACTTGGTTAAAAATGAAGGTTTGAGTTTGAATTATAATGAAAGAGGTGGAATTTGAAAATCTGATATCACATGTATTTATACAAGCATAATACCTTTTTGAAGGAGCGTGATCTCATGAAACAATGTCATGATTGGTAGATGTATTTTAAAATTTGTTGGAATCATACTTTAAGTGAAAAAAGGCCATTGATTCAATGGTAACCGTTGATTCAATGGTAACCGGTTAACACATAATTGTAACGGGTTACAATTGCAGCGTGTTATAAAAATTTAAAGTTTTCTATCATGTAACAGGTTACAGGTATTGGTTAACCGGTTACACCTAATGCAATTTTGAAAGATACTTAAGTTCACGTTCTTGTAACCAGTTAACAATATTGTGTAACCGGTTAACAATATTGTGTAACCGGTTACACCTGACGGAAAAGTGAAAAATACCTCAAGTAAAGTGACAATGAAAAAACATTAGATACCAAAAGGTATTTTATGCATCAAAATGAAATGTTTATGATGGTTCTAAGCACTATGGTAAAATACATGATTAAATTGTAACTTGTACCTTAATGATGTGATCAATATTATAAGGTCAAAGATTATCCTGACATTGTTTCGTGTGATACAAGTCTTGATACCATAGAGCTTTGAACAAAGAGATTTTTCTCATCCTTTGATAATTCACTTTGATCTTGAGAGATATACTTATCTTCATCAAAATACAAGCCAATGTTGGAGAAGTTTGTCTTCAAAATCTCCAAATTTCACTAAAGATATTATATGTATTTGGACTGGTATAATCTTAGATATTATATGCATCGATGGCTTCTTAATGGTGATATTTTTGGAAAACACCATCTAACCATTGTCAATATTCTCTAGGATTATGAAATGCACCAAATTATCAGTTATATGTATATACAATACTATGGAATATTGAACTTCATTGAGACTTCCTTAGCCACTCAGTGAAAACTGTGAAGATATTAGAGCCAATAAGCAACCCCTGTAGAGCAGTAGATGAAAACTTGTGGAAAGGAAAATCAGAAACTTCTTATGGAGAGAATTATACCCCTTTTGTCATTTGGCTATGGAAAAATCAGAACACTGTGTAGTGTCGGAAGGGGCAAATGGTGTGCTTTTCATCTCAACCAACTTGCTGGATGGAAAAATGACTCAACTGTGAAGATCATTATGCTTCAGCTTTTCTGCATAACTCTTATACCTGTAGCAACATCAGCAATTGAGTTTGTCCAGGGATAGAATCATGCTAATGCAAGGAAGAACACTCCTTCCATGATGCAGGATGCAGGTCGCTTAAAAGAGGGATGTACTAGTTGGGGACTGGGGGCAAGGAATAACTTCAAGGAAATCCAATTTGAAGCTTGCAAGCAGGATATGATGAGGCTAGATCCAACAATGGAAAATGCAATGGGATCAATTAGATGGAGAATGCAGATTGCACAGGCACAACACAGCTCAACAAAAATCATCATGAAACTCATGCCGATGTGGTGGTTAGGGGTGAAAATAGACTGAGTCGAGATAGGCTTTGCCAAGTCTAAATTTGATCTGCTAAAATATGTTGGCGTTAGCTGTCAAAAAGATTTTAGGAACTATAATAGGAATATAGTCATTAATTGTTAATTACCATTATTTGGCTATAATTATTCTGATTTAGTTATAACTAGAAATAGGTTTTCTGTGTATATAAATATAACATATTCCCTCCTTGTAATATACGATTGAAATAATATGAAAATTGCATATCAGTTTAACATGGTATCAGCCGCCAGGTCTTAATCCTGACCTACGGTAACACTTTCCATCCTTCTTCCATGGCCGACTCGGATTCAAACTCCGATGAGGTTACCTCGTCTTCCATTCTTGCTGAATTGACGACGAAAATGACGGAAGTTCTGAACCGTGCGTCAGCCCCGTCACAAATTGGCTCTGACCATACGGTGGCACCGATTGACATCAAGTTAGATGGCAACAACTATCCCCTTTGGTCCCAGGTGGTCGAGATGTATATCTCGGGCAAAGACAAACTAGGATATATCAATGGAGATCTCCCGCAATGTAACACCCTTCTAAAATACCCCAAATATTTAATCAAAATAACAAATATGTATCTATCAGAGTAAATATGCAATTAAGGGTGTCACACTATTCATCAAAGTAGCTTGTCATGCTCATTTATTTATCAAATAAAACAGTTGCATAATACGCAGCGGATAGAGATCAAATCGATCATTCAAAACATGTAACATACTACATGTAAACTGGTTCAACAATCTCTAGACTCCAAGCATTAGCTTCTACTCAACTCATTGCTCGTTACCTGAAAAAATAGTTGTAAGGGTGAGTTCCTCAATCGATATAGTAAGCATTATAAAATATCATGTCATGTTAAGTAATTTAACACATTAATCACCCTAATCATATCACACATTCAGTAACGGCACATCAACCCAATTATCATACTCAATACTACACAATTCATACTCATACTCAATGTCAACACAACCACACGTATAATATTGGAATACATCCATTCATATTATACGCCATACATACATTATGAAATGAGACTCCACACATGCGGTACCGACTATTCTTGAACATATAGTTCAAGCTCACCGATCAAATCCAGATACGGCTACTAAGCTCACTAGTCCCACTCATTTGAGATCTAGTGACTCACTCACTAATTCCTCACCATGGGAATTAGCTACAGCCCCAAAGGCTATGCTATGCACACTAATCACCTAGCATGCAAACATCAACAACGAATCCACAATGATTCACTCACTAATTCCTCACCATGGGAATTAGCTACAACCCCAAGGGCTATGCTATGCACACTAATCATCTAGCAATGCAACATCAACAACAATCCACAATGGACGTATGCTCACACTCTAAGCCATACAATAGTCCATTCACAAATACATGCATAATATATACATTCACAACATTATGCATATCATCATACATCATCAACACATGTATCAAACACCATATCATGTCAAATAATTAATCACAGTATTAGCACACTCTACTAATACCCTTACTACTCAAAACAACAGGAAATAATCCCTATTACATCATCCGCCAACATATGCCAACCATCAATTAAGTACACAACATTTAAAACACCAATTTTCCACTCTGCAACAGTGTTAACCGGTTAACGCCCTGGGTTAACCGGTTAACGCAACACAAACACACTTCCTGCCCAAAACTTAACAGTGTTAACCGGTTAACGCCCTGGGTTAACCGGTTAACGCAGACAGAACAACAATATCTCAGCAATCACAACAGTGTTAACCGGTTAACGCCCTGGGTTAACCGGTTAACGCAGACAAAACAGCAATTTTACACAATACAACACAGTGTTAACCGGTTAACACCCTGGGTTAACCGGTTAACGCAAGACAGAAAGTTGTTCCTGCGCTAACACAAGGCAGAATGCAGAATTCTCCGCATTTTCCGCCGTTGGAGGACTTCCGGACCTCCGATTCCAATTCCGTAACAAGCTATACGTCAAGCAAATTACGACTCACACGACTATCGATTCAATTACAGTTTTTAACACAGTTTATCCAACGTAATTTTCAGCATTCACAATCCCAATTACCCCCCTTACCTGAGTTAATCCGGCGAATCTTTTAGCTTCAAGCTCTTCCTTCTTCAACCTTCTTCCTCTTGTTCTGCCTCTTTTCCCTTTCTCCACTTTCCACTTCTCAGCCGCTTCTCTGTTTTTCACGTAAAAACCCTTTCTTTACCAAATGGACTCTTTTTCTTATTTCCAACTTATATATATTTTTCAATAATTATTATTCCAATAATAATAATAATAATAATCCAATAATTCCAATTATTTAATTAAATTAATAAATATAATATTAACTTAAATTAAATAATTATCTTATTTTTATCGGGGTGTTACAACTCTCCCCCACTAAAAGAGTTTTCGTCCTCGAAAACATACCTCCAGCGAACAACTCCGGATAAGACTCCTTCATCTGACTCTCCAGTTCCCAAGTCACATTGTCACCTGCTGGTCCTCCCCAAGCTACCTTCACCAAGGCAATCTCTTTATCCCGCAACTGCTTCAACTCTCGATCCTCGATCCTCATAGGTGATGTTTCAACAGTCAGGTTATCTCTCACCTGTACATCATCTATTTGGACTACATGCGACGGATCATGAATGTACCTCCTCAACTGAGACACATGAAAAACCTCATGCAAATTCGCAAGCGACTGCGGTAAAGCGATACGATAGGCTACCTCCCCTATCCTCTCCAAAATCTGATAAGGACCAATAAATCGAGGTGTCAACTTCCTCGACTTCAAAGCTCGACCAACCCCAGTTATCGGAGTAACACGAAGAAACACATGATCTCCCTCTTGGAACTCAAGTGACTTCCTCCTCTTGTCATGATAACTCTTCTGACGACTCTGAGCAATTCTCATCTTCTCCTGAATCATCTTAATCTTTTCCGTAGTCTGTTGAACAATCTCCGGTCCAACCACAGCGCTCTCACCGGACTCATACCAACATAAAGGTGTCTGACATCTCCTACCATACAAAGCTTCAAACGGTGCCATACCAATGCTCGAATGAAAACTATTGTTGTAGGTAAATTCAATCAAAGGAAAATAACAATCCCAAGCACCTCCCTTTTCCAAAACACAAGCCCTCAAAAGATCCTCTAGTGACTGAATCGTCCTCTCAGTCTGACCATCAGTCTGCGGATGATATGCAGAACTCAATCTCAGCTTAGTTCCCATAGCCTTCTGCAAACCTCCCCAGAACTTCGATGTAAATCTAGGATCTCTGTCCGAAACAATACTCGACGGAATACCATGCAAACTTACAATCTTCTCAATATACAACTCAGCTAATTTCTCTAACGGATAATCCATTCTGATCGGAATGAAATGAGCCGACTTTGTCAATCTGTCAACAATCACCCAAATAGCTTCACAATTCTTATTTGTCCTCGGCAAACCAGACACAAAATCCATACTGATACTATCCCACTTCCACTCTGGAATAGTCAACGGTTGCATTAGCCCAGACGGCTTCTGATGCTCAATCTTTGACTTCTGACAAGTCAAACAGGAATAAACAAAACTCGCAATTTCTCTTTTCATTCCCGGCCACCAAAATAACTTTTTCAAATCATGATACATCTTCGTAGCTCCAGGATGAATACTCAGGCCACTACGATGTCCTTTCTCCAGAATACTCTTCTTAAGTTCGGTAACATCCGGAATACACACCCGATTACCAAATTTCAAAACACCATTCTTATCAACTCTGAATTCACCACCTTGACCTTGATTCACTAGAGTCAACTTATCAACCAAAAGCACATCGGATTTCTGACCCTCTCTAATCTCATCCAGAATACCACTCGTTAATTTCAACATTCCCAATTTAACACTATTGTGAGTACTCTCACACACCAAACTCAAGTCTCTAAACTGCTCAATTAAATCCAATTCCCTAACCATTAACATAGACATATGCAATGATTTCCGACTCAATGCATCAGCCACTACGTTTGCTTTACCCGGATGGTAATTCAAACCAAAGTCATAATCCTTCAGAAATTCTAACCATCTCCTCTGTCTCATATTCATCTCTTTCTGATCAAACAAATACTTTAAACTTTTATGGTCACTGAAAACCTCAAATCTTGATCCATACAAGTAATGCCTCCATAACTTCAGAACAAATACCACAGCTGCCAACTCTAAATCGTGTGTCGGATAGTTCCTCTCATGAACCCTCAGTTGTCTCGAAGCATAAGCTATAACCTGCTTATTCTGCATCAACACACCACCCAAACCCAACAATGAGGCATCACAGTAAACCTCAAATGGTTCCGACGGACTCGGTAATATCAGAATAGGAGCAATAGTTAACCTTCTCTTTAACTCTTGGAAACCTTCTTCACATTTTGAGTCCCAAACAAACGCTTGCCCCTTTCTGGTCAACATCGTCAACGGTAACGCCAACTTAGAAAATCCCTCAATGAACTTCCTATAATAGCCAGCCAAACCAAGAAAACTCCTTATCTCAGAAACTGACTTCGGAGCTTCCCACTTAGATACCGCTTCTATCTTAGAAGGATCAACAGCAATACCACCTCTTGAAATCACATGACCAAGAAAACTAACCTCTTCTAACCAAAATTCACACTTTGACAGTTTAGCAAATAACTTCTTTTCTCGCAGAACTCCCAAAACCACTCTCAAATGTTCAGCATGCTCTTCTTCAGATTTCGAATATACCAAAATATCGTCAATAAACACCACAACAAACTTGTCTAGGTACGGATGGAAAATCCTATTCATATACTCCATAAATACTCCAGGCGCATTAGTCACACCAAAAGGCATTACAGAATACTCATAATGTCCATACCTCGTTCTGAAAGCAGTCTTCTGAATATCCTCAGTTTTCACACGTATCTGATGATACCCAGATCTCAAATCTATTTTGCTGAACACACTCGCACCAACCAACTGATCCATCAAATCATCAATCCTCGGCAAAGGATACCGATTCTTGATCGTCACTTTATTCAGTTGCCTGTAGTCCACACACAACCTCATAGTACCTTCTTTCTTCTTAACCAATAACACTGGTGCACCCCACGGTGACACACTCGGACGAATAAATTTCTTATCCAACAGATCTTCCAACTGACTCTTCAATTCAGTTAACTCAACAGCAGACATACGGTACGGAGCCATCGATATCGGTCTAGTACCAGGTACCAAATCAATCGAGAACTCAACTTCACGCTCTGGCGGTAATTCATTCACTTCTTCTGGAAACACATCAGGAAAATCACACACCACTGCTAGATCACAAATCGCCAGTTTATCTTTAGCCTCCAAAGTCGCTAACAGCATAAACAACTCTGCCCCATCTGCTACTGCCTCATTCACCTGCCTCGCTGATAGAACCAAACTCTCTCCTTCCTCAATCTCAGGAAAGATCACAGTCTTATCAAAACAGTTGATAGAAACCCGGTTAGACACCAACCAGTTCATACCCAAGATAACGTCAATCTGCACTAGTGGAAGACACACAAGGTCCATCCCAAAGTCTCTACCAAAAATACTCAAAGGACAATTTAAACAAACTGAAGTAGTAGTCACTGAACCCTTCGCAGGAGTATCAATCACCATACTACCATGCATCTCAGATATCTCTAACTTAAGTTTCACAGCACAATCCAAAGATATAAAGGAATGAGTAGCACCTGTGTCGATAATAGCTACAAGAGGAAAGCCATTAATATAACACGTACCTCTGATCAAACGATCATCTGCAGAAGTCTCAGAACCCGATAAGGCAAAGACCTTGCCTCCTGACTGATTCTCTTTCTTCGGCTTAGGACACTGTGGACTGATATGACCCACCTCTCCACAGTTGAAACAAGTCACAGTCTTCAACCGGCACTCTGCAGCCAAATGACCACCTTTGCCACACTTGAAACACTTCATCTCAGCACTGGTACACTCATGGACACGATGCCCAGCCCGACCACATCTATAACACTTAGCAGAGGCGCTAGAGTCTCCCCCACTAGGCCTCTTCATCCCACTCTGCTTCTGAAAACCTTTGCCAGCTGCATACGGTTTTCCACGATCATTCTGATTCTTGCCTTTCCTATCAACCCTTTGCTGATAGCTCTCTGCTCTGGCTTTGGAATCCTGTTCAAAAATCCTGCAACAGTCAACCAAGTCAGAAAACACTTTGATCCGTTGGTATCCAATAGCCTGCTTGATCTCGGGACGTAACCCGTTCTAAAACTTCACACATTTCGAAAATTCTCCAGCAGCCTCATTATAGGGAGTATAATACTTTGACAGCTCTGTGAACTTAACAGCATACTCAGTAACAGACCTGTTACCCTGTTTCAATTCCAAGAACTCTATCTCTTTCTTTCCTCTGACATCCTCTGGAAAGTACTTCCTCAGAAATCTCTCTCTGAATACAGCCCAAGTGATCTCAGCATTCCCAGCAGTTTCCAACTCAGTGCGGGTAGCAACCCACCAATCATCTGCTTCTTCTGACAGCATATGCGTACCGAACCTGACCTTCTGGTTATCGGCACACTCAGTCACTCGGAAGATTCTCTCTATCTCCTTCAACCACTTCTGAGCGCCATCTGGATCGTATGCTCCCTTGAACATTAGAGGATTATTCTTCTGGAACTCACTCAATTGACGAGTAGCTCCTATTCCCACAACATTCGGATTCCCTCCAAGTACTCCAGCTAGCATACCCAGAGCCTCAGCAATCGCAGCATCGTCTCTACCTCTTCCAGCCATCTCTATTCTGAAAACCCAACAAGCTAAAACAATAAGTACTGATAGGGTTACACAACACCTATCCCGTACAGGGGAAACAGAATAATTACGACTCGACTCGACCGACTATGCTCTGATACCACTAATGTAACACCCTTCTAAAATACCCCAAATATTTAATCAAAATAACAAATATGTATCTATCAGGGTAAATATGCAATTAAGGGTGTCACACAATATTTCACACTATTCATCAAAGTAGCTTGTCATGCTCATTTATTTATCAAATAAAACAGTTGCATAATACGCAGCGGATAGAGATCAAATCGATCATTCAAAACATGCAACATACTACATGTAAACTGGTTCAACAATCATCAACAACACAATTAAAATGTTCCCTCCCGATGTTACATCTATCAGAGCATGACCCACTAAGGAGACTACACTAGACTCCAAGCATTAGCTTCTACTCAACTCATTGCTCGTTACCTGAAAAAATAGTTGTAAGGGTGAGTTCCTCAATCGATATAGTAAGCATTATAAAATATCATGTCATGTTAAGTAATTTAACACATTAATCACCCTAATCATATCACACATTCAGTAACGGCACATCAACCCAATTATCATACTCAATACTACACAATTCATACTCATACTCAATGTCAACACAACCACACGTATAATATTGGAATACATCCATTCATATTATACGCCATACATACATTATGAAATGAGACTCCACACATGCGGTACCGACTATTCTTGAACATATAGTTCAAGCTCACCGATCAAATCCAGATACGGCTACTAAGCTCACTAGTCCCACTCATTTGAGATCTAGTGACTCACTCACTAATTCCTCACCATGGGAATTAGCTACAGCCCCAAAGGCTATGCTATGCACACTAATCACCTAGCATGCAAACATCAACAATGAATCCACAATGATTCACTCACTAATTCCTCACCATGGGAATTAGCTACAACCCCAAGGGCTATGCTATGCACACTAATCATCTAGCAATGCAACATCAACAACAATCCACAATGGACATATGCTCACACTCTAAGCCATACAATAGTCCATTCACAAATACATGCATAATATATACATTCACAACATTATGCATATCATCATACATCATCAACACATGTATCAAACACCATATCATGTCAAATAATTAATCACAGTATTAGCACACTCTACTAATACCCTTACTACTCAAAACAACAGGAAATAATCCCTATTACATCATCCGCCAACATATGCCAACCATCAATTAAGTACACAACATTTAAAACACCAATTTTCCACTCTGCAATAGTGTTAACCGGTTAACGCCCTGGGTTAACCGGTTAACGCAACACAAACACACTTCCTGCCCAAAACTTAACAGTGTTAACCGGTTAACGCCCTGGGTTAACCGGTTAACGCAGACAAAACAGCAATATCTCAGCAATCACAACAGTGTTAACCGGTTAACGCCCGGGGTTAACCGGTTAACGCAGACAAAACAGCAATTTTACACAATACAACACAGTGTTAACCGGTTAACACCCTGGGTTAACCGGTTAACGCAAGACAGAAAGCTGTTCCTGCACTAACACAAGGCAGAATGCAGAATTCTCCGCATTTTCCGCCGTTGGAGGACTTCCGGACCTCCGATTCCAATTCCGTAACAAGCTATACGTCCAGCAAATTACGACTCACACGACTATCGATTCAATTACAGTTTTTAACACAGTTTATCCAACGTAATTTTCAGCATTCACAATCCCAATTAGGGTCAATTCAACGGTTTATCACTACCCATTACATGCTAATCCATACTACCCATTAAACGACGATAAACCCCCCTTACCTGAGTTAATCCGGCGAATCTTTTAGCTTCAAGCTCTTCCTTCTTCAACCTTCTTCCTCTTGTTCTGCCTCTTTGCCCTTTCTCCACTTTCCACTTTTCAGCCGCTTCTCTGTTTTTCACGTAAAAACCCTTTCTTTACCAAATGGACTCTTTTTCTTATTTCCAACTTATATATATTTTCCAATAATTATTATTCCAATAATAATAATAATAATAATCCAATAATTCCAATTATTTAATTAAATTAATAAATATAATATTAACTTAAATTAAATAATTATCTTATTTTTATCGGGGTGTTACACGCAACCCCCTAAAACAGATCCTACGTTTCGACGTTGGCGGACTGACAACGCGATTGTTAAGGGATAGATAATCAACTCCATGGACTCTTCTCTAATCAGCAACTTTATTCGCTTCTCCACTACCAAGTCGGTGTGGGATGCAATTGCGACCACGTACTTTGATGGCAGTGACACCTCCCAGGTGTATGACCTTCGGCGACGGGTGACACGTCTTAAACAAGCCGGTGGTTCTCTTGAAAAATATTATAACGATCTCCAAGGACTTTAGCGTGAGATAGATTTTCGTCGTCCAAATCCGATGACATGTCAAGTTGATATCCAACACTACAATACACTTATCCAAGAAGAACGAGTGTATGTGTTTTTTGTAACACCCCGATGAAATTAAGATAATTGTTTAAATTAAGTTAATATTTTATTTATTAATTTAATTAAATAATTAGAAAATTATTGGATTATTAATATTATTATTGGGATAATATTATTGGGTTTTATTATTGGAGTATATAAGTTGGAATAATAAAAAGTCCTAATTTTTTGGAAAAGGGTTTTTCACGTGAAAAAGGAAAAGAGAAGCGGCTGAAAGAGAAAGGGAAAAGAGGCAGAGCAAGAGAAGAGGAAAAGCTTGAAGCTAACGGAATTGCCGGATTTACTCAGGTAAGGGGGGTTTATCATCGATTAAGGGGTATTATGGGATAACATGTAATGGGTAGTGATAAACCATGGATTTTGACTTTGATTTGAATGATGCATGCTGAAAGTGTGAAATATTTGATGAACGAATTTGGATGATAATTGACGAAAATTCGTAGGAATTAGAGGTAGTAAGGTTAGCGATTTGGGAAGCCGAATGTGTATGATCTGTAATTGATAAAACGAACGAACATGTATGAAAATTGGACTGTAGAAGGTTGGGATTGGATAGATCTCGTAGCAGAGAAAGCCATAGCAGATCTGGGAATTCTGGGTTCTGGTCATACGCGTATGGCACTAGGCAATACGCGTATGAGATGGCTGGTACGCGTATGGATGAGGCCTTACGCGTATGAGTGAAAGAGATGATGTTTTGAACGTAAAAGTGTCTCTGTTGGTACGCGTATGAGGATGTGGTACGCGTAGCATACGCGTATGGGCGTGGGCATTACGCGTATGGACTTGGTCAGGTTTGGGCAATACGCGTATGGACTTGGTCAGGTTTGGGCAATACGCGTATGGGCATAGGCAATACGCGTATGGGCAGATTTGTGATTTTCCTGAACAATGGTTGTGCAGTTTTTGGTTGTTTAGGCTGAGTGATGTACTTAGCTGAGGTATGATGTTGTAGGGATCAATTCCCGTTGTTTTGAATAGTATAGGTATTAGTAGAGTGTGCTAATACTATGATTTATTATGTGGCATGATATGATATGCTTTTGTTGATGATATGTGATGGTATACATGATGATGTGAATGTATGCATTTGTGAATAGACTATTTTATGGCTTAGAGTGTGAGCATGTGTCTATTCTTAAATTGTTGTTGATGTTGCATTGCTAGGTGATTAGCATGCATATTGTGGCCTTTATGGTGGTAGCTAATTCCCATAGTGAGGAATTAGTGATGTTAGTCATTTTGGACTGTTGTTGATGTTGCATGCTAGGTGATTTAGCGTGCATAACATGGCCCTTGGGGTGGTAGCTAATTCCCATAGTGAGGGATTAGTGATGTGAGTCACTAGGTCTCAAATGAGTGGGACTAGTGAGCTTGGTAGCCGTACCTGGATTGGTCGGTGAAGTTGAACTATATGTTCACGAATAGTCGGTACCGCATGCATGGAGTCTCATTGCATAATATATGTATAGCGTGTAATATGAATGGATGTATTCCAATATTACACGTGTGTTTGTGTTGGTATTGTTGTGCTGTTATTGAGTATGATGTTTGAATTAATATGTTGTTCCTGAATGTGTGTTTTGATTAGGGTGATGAAGTGTGTTGAATCACTTAACATAACATGATATTTTATAATACTCATTATATTGATTGAGGAACTCACCCTTACAACTATTTTTCAGGTAACGAGAAATGAGTTGAGTAGAATCGAATGCTTGGAGTCTAGTGTAGTCTCCTTAGTGGGTCGTGCTCTGATAGATGTAACATCGGGACGGGATGTTTTTATTTTGTTGAAAAATTTTCATGTAAAATGCTTTCTATCCGCTGCGATTTATGCAAACGTTTATGTTTTGGATTAACAAAAGAGTATGACCGTTATATTGTTGAAATGGTGTGAATAAGTGTGTGACACCCTTGGATGGCATAATTACTCTGATTGTTATATGTTTATTATTTTAATTAAACATTTGGGGTATTTTAGAAGGGTGTTACATTTTTGGATGGACTTGATGACCGCTTAGATAATATCAGAAGCGATGTTTTACAAATGAAACTGTTTCCAACAGTGGAGCAAGCATATGCACATGTTAGGAGGGAAGCTCTTCGTCAGGCAGTGATGACAGACAACTCCAATGAATTATCTGGAGCAGTTCTTGCATCTAAGGGTCTCAAATTACATAGCAGTAAGATACTTTCTCAATCCAAACATAAAGAACCATCTAATGGCAAGTGCTCTCATTGTGGAGGTAACAAACATACTAGCGAGACATGTTTTAAGCTTCATGGATATCCAGACTGGTGGACAGATTTTCAGGCTCGAAAGCGTCGCGATACAACTGATAGCAACCCGGGAAAGCTGCAGTAGCTACTGTCGAACCCCATCTTTCCCTCATTCCAAAATCAAGTTCCCACACCACTGAAGGTAATGTTCTGATTTGCTCTAATCATGATGATGACTCTAATGCATGGATACTTGATTCCGGAGCTACCGATCATATGACGTTCGATGCTGCTGATTTTTCTGAACGTTCAACCCCTCGGCGCTCAAGTATTGCCAACGCAAATGGTGGTTTATCGGCGATAACAGGGGATGGAACTGTGATGTTATCACCAGCCCTTTCGCTGTCAAATACACTATTTGTTCCCTCTCTATCTCATAAGTTGTTGTCTGTGAGTCAAGTTACAAAAGACTTGAACTGTGTTGTGCTGATTTATCCGTTTTTTTGTTTCCTTCAGGATATTCTCACGAAGGAGATCATTGGGCGTGGTACTAAGAGAGGGGGACTTTACTATATGGAGGATTTTAGTGTAGGCCGAGCGCATCACATGCATTATCCAAGAAACAATAAAATGGAGCAAGTCTTACTTTGGCATCGCCGATTAAGCCATCCTTCTTTTGGCTACCTGAAACATGTGTTCCCAAGCTTATTTTCAGATATATCTTTGTTGAACTTCAAATGTGAAGCTTGTATTTTAGCCAAGAGTCATCGAGTTACTTTTCCATCAAGTATGAATAAAAGTAATGCTCCGTTTGCTTTAATCCATTCTGATGTATGGGGTCCATCCCCAAAATCTTCTATCTCTGGTTATCGGTGGTTTGTGATATTTGTTGATGATTGCACTCGAATGACTTGGATTTATTTGTTGAAACAAAAAAATGAAGTGATACACATATTTCAACAATTCCATAAAATGATTCAAACTCAATACTCAAAGAAAATTAAGATCCTTCGCTCTGATAATGGTGGGGAGTTTGTAAATCATCAATTCCATGAGTATTTCAAAAAACACGGACTTATTCACGAAACCACGTGTCCACAAACCCCACAACAAAATGGTGTTGCAGAATGAAAAAATCGCCATATTCTTGAAACTGCCTGTGCTCTGTTACATGGAGCACATGTGCCTCACCACCATTGGACTGACGCTGTTACTACAGCAGTATATCTCATCAATCGGATGCCATCGAAGGTCCTTGAATTTAAAACTCTGTTGCAGACCTTGTCCACATTTGTACCGCTGCCTACAATACAAATGTTGCCACCTCGAGTCTTTGGGTGTGTTGCGTTTGTTCACCTACATAAAAACCAGCGTACAAAGCTTGATCTGTGTGCCATTCGCTGCCTGTTTTTGGGATATGGCGTACACCAGAAAGGGTATCGTTGCTATGACCCTATTACTCGACGCATTTATGTAACTATGGATGTTACATTCTTGGAATTCGATCATTTCTACTAATTTGTATCACCCAATTCTTCTCTTCAGGGGGAGACACCAGAAGAAGAGTCGAATTGGTCGACATTTGACTGGTTCAAAGATATTGATATACCTTCAAATAAAATTTTTGGTGATTCTTGTCAAACTCAAACAGACCATATGAGTCCTGAAGTTGAAGTATTGGAATTCCCCCCCTCTCCAGTACTCAACGATCCATCTCCTGAGAATATCATTGAGGTAAACTCTCCTATATCTCATAATAATAATAATAATAAGGGTGATATCTCTGTTAGCTATGAATTACCTCACAGGCATAATCGGGGAAAACCACCGAAGTGTTACTCTCCTGAAGAAGAGGATCATAGATCAAGGTATCCAATTGCTAATTATGTCTCTATGAAGGACTTGTCTGAACCCCTTAAGAAATTTGCAAATGAGTTGTCTTCATACAGTGTACCTAGCAACGTTGAAGAGGCCATTGAAGATCCTAGATGGGTTCAAGCTATGAATGAAGAAATGGAGGCATTAAACAAGAATGCGACATGGACTCTTGTCCCTTTACCAAAAGGAAAGAAACCAGTAGGGTGTAAGTTGGTTTTCTCTATCAAGTACAAAGCTGATGGGTCTATTGAAAGGTACAAAGCAAGATTAGTGGCTAAAGGCTTTACACAAACATATGGCGTAGACTATCAAGAAACTTTTTCACCTGTTGCCAAGTTGAGCACTGTCAGAGTCTTGTTATCTTTGGCAGTAAATCTGGATTGGCCATTGCATCAGTTAGACGTGAAAAATGCATTTCTCCATGGGCACTTGAAAGAAGAAATATATATGGATATCCCTCCGGGATACATGAAAAATTATGAGACTAAGGTGGTGTGTAAATTGCAACGCAGTTTGTACGGCTTGAAGCAATCTCCTAGAGCGTGGTTTGGGAGATTGAACCTGGCAATGAAAAAATATGGCTTCCAACAAAGCAACGCAGATCATATGTTGTTTCTGAAACATCGTCAAGGTAAGGTCACAGCTTTGATTGTGTATGTAGATGATATGATTATTACAGGAGATGACTCTGAGGAAATAGCAAAACTTCAAAAACAACTTGCAACCGAATTTGAGATGAAAAATCTAGGTGGGCTCAAATATTTTCTAGGTATTGAAGTTGCTAGGTCGAAGAAAGGCATCTTTTTATCTCAACGAAAATATATCCTAGATCTTTTATCAGAAGTTAGGCTACTAGACTGTAAACCTGTAGATACTCCAATTGTCCAGAACCACAAACTTGGAGAATATCCAGACCAAGTGCCAACAAACAAAGGAAGGTACCAGAGATTGGTTGGCAAACTTATTTACTTATCTCATGCACGACCTGATATAGCGTATGCGGTAAGTGTAGTAAGTCAATTTATGCACAACCCGAGCAAAGATCACATGGACGCGGTAATTCGAATCATGCGGTACTTGAAGTCCTCGCCTGGAAAAGGCTTGATGTTCACAAAGAATAATCATGTACAAGTTGAAGGTTATACAGACGCTGACTGGGCAGGAGATATCACCAACAGAAAATCCACCTCAGGCTATTTTACCTTTGTTGGAGGAAATTTGGTTACATGGAAAAGTAAGAAACAAAAGGTTGTAGCATTCTCAAGTGCTGAAGCAGAGTTTCGAGGGATGGCTAAAGGTATTTGTGAGTTTCTTTGGCTTCGAAGATTGTTAATTGAAATTGGCTTTGCTCCGAACAATGCGATGAACCTTTTTTGTGACAACAAGTCTGCAATTGAAATTGCTCATAATCCGATTCAACATGATCGGACAAAACACGTGGAAATAGATCGACACTTCATTAAGCAAAATTTGGAGACCAAGATAATTCAATTCCCGTTTGTTAAATCTGAAGATCAATTAGCAGATATACTCACAAAAGCTGTATGTAGCAGAGACTTCTACAACGCACTTGACAAGTTGGCCATTCGAGATCTCTATGCACCAACTTGAGGAGGAGTGTTGGTGTTAGCTGTCAACAAGATTTTAGGAACTATAATAGGAATATAGTTATTAATTGTTAATTACCATTATTTGGCTATAATTATTCTGATTTAGTTATAACTAGAAATAGATTTTCTGTGTATATAAATATAACCTATTCCCTCCTTGTAATATACGATTGAAATAATATGAAAATTGCATATCAGTTTAACAAAATATTCAAAGTCTGAGACTGACCTGTAGTCTATCATTGACTTATTGTTTTGCTTGAGTATGACATTTTCGTAGACCTGGTTGGCTTACTAGTCTAATGTTAAATAACTAACGAATTAAAAGATTAATGGCACTAAATGTTTGTTTTCATTGACTCATTCAAGTTTACCTATCTATATAATATATTAAATCTAAAGCTTCGGATTATATGGCGACATATGTTAAGAATTTTATTCCATTTGTGCCACATCATCCTATAGTCTTATGTGGCACCTTCAAAATCTTATTTCCACTTTTCAAATAGACAAATACAATATTTAATCACCATTGGAGGTCACAGGTTCGAGCCCTGAAAAAAATGAAGAAAATTTTCATTTTTAACAAAAATGATCTAAGAAGAAAATCATTATTCCAACTATATATATTCTCCTAATAAAATAGACATGTAACCTTAGAGAGTAGAATAAAAATATTGAGAATAATGTCAAAAAAACAACACTCATTTAAATTGATATCAACGATAAAATCAGAAAAAATTTACGATCGCATTAATAAAATTAAAATAATTATTTAAAAAACAATTAAATTATTATACCAACTAGTATTTTCAACCCTTTATTCATTAGATAACTAAAGTTTGACAAAATTACGAATGTCATTCTTATTTTACAAGCATGTATTTTCCTTTCAAATAAATTATATATTTTTGTATGTGATTAATTCATATCATTCTCTTAATTATAATTTACAATAAATTAGTGTAATATAAATTTAATAATCATGTTTTTCAAAATAATTTCTTAATATATTTAAAATTCAATAAAAACGAATAAACTAATTTGCAATCGCACATCGCGCGGGTCTTAATCTAGTTAGTATAAATTTGGTGATATTATTTGTTGGAGGAAACTTGCGAAAATAATTTATGACAACAACTTATGAAATTGTTCGTAATATTTTTTCAACTTATTTTCATAATTTATTCAAGATAACTAAAGTCTAATAAATTTATTCAATTTTTTTTAAATAGGTCGGCCTGATAGGCTCAAAAGATTTTTCTTACAACCCATGGCCTAGCCTCTTTAGCTAAATAGGCTTAAAAAAGCCTAGGTCTTTTCTATTTAAGAAAAAGGCTGGTCTAGTATGGACTTGTGTAGGCTAAACCGTAGGCTCCTGATAGTTGGTCTGACATATTCTCATCCTAGTGGTAGTAAGATGCATTAATTCTCATTTGGCTGCAAAGTGTGTGCGCGTGTATGTGTGTGTGTGATTGATTTAGTCATATAACTTTATAAAAAAATCATTTGTGCTTTTACACTTAGACGTCATAGTGTGAGCTTTTACACTTTCTCTCTTTCATACTTTGAAGCCTTAAGACTTGTCAAGTAAACCAATCATATAAATATTTGTTTGAATCTTCTTGGTGATGAGGCTTGAGATTTAATTTAGTTAAGTACCATCATCAGAGGATCAAACTCTAACTTTTTTAACTGCATCTTTTACCGTTTTGCTACATTGAAGTTGTAACAAAAACTTCTCCTTTAAATTTTCCATTAAGTTGTCATTATCAAGTTGTCATCATAAAAATTACATTGGCAAAGGCAAATGATGATGACTTTGATCACTTGTCATGAATACCCTGCAAAATATATTTCCACACGACTGAGGCATAGTAGAGTGTCGCAGCATGCATCGGTTTGCAAGGCAATAGTCTGACCCTTGTAACCACCAATTAGGGTTAGTTCATTTGACGCGGAGGCGTCAACTTCTGGGGTTGAAGTGTCTCAAACTTTGTCTTCCCATAGGCCATTGCCACCTGCTGCTACCGCATAAGCCCCATTAGTCCAAGTTGAAACACTTTTTGTCGTCGTTCCTGAAGATTTTGGAAGAGGCTCGTCTGAGGCATGTGTGGGACCGAGAGATCATATTTATCTTTATTTATTCTTTGAAACACATGCGTTTTAATATTGAACTTTTTGATGATGATATATTTTTCTGCAGTACAACGATGCTTTAAAATGCATCAACCATGATCGGAAGATTACGATGTTGCACCAGCCTGAGGAGCAGTTGTTTCAGGATGCCATACAGCTATCTGAACTGCAAGATTTATGCATGGTTGATTATACTACTATTAATCATGGTCTGGTGTCAGCGTTCGTTGAGACATGGCACTCTTAGACGTCATTTTTTCATCTTCTGCATGGTGATGTCCATCATATTTGATGATGTGCCATGCTTGTTACATCTTTCAATTAGGAAAAGATTATTAGTCCACTCCAGGAAAAGATTATTACTCCATGTGCATTCATTGCACATTTATGCCATATGCGCACAGCAACAAATGATATACGCTTTCGACCATAGACCCTCACCATCAGGCGCATCTCTTGAATGACATAGCCTTCTACTCTAGATGATTGACTTGTGATTCACGTCTGATGTATCTGCATTTGTCTATGTGAGTCGTGCGTAAATTTATGTATATACAAATTGTTCCAAAAGACTCCTCTGTGTATCTGCTCCTCCTACTATGATTCGCATAGATGTGGATGTCATGTATGACGATTTCCTTAATCATCTAGCACCAATTGAAGCATGAGGTGTCTTAGTTCATAGGAAATTGAATTATGCATTTAATTACGTCTAGTGGTATTTTAGAGTGTCACATCTTTATATGACATTAGATACTGAGGAAAATTCACCTAGATCAGGTCATTAGAAGATATTAAAGAAGTAGGTTAAAACAGATCATACAATTGATGTGTTATCTACCTATTATTGTATTATAGATTATATGCAAGTATTAGACAAGCGAGCCTTTCCTTAATCATCTAGTACCAATTGAAGCATGAGGTGTCTTAATTCATAGGAAATTGAATTATGCATTCAATTACGTCTAGTGGTATTTTAGAGTGTCACATCTTTATATGACATTAGATACCGAGAAAAATTCACCTAGATCAGCTCATTAGAAGATATTAAAGAAGTAGGTTAAAACAGATCATACAATTGATGTGTTATCTACGTATTATTGTATTATAGATTATGTGCAAGTATTAGACACAAAATTGCAGTAGAATTAGATTAATATAGTATGTGTATTAAGAGATTATTGATAGGATTATCGTTTGTAATCTGATATTTTGAGTGTATTATATATTCAAGATTTATTCATTATATAGCATTAAATGTGTATCATATATTCAGGATTATTCATTATATATAGCATTATATGATTTTATTTATAGTATTTCTAAAAAAATGTAATGCATATTCGTATTTATTAGGGAGATAAGGTTGTTACTCAATTACAAATGGATGTTCATCCAGAAATATATTCTCAGATTTGTGCTTCTCCACCACTTAATGGGAAGTTTAAAAGAGGAGAACAGAAGAAGAAAACACATTCTCAATTGTAAAAGAGTAAGGATATACACTGCCGAACTGGTACACGGTAGAAGACACCTACTAAACTATATATTGCAAACATTTTGGAGCCAGGAAGGGTTCAAAATTGGTTGAGCATAAGGTTTTTAGAGCTTATGAGTCTAACCCTGTCTAACCCTCAGTTAAAGGAAGATAGCAATGCAAGGAAGTGTGTTTGCGATTCTGTTCATTTTATGACGCTTAGATTATATTAGTAGGGAGGGGGTGGGATGGTTTTTTTCCTTCGAACAAAACCCAAAGAATGTTAACGATGAGTAGAAATTTGAAGAACATCATAAGCAACAGAAAGAAACACGGAAAGGAAAACTAAAATTGCTTGATATATGAGGGAACAATAGTTAGCTGCCAGAATAAGCAAATAATAATATATCAAGCGTTATAGGGTATCTTTATAAAGAAATAAATGCTACACTGTATCAAAAATCATTCCATCACTACTATATGGATAACATTAACCACGAATTCCACCAAACTCATTACTGCTGAGCGCATTGGACTCTCTGAGCACCACCAGGCATTTCATCATCCTCGTCATAAGCCTCTTGCGGAGCTTGCTTCTTCCTCCTTGACTCTTCCTCCATGTTGACATCATGAAGTGTTGTCTCCTCACACTCATCTATCTCCATTTCTGTCAACTGTGATAAAGGCCGTGCTGGCAGAATTGTCTCCAAAGCCTTGACCTGATCAGGAGACAGAGACTCGGGAAACTCCACAGTGAAGTGAATGTAAAGCTTGCCCTTCATGAATGGCCTCTGGTACATTGGCATGCCCTCATCATTAATTGCCTTATATGAATCTGCATAACCAAAAGATTGAAAAAATCAATCACTCAACAATATTTTGACAATGCAATATAAACCATATCATATGTGAATAAATCTACATACCAGGCTTGACAACTTCTCCGGGATTTGATTTAATCAACAGTTGCCGAGCATCCAAATGAGTCAGGGCGAACTGGAAACCACATAAGGCTTCAGTGAGGGACAAGGTGTGCTCTACAAAAAGATCATCACCACTTCTTTTGAACTTCGGATGCTCCTTCTGTTGAAGTACAAATACAATATCTCCAGTAACTGTATCCGGCTGCAAAAGGCATGAAAACATAAATCAGTATCTAGATTAGGTTTTTAATCCAGCTCAATATCAAGAACACTATTATGATCATCCGCATACCGCTTCATCAGCTTCACCAGGGAACGTAATTTTCTGCCCGTTCTGCATTCCCTTTTCAACATGAACTTCAAGTACTTTCTTCTGTTGAACAACCTTCTCTCCCTTGCACTGTTGGCATCGATCTTTGTCAGTAATTGTCTCTCCAGTACCCTTACATTGATTGCAAGGATGTTGCATTTGCTGAATCATGTTGGCACCCAGATGCCTCATAGAAATCTTCATACCAGTTCCATCACAACCAGAACATGTCATGGAAGCCCCAGACTTAGACCCTTTCCTGTAATCAAACCAAGCAAAACAGTAAGATATCATCAAATCAAATCAAAATCATTACAAAGAACCAACAAATAAAAGTTACACTTTACACACCCATTGCACTTGGAACACAAGACATTTCTTGAGAGAGAAAGCTTCTTAGATGTCCCAAGGTAAAGATCCTCCAAAGAGACCTTCAAGGGGTGAACAACATCTTCCCCATGTCTCTGCCTTCGGCCTCTACTACCACCACCTGTTCACAAATACAATATTTCCATTAAACCCAAAAATCATACATATAATAATTGGTTGAATAAGTCCCAAATTTACCAACAAGAATCCATACCTGGAAATCCACCACCACCAAAGAAAGACGAAAAGATATCAAATGGGTCATGGCCACCGCCGCCGCCACCCATTCCTTCCTTAAGCGCATCTTCACCGTATTGATCATATATCTCACGTTTCTCGGGATCACTCAAAACCTCATAAGCTTGAGCAAGCTCTTTGAACTACAACCAAAACAAAACACGTACACATAAAAACCTAGTTTTATTATCTAACAAATCAAAATGGTTCTTCTACACCAAATACCAATCTACAATAGCCCCAACCCTAAATCAATCACACTATCCTAAAATTACCCAACAATTCAAACCCTAAATCAAAATCATATGCAATTCAGAGATATCAATTAATCAAATCAAGGACAAAATTGATAACAAAAATACCTTCTCAGGATCACCTCCCTTATCAGGATGATTCTTGATGGCAGCTTTTTTGTAAGCTTTCTTCAAATCATCAGGAGAAGCGGTCTTCGAAACGCCGAGAATCTCATAATATTTTGTGTTATCGCTTTTCTTCGGTGCTCCTCGCCCAAACATCTTAACCTTATGCGAATTTCACAAACGAATTCAATCGAAACAAAACCCTAATG
This sequence comes from Lathyrus oleraceus, assembly GCF_024323335.1. NCBI lineage: Eukaryota > Viridiplantae > Streptophyta > Magnoliopsida > Fabales > Fabaceae > Lathyrus > Lathyrus oleraceus. Next base: position 585,360,272 of record NC_066583.1, on the reverse strand, counting down.
TGAAGCTTTGGGAGTTCTTATTGCTGAAATAGATCTCAACGGAATTGTGCAGTTGAAAGTGAGTACTTTGTCTCGTGTTTATATAGGGCTTCTTGATTTAATGTACGGCTAGGATTTAATCTTTGATTTTATTTAGGTCACCCAGAAGGATCTAGAATTATTTTACACCAAGTAATTATGAGAAATTGTGAACCGTTGGATCTGTTTTTCAAGGGGATCTCGCTATTCTAGATCCTTCCTCACACGTTTTTATCTTTTTTATTATTATGTTTTTTATTTGTTTCTTTTTAGTGTATACATTCTTTTCCCCTCTCTTGGGTCTATCTATACTTATATCGTGGGTATTCAGTTTTCAGATTCCGCTGATTTATAAGTGTTTATTATCTGTTATATTAATATTTTAAAATATTTATAAATTTATTATATTTGAAATGATTCAATAGAGATTTTGCTAAAACAAATAAAATTTTAAGACTCACTTAAAGAAGATAATAATAACTTTCAAGATCTTTATCAAGAAAAATAAAATCAATGTATATTGTATATTTTTTTTAATAAAAAGATACTTAAGTTTTATATGGATCCTTCATAGAATACTTTTGGTTATTGTAACTTAAATTAGGAATATTTCTTTCTCGATTTAAAGTGCATTAGAAAATTTGGTCTGTCCTCCCTTCCTTATTGTAAGAAAATTGTACTATATTTTAACAATTATTTCTCAACTTTTATAATTCATCTAATTTGACTAAAATATCTTTAAAAATAAATATAAAATATATATATATATATATATATATATATATATATATATATATATATATTTATATATATATATATATATATATATATATATATATATATATATATATATATATATTTATATTTATATTTATATTTATATTTATATTAATATTTTTATTTATGGTTTTAAATTGTTTTCTAAAATCTAAAATTTTGAAGAAAATAAAATTACTCTAACATTTTAATTAAGTTGTTCGATAATTAATTTAAAAATTATCATAACACTTTAATTAAGTTGTTTAATGAGCAATTCAAAAATTATCAGAATATTTTAATTAAGTTATTTTATATATAAAAATTTAAAAATTGACTATCGAAATTCTTTTACGAAATGTTTTAGTACACTAAAAATTAAAAATTTATCTATCGAAACTCATTTATCAAGTGTTTCGGTGCATTGAAAATTAAAAAATTATTTAGTGAAACTCTTTTGCAAAGTGTTCTGATACATTAAAAACTAAAATTAACTATCGAAACTCTTTTGTCAAGTGTTCTGGTAAACTAATGTTGGGGTACAAAAAATTTCAACTTTAAAAATTTAATAATAAATAAAAATGGTACAATTAGAATATATTGATAAATGTTGGTGTGTATGGATAATGGTAGGGGTATAAGGTAAAGTTTTCTTGTTGTAGTTTCTTCCTTCGTTTTCTATATATTTTGGATGTGTCGAATTGACCCGTTAGTTTAAAAAAATAGATTAAGATTTTTTAAAATATGTTTATAATAAGATTTTGTGTCTAGCGAGCTATGGCGGCTAGGACTAGTTGTAGGATGAGTTGTCATTGCTTAACAGAGAAGAAAGTAGGCGCAGGCGAAGATGGGAAGTGTGCCTAACGAGTTTATCTTTCTCAAACCTATAAATAGGAGGGACAAGTTCATTTCAAAAATATTTTCGGTGATTTTAAGGTAGCACAAAAGGTTCACTTAAATCTCAATAGGAGAATATATCTATATGGAGACCCTTTTTTCATAGTTTAATCATGAAAAAAAGTGAGGTCATGTGTGGTATGTTGCCTTACACACCCTCAAAGACGGTCTTGAATGAGATGAATATTAAAGGTGAAAGTGTTGCTCGAGAGATCATCGTATATGTTATTGAACCTCTTTCGTTTAAGGTTTAATTCTTAAGCTACGATGAGTAACCGTATATAATTATCTTTTGTTTGGGTTAGGTGTAGTCATTATTATACTCATGTATTAATTACGGTCATGGTGTTTTATGTAATTCTATTTAAGCTTTAATATTTGTTAAGAGTCTCACATCGGACAATATATGGTTTGAACATGTCCTTTATAAGTGGAGGCAATCTTCATCATACAAGTCGGTTTTGTAGGGATGAGTTAGGACAAACCACATTTCTTAACATGGTATCTAAAGTATATTGAGAGTCAACCCTTCACTGGACTTTACCCGGTTAATCCACTGTCCAATGATAAAAAATTCTGACACATCGTGTCCTAACTCCAATTTTCCTTCATTTCACTATCGTGACTCTTTCCAACATCAATTTCCTTACCACCACCACATTGTTGTCGATGTCGCTACTATTTTCGGCGATCTTCCAACAAACAAACAGTACTGGCAGAAACGCCTTCTCCGACATGGTCATTCCCTAATTCTTCACCCACAGAAGTCTACAATATGCCTACACATTTCGTCATCATCTCCATGCATGGGCCTCACACGGCACCACCTAAACCGCTTCACATCCGGCGGCCAATCCCGGTGACTTTTTCACCGCCTCACTCGTCTTCTTACCCTTGTTCCAGATCTGACCTCATATTTTATTTTCCAATCACAAAAAATTATGATCCAGTTCAAACAGAGCCTTTTTCACCATGTTCACGTGATATTTTTTCTCTTCATAACTCATGACTACTCTTCAGAACTTTACGTCAAACTACGATAATTTCCTTAGGTGGTATCAAAATTAGCACAACTCAGATTCTACTCATTCGGTTGCATACACTAGTAATTTTTATTTCCCTCTCCCAATCATCTTCTCTTAGACCTTGGGTCATTTATTATGGTGTATTTGATCATGTTGTAATAAAAATATTATCTCTTCCCTTTCTACCTCTGGTTTCTTACATACTGTAACTTCTGTCAATGGTTCTCAAACTCGATCAGAAGGAATTGGTATTATTCAAGTTCTACCTTCTCTCTCTATTACTTTTATTCTCTATGTACCTAATTATCTATTTAATTTACTCTCAGTCGGTCGTTTAACTCGTTCTCTTGATTGTATTATCACATTCACTAATAGTAATATTACCTTGCATGACCAGAGTTCGGGTCAGACGATTACCGTCGGATGTGAGTCTCAAGGTCTTTATTACCTCTCAGTATCATCTAAGGCATGCTCAGCCAAAGATTCTCCGCTCACTATGCATGCTCAATTAGGTCATCCCGGTCTTCCCAAACTACAGAAGTTGGTACAAAGTTTATCGAAGATATCTAGTTTATATTATGAGTCGTGTTAGTTAGGGAAACACACTCGTAGTCAAATTCTCAATTGATTCAATAAATGCGCTTCGTCCCCTTTTGCTATAGTTCACTATGATGTTTGGGATCTCTCGTGTATTGTCTCTACTCTTGAGTCTATGTATTTTTTTCACCTTTATTGATGCATTTTCATGTTGCACATGGTTATTTTTAATGAAAAATAGATTAGAATAATTTTCCATTTTTGAATAATTTTGTAAAGAAATAAAAACTCAGTTTGGTGTGTCTATTCGTACTTTAAGAAGTGATAATGCTCATGAATACTTATCCCAACAATTTTAAACTTTTATGTCCAACAATGGTATACTCTACCAAACATATTTCCCTCATACACCTCAACAAAATGGGGCAGTCGAACGCAAAAATAAACATCTCGTAGAAACCACTTGGACCTTACTTCTCTATGGTAATGCTCCACTCCGGTTTTAGGGGTTGTTATGTTAACGGTATGTTACTTATAAACTACATGCCATCATTTGTCCTTAACAACAAAATACCTCACTCAAATATTTTCCCCATTCCCCATTTCACCAAATTCCTCCATGTGTCTTCGGGTCTACATGTTTTGTTCATAATCTCTCTCTTAGACTTGATAAACTATAAGCTCGATCACTCAAGTGTGTCTTTTTTGGTTATAATCGATCATAAAAAGGTTTTCGTTATTATTCACTTAATCTACAACGGTACCTCATATCGACCGATGTTACCTTCTTCAAGTTTGTTCTATATTTCAAGTCCATCCACATAATTCTAGAACCCCCTTCAGGAAAGTACTCTCACACCCTTACCGAAAGTTATTAATGTCCCGTTTATCACTTTTCCCCGTCTATCTATAGATCTTGACCCACCAGTTATTCTTACCGTTGACACCCCCCCCCCAACACACACACACACACACACTTATCGACCACTTCAAACATCTCAATGTTATCACTCAATGTTTGTCGTACCTGTCCCTGAGATCGTACAAGTCCCTAAGGTCATTGCAGACTCTCCTTCGACGCCCCCCGCCAACACCGTATCCGATCCTGCAACCTGAGTACGCAACATAACTAAATACAAAACAACATATTCCCCTCATGTTATGTATCATATCGACTCCAACTATAAGAATCGAACGACAAGCAACTAAAAGCACAACATTATCCTCAACCTCAAGCTCCTACTCAGGTACCTAATTATTTGTACTCCGGTGGAGCACAGATAAAACAACACAAAAAAGGAGGGTGAGAATATATTCAAATAATAAACGATGCATAAACAACCAGGATAGATTCACACAATGAGCACATAGCAATATGTGGTAATATTAATTGCTAATTAGAAATGCATATTATTGATCATGTTAGCACATGAATATGGGACGATAAAATCTAACCCCAATAAATTTTCTCATCTATCTAAACTCCAAGTTCATTTAGCGTTATTTCAGTATTAAGTTCTTACAACAAACAATTTTTACAACCTTTCTTAAAATCAGAAGAACTATTAATTGACTTTTGAAATCACATAGTCTCTATGGAGACGATAATATAAATACTTACTTATCTTTTGTTGATATTATACAGAGAACAACAATTGGTCTCGTTTTCTTCTATTCAATAACCTCTTGACCTCGAGTATTTATGTAACAATGTCCTCAAGACTTCTGGTTCTTTGCTTATAAGAAAAATAAAAATAGTAACCATTGAAAATTAAAGGCCAAAAAATTCAGTCTAATCGGTACAAGAAATAAAAACCAACATCAACAACCGAAAACAATTCCAAAAGCTTGACATGCCACAAGTGTGCAGTTATGTTGCATAATAAAATAAGAACGGTCATACAAAGACTTAGTTGACTTCATGTTTCTATTTGTTTAGTGATTAGATGAACAAATGAAATGGTTGCTTTTTTTGGATTGCTATGGAAAATAATATTTATAAACCCTTAGGACAAAGGTTCCTCACAATGATAGACCATATATTATTATTATTTTTCTTATTATTATGGATAAAAATTTGTTAAAGATCGGGATTGGACTTCTTATTTAGTGTATTTTTACTATAACATCTCTTACTTTCGTGTATAATCAAATCACATTAAACACAAGTATCCTCGTTTCTTAAAAATGAATCTTAGGAAGATGTCATGTATAGTCTTACAGATCAAATAATATGACTTCCCTTTTTGCTACTTCATATAGTTATTCTAAATCTATGTAACTACATATTTGTAAGAAGTTTAGTCTATTATGTATGATCAAGGATACCAAAAGACTACTTCTGATCATTGCGTTTTTATTTGAAAAATTTCTAACGATGACTTTGTTATCCTGTTGTTATATGTTGATGATATGCTTATTGTAGGGAAAAGTATTTCTAACATTAACAGGTTAAAGAATCAATCAGGAGAGTCATTTGCCATGAAAGACATGGGAGCAACAAAATAGGTTTTTGGCATTAGAATCATGTGTGATAGGAAAAAGAAGAAAATTTAGATGTCACAAGAACATTATATCGAAAGAGTGTTGCAAAGATTCAAAATGGAAAGTTCTAAGGCGGTAAGCACTCATCTTGCTACTCATTTCAAGTTGAGTTCTAATCAAAGTCCTTCAAGTGAAAATGAAGCATTTGATATGAAATGTGTTCCTCATGCGTCTGTTGTGGGTAGTTTGATGTATACAATGATGTGTATAAGACCAGATATAGCATATGTTGTTGGTACAATCAGTAGATTTTTGTCAAATCCAGGTAGAGAGCATTGGAATATTGTCAAATCTGACTTTTCATAATAGGTACAAACACATTGATGTGAGATATCATTGGATAAATGATGTTTTGGATGCGAAGTTTTGGAGTTAGCTAAAGTTCATACAGATGATAGTGGTTCTGATATGATGGCTAAAACATTACCAAGATACAAATTTGAAGCTTGTTGTGGTATTGTTGGTTTGGTGATTTTTTCCACATAGTTGTGCTGGGAGATTTGTTGGGTTTGGGATCCCTTCCTATATGGAGAAAAGCCCAAATATGATTAGCCCATTTGTCTCACTTGATTAAGTGGAGAGGACCAATTTATGATTAAGAGAGATAGAGAGAAAATAAGGATTCAAAAGAGAGAAAAGAAGAGAGAAACTCATTCCCGTTTTTCTGCAATTAGTCTCACTAAATTGACGATCCCTGATTCGTTAACCGTCATCAAGCTCAAATATGGAGAGCAGATTTGTAACACGTGTATCTAATTTTTGACCGTTCAGAATTTTAAAACAAAGTCTGAGTCGAGAGATATCTACTTCGTATTGAATCTGCAAATTTGGATAATTTTTCAGCTTTTTTATTCTTATTTGTAAGCTAGTTTACTTTATGATTTGCGGTTGTTAGCACTAGTTTGTGAATCACTTTAAGACTCTTGTACCCTTAGATGATTCTAATGTATTTGGTTTGGACGATTCATGGTTTTTACTCTCATGTTAAGGGATTTTCCACGTTAAAAATATTAGTGTTCTTTTGTGTCTTTATTTGTTCGATTTGACTTGTTGTTGATCCTCAAGGTCCATACAAGTGTGGAGAATTTTATATCCGTTGTATATTAGTCTATTATTGTGTTTTAATTTCCCATCATTTTCCACGTTCATAATTAAAGTTAAAGTATGATTCAAGAGGTATTATGATAATCATAACTTATGTTTGATTTGTGATTAATGATTTAGTTAAGGTAGGTTCATTAAGATTGTTCCAATAAGACGATTAAAATTTTGAAAATATCTCTTAAATCCGCATCACTAAAATCTTTGGTGTGGTCATAAGAAGGAGGAGAGCCATGAAGCATTTCATATGGTGACTTGGAATAGGACACAAGTGAAGGAAGTATGTGGATGAGGAATACTGCATGGTTCATTATAAAGTTCCAAAACATCTTTGATAGGTTGAATTGGAAAATGATGGATCGAGTAGCATTAAGAATGTGTTTATGCTTGCTTTCTGCGTATGCATTTTGCTGAGGAGATTCTATAAAATATTTCTCATGTAAAATTCCTTGAGAAGGGTAATAATTAACCATGAGGAATTTTTTTTCATGATCAATCTTTAGAGATTTGATCTTTAGGCCAAAATGTGTTTAAGAAAAACTAGTGAACTATATGATAATAGCTCTTGGCTCATATTTACTCTTCATTAAAAAAGTTAGGCATATCTTGAGAAATCATCCCCAATAGTTAAGGAATAAAAATCTCCATGGACAAATGAAATTGAGAAAGACCCCTAAACGTCCATTTGTATTAGTTTTAATGCACATGTGATATTAATGTTGCTTAAAAGAAAAGATAATTTAACATGATTAGCATAATGACATCATTCCCATATAGTATGAATTGAATTAATAATACCAAACATAGTGTTATTAATAGAATCCAATACATGTTGTGAGGGATGGCCAAGACTATGGTGTCACATATTAAGTTGTTGGCTACCTTTTATTGACCTGTATAAACATTTATATTTGAATTTAATTGATATACATTGACGGTGTAAAGAAGTTTTACAATGTCAATGAATTATAGCCGTTAATTTTTTTAAAAAGTTTGACTTTTTAAAAATCAAATATAAAGTATTACTTTTGAATGATTGTGATGTTTTAACTATGTAAAATATTTTACACTGACATTGCATAACAATTATTCTCTTTATATTTTTGACAAAACGAAAGAAATTTTATGTTTTTGATATAAAATATAGGGATCGTGAAAAACTTTAGCATGACCAATCATCTTTATAAAATTTTGTTCCAGAGCAAGGCAAGAGCAATGATTAAAAAATAAGTGTGCATTGAGTATGAGAAGATAAATCACATGTTGAAATCAATTTCATTGTAAATCAAGTATGAAAAAACATTAAAAAGAGTTAAGCGAGAGTTCAGTTTCATTATGCTATATATATTTTTTGAATCAATATGAGATCCAATAGGTAGTTTTATAGTAATAGGAGGAATTTCATAATAAGAATAGTAAAGATCCAAATAATGACATATATGATAAGTAGCTCTAGTCTCAATAATTTATTGTTTTGTGAACAAAATACCTTTTCCAAAATGAACGTGTGAAGAATCAATACCTCATGAGGACGCATGAACAATGTGAGAATCATCTGAGGATACAACATATCTACTGATCAAGACAACAAGTTTCTGACACATCACTAAAAATATATATTGCGACGTGATTTTCACCCCACAAATGTGAAAATCACTTCACAAAGCAAATTTAGTGTTAGTGTCGTATTTATTTACGGGGCAGTAGTAGTTGTGGTAAATTTTTTGTCACGTGAAAATTATGTTACAAAGTTGCGTCGTGAATTGCATGTCATAATATTTGTCACGTGATTTTCACGTCAAAATTTTTTGCTGCATTTTTGTTTCTATTATGCTTCACGTTAGGTTTACAGGTCATGATTGCAGGTTTGCCACGTAAATTTAACACCACTAATTTAAAAATTATTCATGATTAACGTCGTGTTTTCCATGTTACAAATTAATTTTTTATTAAAAAAATATTTATTATAATAATTATTTATAAATTTATTTACTACGAAATTAGTAAAAAAAAAATTATAAAATTATTTATTATAAAAAAATATTAATTTTAATTAATAATAAAAATACTAATATTTAAAAGTAAAATACTAATATTTATAAGTAAAATACTAAATAGATCTAATAATATATCTAATGATAAAAACTGATTTTAGTTTACAACTTAATATATTCTTTTTAATATATTTTATATTTTATAAAATATTTAAAAATCTAATATATTTAATACTATATTAAATTCAAAAAATAATATATTCTATTTTTTTCTATAACTATTTAATGCATATATTCTATTAAAATAATTATAATAAATTTTTTTAACAAGTATAAAAACATATTAGCATATAAATCTAAACAAATCTAAAATCTAATTGTCAAAATTCAAACGACAAAACAAATCTAATATATATATATATATATATATATAGAGAGAGAGAGAGAGAGAATTATTAAAATACCTCAATGAACCAATAAAACATATTTTGTGGAACAACTTCTTCTTTTAATAATCTAAATTAAAAAATAAAAGAAATATATTAATAATAAAATAAAATTTAATTAACAGAAAATCAAATAAAGAAAAAATATATGAATAATTTTTTACCTTGCTAAGTTGGAAGAGAGAAAATATGAGAAAATTAAGGTTGGAAGAGTAAGGATGAAGATGAGAAAATTTGAATATGAGTTAAAAAGTGAGGAAGAAATGTGTTAAAAATGAAATTTGGATATATATATATATATATATATATATATATATATATATATATATATATATATATATATATATATATATATATTTCTGCATGCGTCGTGGAAATCACGTCGCAATTCAGAGACGTGAAAATCACGTGTCAATCAAAAAGTAATTGTTGTCTCGCGACCTGATTTTCACGTTGGTAACGTTGATCTATCACAACTGTCATATATTCCTGATCAAATAATCAACTCATGCAGAAAAGTTTTCAACGTGAATTTGAATTTTCTGAAAAGTATATTGCGACGTGATTTTCACGTCAGAACTTATTTTTTTTTAAATTCGAATCTTTCCCATGTGAAATCTCTGACTTTTTTTTTAAATTTGAAAATATATGTTACGACGTGTTTAACACGACGCAATAGGATTCGAAGCCTCATCACTACAATCCTCCTCTCAATAATTATAAAGAAAGGAATACAATTATTTTTAATAAATTATTTAAAGGAAAATTTTATATAATTTTTAAAAATTGTTGACTTATAAATATATACAACTTGCTTACATTAATGTGTTAATATAAATAAATGTTGCAACTAAAAATTTAACCCATATGAACATGTTACATTCATTTAACTCAATTAGCACATACAACTCAACCACTAAAAAAACATTATATATTTATAAATAAATAAATGATTCTAAAATCTCTGTTTTCCAAAATTTAAACAAACAAATTTTTAATTTTTCTACACTATAATATTTTCCAAATATTTTAAGACACAATATTAAATGTTAGTCAAAAGGTATAAATTATTTCACAAATATATAATAAATAAATATACAACAAATCTTTATTTTCCTTATACTTAAACATATATGATATTGATATTTGAAAATAATGCCAAATTAAAATATTTTTTTAAAGATTAAATCATTTAAATTGAATCTATATTTCGAACAATATCACAAACTTTATAAATAAGTCAAATTAAAAGGTATGATCTTTTATAGAAACTACTATCTTTATATTAGATTTCTGTTGGGTTTGGGCCCCAACTTCCATACAAGCCATGTTTTTATCTTTGATAGCTTTAGCCTTATTTGCTAAATAATGGGCTCTAGCAGTACATGTTCTATTTACATAGGAAATAGTCCAATTGCTAAATGTCTTAGACATATTGAATATATTTTCCACTTTAACTCTAAAAATGTTTTCAACGAGATAATTGAGAATTTTTAAGAAATTCAATATTCTAAACAATTTAAATAATTTAATTGAAATTTATTCATTTTCAAATTCTTTTGTTTGGATGAAGTATTAAAATAATTCATTATTAAAATTTTGAGGTCATTTTCATAAATTTTAAAAAAATTGGACCAAATTTAAAATACGAAAATGAGATCAATTTACAAATTTTGAAAATTTAAAAGGACTAATTATAAAATTTGAAAATTATTAAGGACTTATTTGCAATTTTTGAAAATTTTAAGAGTGAATTTAATTTTTTTTATAAAATATGAGGACTATCTTATAAAATTTAAAAAATTAATAATAAATAATTAGATTTAATTAAAATACACTGACAGTGTAAAAGGATTTTACACCGTCAGTTAATCCTAGACGTTGGATATTAAAATAAATTTGACTTTTATTTTAAAAATCTATAAAGTAATCCAAACGGGTGATCTATTTACCCTGACAGTGTATAGTAATTAATCTCTAAATAATTTAACATTTGTATTATATAGAATGAAAGAATAATTTTAAATTCTTTACTTTTTAGTATTATTCAAAATTTCTTAAATTTAATTTAAATAAAATATTTTATAAATTTACTTAATTTATCTATATTTTTTATCTAAACAATGAATTTTGGACGGATAACTTTAAATTTTTTCAAAATAATTACTTTCCTTATTTAAAATGCTTAATCTAAACACACTTTAAGTGTGTTATGTCTTCCACCTCTTGCGTCGTTTTGTCATCGAAGAGATTCTCTTGATCTGCTTCACCATCACCATTAATCTCCCACTACAAAATTATATTGGATAAATTGTGATGGTTAGAAAAGTGTTACTTTGGCGGCTTCAACCACCACAAAAGCGGTTTGACATTAACAGCACAAATCGCCATAATATACACAAGTAGAAAATTGCTCTTTATTGTTTGCAAATAGTGCCAACTAAAACAGACAGAAATTTACTATTTTTCTAAAGAAAAATTAATTGCAAATTATGACATTTATAACTCCTACAATTTTTGCATTTTTCATAAATAAAAAATTAATGCAGCATCAATGGGTTAACATGTATTCAAGTTGATAAAATCAAATCCTTGTGTGAAGGATTAATTTTTTTAATAAATAATCTGTCACTTAAAAAATTCAAAAACACAAAGATCTACACAAAAGAAACACACTAGTTGTGATGATTTTACAATAAAATATAATCAATCAAAACACACTAGTTATGTATATATTAGAAGGAATCTCACTTTTATCGGACTAATTGAAAACACATTCTTAATCCAAAAACATAAATCAATATTTGTAACTCTCTAAAGTCATACAAAAAGTCAACAAAATCAAACCACTTAAAAAATCTCGTAGAAAATAAATACAATAAACTATTTTTGTAAAGAAAAACATTTAAAAAATCAAACCTTACATTCCATTATGAAACAACCCTTCCGGTCCCAGAAATTTCAACAATCTTGCCATTTCCTTCCTCTAGGCACATAATGATATCCCCATCAAAGCACTCTACATCGACTTTCTTCCGTAGCTCAAGAATTTATAACCTTCATCAAAATAAAACATAATATCATGACTCTAACACTAGCAATAAAATAGTGAACTGCATTATTTTGTTTAGAAAGGATAACCCTTTTTATCACAAGTAATCAAGTAATACAACTTCACCAACATAAAAAAATACTGCTAAACATTCGCATCAAAACACAAAAGTCAAGAAAAATTAGAACTCGACAAAGTAAAATATAACTAAAGATTGGTTAAATTGATGCGTATATTGACAATTCTTATAAGTCTCAAATTACTTTCATATAGTTATTAAGCACTTTCATTTTTTAATAAAAAATAGTTTTTATGATGAATGAGTTGAATGGTAATTCTTTGTGTTGAAGTAGGTAATGTTCGACATAAATAAGGACGTGTTGAAACTGTCATATCCTAATTTTGTCTAGACATTTTAAAAAATTTCATAAATTTGATTTTATTTTCAATTTGCATAATTTGTATAGCATGACCTGCATTTCATCATGAATAATACCTAAAATATCAGTCGGAATAAATTCTCGAATATACAGACAAATTAGTTAAATCATTCCTCAAGTACTTGCTAAATCAGCGGGTAAAAAAATTTGAAATGAAACTTGCAGACGTCGGTATTATTAATCCACGGTTCGCCTAGTTTAACATGGTGTGCTCGTTATATTTTTCGACGACTTTTTAAGTTGTATTTTGATCCGTCTGAGCCTTTCAATCAGTCAAAAATTATTTCAAAATTAAAAGAAACATTGTATTTTTTCAATAAGTTTATTTCGCATTGATCATTTTAATGTATTCAATTTAATTTTTCGAGCACTTTAACGCCCAATTTTTATTCATAATCAGTCATTTTATTTTTATTCTTTCGCCAAAATATCAAGAAAATTTAAATAGGAATTTCCATGTCTTCATTTTATTTTTATCATATTTATTTAGAAAGTTGTGGATTTTATTTGAGTTAATTGATTTAATTCCATTTAAATCAATTAATTCATCTAGAAGGAGCAACGTTGGCATTTTAAATTTAGGTGTACTTCTTTGATTTAATCTGGATCGTCGATCCGAATTTAATCAAAGGCCCACATCCATTATCCTAATTTTCCCTTATTAATCAATCATAAATTAACATATTATTTTATTTGTTTAATAAATAAAATAGAAAAATCATCAAATTATCTCTCTCCTTCCACTAAACAAGCTGACAACTAACACTTCTATCAATTTGTTTTCCCTCTCTTCAACGGTACGAAATAGCTGGCAAAAAAAGGATAAGGAAATGCTCCTCACCACGGCTCGATGAGCCGGCATCAAAATGATGGATGATCAAATTGCAAAAAAAAATCCATTGACAGATACACACACGTCATGCCAAGAAAAGGATAAAAAATATGTGGAAGGAGGACCTTTCTCCAAACTCTCTCTCACCCACTGATAGAAAAAAAAACTCAAAAAGAAAGAGAGATTTTTCTCCTCTTCTTCTTCTTCCGTCATCATCGTCACAACCGCACCATCCTGTTTTCCACATCCTTTCTCTTCCTCCACAAACCTTCACTGCCTTGATTTTGTGCTTCGCTCCCTCTGTTGCTCCCTCCGCCATCACAACAACCTTCAACTACACTTTCACCATCAATGACACTCCGAACGTAACTTCGTTGATCCTCCCTCGTCGGCGAACACAAGCCCTCAATCTTCCACCTCCGACAAAAAATCGTCTCATCTTCGTTCCTTCTTTTCCTCACTCCGGTGATACCCCCCAGCCACCGTGAAACCGCTAAACACCAAACCTCACCTCATCGACCTCCGCCGTGAAACACCTTCCTCATCCGCTCTTCACCGAACCAAAACCTTAATTGTTATCACACTCACATCAAAACCTTCGTGACCTCCTTTCAAACATAACGTTCCAACCATTTGCATAAGTGAATCCGAAGAAAAAGATTATCTGGATGAAATATCCAGTCGTAATCCCGAATATTAGGCCCAAGTTGTAAGAGCTTGCAAGCCATAAGTATTCGTCTTCTCTTCAAAACGCTCCGATATTCAAATCATTTTCACAAGTGAATCTGAAGAAAAAGATTACCCTAGACGGAATATTCAATCGTAATCCCGAATATTAGGCCCAAGTTGTAAGAGCTTACAAGCCATATGTATTCATCTTCTCTTCAAAATATTTGTAAATATTCAAACGTATTTTTCTCAATAAAATATGAAGAAAAAGATTACCCCGGATGGAATATCCAGTCGTAATCCAGAATATTAGGCCCAAGTTGTAAGAGCTTGTAAGCCATAAGTATTCGTCTTCTCTTTAAGATATTTGTAAATATTCAAACGTCTTTTCATAATTAAAATTGGAAGAAAAAGATTACCTGGGTGAAAGGTCCAGATGTAGTCCCGAGTATTAGACCCAAGTTGTAAGAGCTTGCAAGTCATAAATACCCTTCTTTCAAACCCCCAAAAATACATTCAACCAATCAAACTTTTTTTCACCGTCCTGCGATTGATCAGGAAAACCTTTTCATAAACGAAAGAAATCTTGTCTTAAGGTGATGTAAAGCAATGTTTCGTCCATAATTGTTGAGTTGAGATAAGTGACTTTTTTCCGAATGTTGATTTGTAAACCCATTCGATGTGTGGTATACGTCTGCTCCTCATCTGTTTTGGGTAAAATAATGTTTTTCATCGATTAATACAATATAACTTTCACTAAAATCGACCAATAAACAAACATTTTCTATCCAGAACTACGTAAGCCTTGAGTTCTCTATTGCACCCGGAGATACGTAGGAGCAAGATTTGTAAATCTTGCCAGACTCATTAATAAAAAAACTTAGGTTTAGTCCCCTTCGTTAAAAATCCAAAAAACATTCTTCTCTCTTATATTCTTTCTTTCCCATCTAATAACTTAAGAAGCCTAACATCTCAAACTAACACTGACGCGCATAATTAACCTAATGGTTCCCGTTGAGTACAACGAACGCAAGGAGTGCTAATACCTTCCCCTTACGTAATCGACTCCCGAACTCTGACATTGGTTGCGACGACCATAATCATTGTCGTTCTTTCTTGGGTTTTATCGATATTTCCCCTTTTCTTTTTAGGAATAAATAAAGTTCGGTGGCGACTCTGTTTAGTCCATCATGCGAGCGTGCGATTGCGCTTCGCTAGGTCGTGTTCTCATTTTTTCGAGGTGCGATAAGGGATATATACATAGTGTTAAATATAGTCAGACTTATACAACACAATAATTTTTCTTACCTTTTCACAATAAAGTTCACTAACAATGGTCTTGAATGGAAATTTGAGACATATATGTCTTGAGTGAGGATAATCTCTAAGAGCTATCTAAATAATCATGAACTAGGAAAAAAACATTCATTTAACATGAGATTCATAGTAACCAATTTATTAAGAAAAATAGTTTCTTTTAATACTAAAGTGTTCATAATATCTTTAAATTAAGTGAGTGATTTTCATAATTTATCTAGACCATGAATTATAAAATGGGTTTCCAATAAAATAAAAGCTACAAAATTTTTACAAACCTCGTAGCTTGCCCTTTTTAGTAAGAACTACGAAGAACAAATTGAAATGAGGAAAATGTATTGATAGAGTAAGGTGAATGATCCATAAGTAGTGTAAAAAGAAGAATATAATTTTAAAATTTACATTCGTTATATTAAAAACAGATGTAAATAAGAAATATGGTGATAATTTTGTAAATAAAGTGTAACTTTAAGTGTTAGCATGTGATTATAGACACCCTATTTTTTAAAAATGGGTGTAATAGACTCCCATTAAATAAATTTAGATGGACTGAAAAAAGTGAATAATGAATGAAAATTTTCTTAAGGGAATCTTGTGTATATGAATTAATCTAATATATTATTTATAAAAAAGAAATAATATAATATATAATATGTAGTATAGTATTATAGTAGCTAGTGAAGTTTGGAGAAAAGTGGTTCGGGTTGCTGTTAATCGAAGCTTCAATAAATAATTTTATGTGATTTTCACTCTTTTCTGAAGACTGCAAATAATGATAGCAACATAGCGGGACTATATAATTTAAATATAACTTATTTTTTGTTTTCTCCAGGAACTGAACTCCAAAAACATGATGTGGTAGTTTTACAATTGAAATTATAGGCATGTCAAAAGAGTATTTAGAAAACTTGTGCAAATTGATGCCATGTTCTCTTCATCAAAAATATTTTGATCGTTATATTTTAGGTAATGATTGATTCTTGCATTGATTTTGCATCATCTTGTTATTGCTTTGGCTAGTTGGCTGTCTGGGCTAAGCCACATTTCTTCTCTAGATAGTAACAAGGCGATTCAACTTCAGGCATGCTTGGACGCGGTAAGCTTTACCTTGTAAAATAATGTAAAAGTAGAGTACTATTTTATACTGGCAGTAGCATTATAGTCTCATTTAGATTAAAAATACTCTATAAAAGCAGGGGGTGCCATGCATAATCCATAATGTTTTTTTATAATAAAGTTCCTTATACAACGGGTTAGCAAAAACATAAAATATTAAGGTGTGTGTTTTTGGGGTTAATATAAAAAATTAGTAGCATTTTGAATGTTGTAATTAAATATGATGATATCTTTTCATGCGTAACTCTTCCTTTCCTTGCAACAAAGTAATAAAAGATGCTTGAGATTTCCTTTTTGTCATCCTCTATATACTTAGATCTTGCCATGTGATTTCCCTAAGACGTGAAAAATTATCGTCCAGAAAAGCTCTACTTTTAATAAATGTGAAATTTTGACTCACTTGTGCTTTCTAGGTGATGCAAGGTCTTGCCAAATCTATAGCTTGGGATGGACATGGAGCAACATGCCTCATTGAGGTTTATTTTCTTCATTAAGGATTGTTGTACTATAACATTAATTGGTGTTATTGTATTCTTTTATTCTTGCAATAGTAATCCTCCACACTCTTCGGTATAAATCGTGCATAATGGTCATCAGACGGCTGTATATGGTAGAGACCCTAATTGAGAACGTATTGTCACGACAACAATGGTAGAGTTCTTACTTTAGTATGTATTAAGTAGTGTCATTATGAAACAAGGGAATAATTTTGGTAGCGATTGTTTGTGTGACTTGTGAGATTTCTTGTACTGAGTAATGTGAAATGTCTTATGTTGTTTGTTGAATTTGTAGGTATAAGAGGCACTCAAATTTCCTCATGACACTCTTATTAGCATGGATAAAGATCAAAATGATCAACTAGCATTAGACAAAGATTGTTTCCCAGATAATCATCAAGATCTCATGCATAAAAGCTTGGGATTGTTGTGTTTCCCATGTTAGTTGAGGTTATTCAAATACTCTTTCATTTAATTACAATTAAATACTTATCTCATCTCTACACAAATGTTCAATTTTGGTGTAGGTTGCTATGTTTGCCATGTATGTCTATTGGTAAAGTACAAGTTTGTTTGTGGAGCTTCGTAGGTTTTAGATGATATATATATATATATATATATATATATATATATATATATATATATATATATATGTTTGTTTTCCTGTGTAATTTATAATTTTGTTGTTTGATTTAAAATATAGTCAAATACTCTTTCATTTTATTACAATTACACCCTTTTATCAATATATATTGTAAACTACAGGTTTGTGATTTATAATTCTGATACAGGTCGAATCTCGCCAACGAGATCCAAAGCCCAACCTTTGAACGACCAAGGTTTCACAATTGCATCTAACTCGCTTGCAGTAATATATTGAATGACTGCATATATTTGACATTCTTAACACCCCTAATGAACTCAATACAATTCTTTAGTATTGTAGGTCAATAAACACCTTATCGAAATAATAACTATTTTATTTTGTGTCTGACTTGATGGACGCCAAAATTCATATTTATTCATTTAATCTAATAAATTTAAAATATATTTTTGATTTAATAAATATAATTATTTTTTATTAAAAGAAAACATAGCTTGGCTTGAATCTTGTAGGATAGCCTATAACCTTGGTAATTGATTTAACATATTTCCACCTTAATATGAACATAAGATTTATGATGAACAAAGTTTAAAGATTTAAAATAAAAATGAATATATTATGGGGACCAACAACTTATTTAACTTAGAAAAAAAAGAAAGTAAAAAGAGAGAATAGGAGAATAGGTTAATGATTTAAATGGAGTTAGAAAGACTTTTAAAAATCAATTTAGAATATAACAAAAAGTTTAAAAGGTGTAGTTAGACTAAATCAAATAAAGAAATAGTGTACTATTTAAACACACTCAACCATCAACATGATTGATTAGTCCAACCCGACCCACCATAATTACAAAAAAACGTTAATTAACTAGTAATTAATTTCTCATTTATATATACACCGGTCGCATCTTTAATTCAAAATTAATCAGTTTATTTTCCCATTTTTATTTCGTTTTTTCAGGCAGCCAATTTTCCTGAATAAAAAACAAACATACAAACAAACGTTACTTCTATGGCGGTAACATCTAGTAGTTACCCTCATCAACGTCTCAAACCTAACAACAATAAACAAAACCAAAAAAAACCCATCTTCTCCACCCACTCTCAATCATTAAATTCAATAATTCTCACTTCCCAAAACCCAAATCTCATTTTTCTATGATCTCTCCATCAATTTCATCCCCAAAAAACCTAAAATCACAATTCCAGACCTCAACCATAACCACCACTTTTCATCATCTCCAAGAGTGTTGTTACTCCCACAATTCAGACTAATAAACCTAACACCAAACTCAATGTTCTCAACCCCATTCGTTCTCACTTTCTCTCTCCTCCTCTCTCTCCCAATCCTCTTCTTTCTCGCTCCTCGAATCCTCCCTCCACACCCCACCCCCATCCCAATCTCCCCCTCCGATGAACTCGATGACATCAACCTCTTCAACAACGCCATCGCACATTCCTCAACCCCTCCTTCTTCCCCTCACCCCTCCAAATTCTTTCACCTCTCTTCCAAAAACCCTAACCTCAAAATCGCTTTTCTCTTCCTCACAAACACAGATCTCCATTTTACCCCTCTCTGGAACCTCTTCTTCCAAACAACACCAACTAAACTCTTCAACATTTACGTCCATTCAGATCCTTCCATTAACGTCACAACAATCAACAACCCTCTCTTCAAATTCATCCCTTCTAAAAAAACCTACCGCGCTTCTCCCACTCTCATCTCCGCCACGCGCCGTTTACTCGCTAACGCACTCTTGGACGATCCCGCCAACGCTTATTTCATCGTCCTCTCGCAATTCTGTATACCTCTCCACTCTTTCGATTACATCTACCGTTCGCTTTTTCTCTCGCCGACGTTCGATCTCACCGATACCGAATCCACGCAATTCGGTGTTCGCTTGAAATACAAAAGCTTCGTTGAGATTATCTCCAATGGTCCTAGGTTATGGAAACGTTACATCGCTAGAGGACGGTCTGAGATGATGCCGGAAGTTCCGTTTGAGAAATTTCGAGTTGGATCTCAGTTTTTTTCTTTGACGAGAAAACATGCTTTGGTTGTTGTGAAAGATAGAACATTGTGGAGGAAATTCAAGGTTCCGTGTTATCGGGATGATGAGTGTTATCCCGAGGAGCATTATTTTCCGACTTTGTTGTCAATGGCGGATCCTGATGGGGTTACTAGCTACACGCTTACTAATGTTAATTGGACTGGTACTGTGAATGGTCATCCTCATACTTATGAAGTGGATGAAGTTTCGCCGGAGCTTATTCTCCGGTTGCGGAAGTCCAATCATTCCGAGTCTTATTTATTTGCAAGGAAATTTGTTCCTGATTGCTTGGGACCCTTGATGGCCATAGCCAAATCCGTCATTTTCAAGGACTGAATAATTGGCGAAATTACGAGATCTTGATATGGTAGGTTGTTAGTGTAAATTTATTGATATTATTGTTATTTTCAATGTTGTTGGTGATGAATTCAATTTGTACCCAGAAAATTTGGAACTTTTATTTGATGTTATTTTCTTTCAGCTTTTGTTTGTTAGAATCTGTGCCTGATGTTTTATTTGTGTTTGAAATATCAAATATTCCGTGATATGTTTAGCTTAGGGTTTTATTAGAATCAAAGCCAAGTTGAGATTTTGACATTTGAGGACAGAGAATTTTGAAAGGGGTTGGAGTTGCTTCTTAAAGTGTGGTGGTGTGGGTGTGTTTAGACTGCACTTGTTTTACTTTTTAGAAATTAGGAATGAGATTCTGTTGCAGTTTATGGAGTATAATTGCTGTTTATGTTGCTAGAAAATTGTTTAGGATTTACTGTGTGCTGAATGTCAAAAGCATGGTGCTAGAATCATAGGTAGTTTATCTTTTTGCTGGTAAAAACTTGAGTAGATGCTAACTGGTTTTGGTCTGGATGTTAAGGATACAACTCATATCTAGAGAGGACGCGAGTTCAAATCCTGATGTAGATGCGAATGCTTCATTACCGGGTAGTTTGTTAGTACTTCTATTAGTGTTTTTCGAGGGGTGAGTTTGACAATGCGCTGATCTTGGTGAGCTTTTGGGACCAACTCACCTAAGCTTTTGGATACCAAAAGAGAAAACTAGAGTGGATGGTGGAGTATTATGCATAGTTACTAGGATTTAAGTAAATCAAGGTAAGCTATTTCCCCGTGTTAGAAGGTACCCATGCTTCAGAGATAGTGGATATTGGGTGAGCCTAATCAGTAGTAGTATTATGCTTATGGATAATGGGATTTCCCATCTTCCGTATAGAATATTTTTTTTAGAGTTTTGTTTGCTCTTGTGTGCCAAGTACAAGCTCATTACAGAACTTGCCAGTCCTTTTGTTAGCTTTTGTTTCCATTAGGTTCTTAATCAGATTATGCAGTTGAGATAACTTTTTCTTAATCTATTCTTGCAGATGAAAATGGTCAGAGATGATATTGCTTGATGGGATATACAGTTTGAAGAAGCAATGTGCGGCTCACAACCTGTATATCTGGAACTCTGATGGAGAGATTCAATATTTCATTAAAATGCTGAATCAAAATTCAAAATTGAAAACAATGTGAGATAGGTAGATGATATACCTGCTTGAGTTTAAAAAAAGAGAGAGGCAGATGGTGTTCTAGTCAAGTGTATTATTCAGTTGGTGCAAGTGGTTAAGTAAGTAATTGCCAAAGAAGATTGTTTAGGTAGTTTTGTCTTCTGTTGGTTTTTTCTTTTTGTACATACGAAACGTGTAAACTTATTGGTAAGATGCTCCAAAAGTGTACTAGTACTTCTTTTAGACAAAAAAAATATGAGGTGTTGCCTGAACATGAAGCAGCAGTGATGATATAAAGAAAAACTCTGCCCAAATTTGGCCAGTTGCTTGTGCATTTTGCAATTTGATCTATTTTTGCATATGTTATTTTCCCTTTTCTGGTTTCTAATTTTATTGGCCTCTCTTCTCCTTTTGCTTTGTTCTTTTTGGATCTTACTGTTTCTCATGTGAACCCTTTCTTTCGTGGAAACTGGAAAGTATCTGATAGTGGATTCGATTTTCATTAGTATCAGATTCCTTTCCTTACGATAGCAAGATGTTAGTATTATTTATTCAAGCATACTGATTTTTGACTTTAGCCGTGGCAGCTGTCAGCTGGGCTGTGTTCATACTATGTATATTGTGTGTACATCATCTTTGACTATATGCAATTGCATCTAGATGATAAAATTCATTAATGTTATATATTGTTTAAAGTACACATGGTGAAAATTAGAAAGTGAAGTGAAAATTAAATTAAATTTGAAAAGGTGAGGAAAATAAAACTAATAAAGCTGTGATTGAAGGTGTTCACGGATAAGCTTGGATACAGTGCAAGTGTCGACAAAATTTGACGTTGTCGGTGACTTAATAAAACTATCCAAGTTGTTTTATAGTACTGTCTCAACAAGAGAAGGGGACCCGCAGTACGACTTAATGAAATGTTTATGTTAAGGACAAAGAAAATTTGTACTACCACTTTGCTTCACTTGCTGCCAACAGTGAGGGGACCGGCCGGCTACACAGGCCAACTCAAACATTGTTGGATTCCTTGTTTCTTGCTTCTTTTTTTCAACTAAGGAATTATTCCCCCTCTCTTTTATTTTATAAAAGTGTCATTTGTATTTTTCTTTGAAAAAAATATTTTTTTATAATATTAATATAATATTAATTATTATTGTTTATTATTATATCAACTACTCCACTAATTTTATTTAATAAATGATATTAAATTTATTATTAAAGTTAACATATTCAATTATTTATTTTTTAAAAATTGTGCATTGTTCATAAATGATATTAATTTTTTTTAAAAATTAATCAATCTAATCATTTAAAATTTTTTTATATATTATTCAAATAAGACATTTATTGTGAGACGGGAGTATCATACTCTTTTTAGTTATTGATTTATAAATATCAACTTATTTATATTATGTATAAATATAAATACATGTTGCTGCAGAGATCGAACTCTGAATCAGCAACTCACACACATTTAACTCAATTAAAAAATTATTCAATAATTCAATATATTTTATGGGTCATTCACACACTCTTGTGAAATTTCAAAAATATTATTAAAATTAAGAATTCAAAATCCAGACATATCTGTTGTACCCCAAAATTTACGCTTCCCTTTTCTTAATTATCCATACAACCACTCGATCAGGAGATCACTTGCATACATTCAGAATTCATCCCTATGCATCATTCATCATGGATTAAAAAAAAATTTGGACTTGTGAAGCTAAGGTTTGTGTGGATATCAAGACTCAAAAGCATGGTCTAACCATGTTATCAGCATGAGAGATGTGGAGTCCTAATTATGGTGGTAAAGGCTTGAATTCAACAAAGATTTGGTCAGACAATCTTCTAGGGTTTTCAAAACCCTAAATCCTCAAGGCGTGATTCCAGGGAGCTTCCTTAGGCCTTGTCTTGGCCTTCAAAACCCTAATGCAGGGAGATGGTGAATCAGATGAACTTGATGGCCTGATTGTGCATCCATGACACACAACCTTCACCTATTATCAATGTACTTGGTCTAATCCTACTTTGGTCTTCTTTGGGCATTGGTCTTGGTCTCAAGGTCATGATGTGGTTCATGTGATTATGGATACATCTATGGTCTTGGTCATCTAAACAATCAAACTTTTGGTGTCTCAAGCCAATTGCTAATCATGCCCATTGATTCATGGATATCTCATTCAAACCTTAATCTTATACACTCAGTCCATAACCTTGTTAACATACATTATCAATCAAGTCATTTTCTTTTCAAAGTCAAACATTCAAGTCATAAATGAACCAATTGTAAAACCAATTTCAAATCATTTTTCAAACCATTTCAATCCATTTCATATCATTTTAAATCATTACATTTGATTCTACATAAAAAAATACAAGTCTTGACATTTTTGACCAATTGTTGACTTTGGTCAATAGTTGACTTTTTATCAACTTTGACCAAAGTCAATCCAAAATCCCAAAACCCTAAATTTCACCCTAACTAATATTCATTGTCCATTTACAAAAGAAATACAAAGAAAATGCAATTTTGACCATTTTGTTGACTTTGGTCAACTTTGACCAAAGTCAACTCTCACTTGCTCTTGACTATCCAAACTTGGCCTGACATTTTGTTGTAATGAATCATCCAATCTTCATGCTTGGTGGTGTTTTTATTGATTGCTTCCATCACAAGTAACTCACATTATGCAAACCATGTTATTTTGGCATTTTGGAACCAATAACCATTGACCTTGGTTTGTCCCTAATCAATTTCCAAGGAGTCCTTTAACAGCCCAACATGTGTTCATTGCTTATCACTCTTGGCTTGAACCTAAAACAACATATCAAACCATGGGAATGCACGACCAAGCCAATGGAAATACATGATTTGCTAGCCTTGCTGCTGCAACAACCAGTTCAATATCTTGTTGCACATTGTCTTGCCTGAAACTTTGCAGCGACACCACAACTCTTACATGACCATTGGGCATACTCACACATGCAGTAGGCCTTGAGTTTATGATGATGGAGAAGGCTCAACATAAGGACCATCCCTGCAGAAGTAGTCCAACATAACCAAACTCAGTCATGTCCAAACCAGTTGGCATTATGCCAGTAAGCCATACCAAGAAACATTGTGCAAAAGACCTACAGTGGAAACATGTTACAAAAGCATCAATGCACCATGGTCCTCATCTAAATGCCTACTGCTACAACAACCTTTCCACATTGTGTACTCTTGCCATCATCACTAAACACCATGACCAAAACAACCTGCAAACAACAATGCAGCAGGTGACAGACCTAAAAGCTAAACCAAGACCACAAGTAATCCACAACATCATTACATGTGTGTGGTAGCTCATGATATGCCTCACATGACCACAAAACCTGCATCAAATCTACACCCTGTTCAAGAAGAATCAAAGCAACAAAAATACAGGGCAATGGAAACTTAAGCATGTTGACCTGCTTTCAAGCAACAACAGACCATGATAAGTTGTCAGTAAGCTATCAGCATTGGGATATCAAGCTATGTGCATACCAGTTCCTAAGCCTACCTAACTGTTTTACACTAGCAAGACCAAGTCAGACATGTTGCAAGACCACCACATCCATATGCTACAATGTGAAAATCATCTACCAAATACAAAGTCACATTGAGGCTAGCCACTGAATGCAAACTCAGTTGTGCAATAAGCAAAATCAAGGAATGGTAATGTCTTACCTGCTACAGGGACATTGACCAGGTTGGAGTTTGGAGCAGCATACCACTCTAGATTCATCATATCATGGCATCCAAGTCATCCTAAGCCAGTTCTTGCTGCTGCACTGCCATAGTAGGCCCACATGCCAAATGAGTTGATTTGCAACCAACATTTCTATGTTACAAAAACACTCAAGCAAAGATAGACCAATACCATGCTCAGACTTACACCAGCATGTTGCAATGATAGTTCTGCACAAACAAACAAGCAAGTCAATGCTAGGCCTGAAGCAACATTAACAATGTAAAAGAATCATATGACAATGCAAGAATTTCAATAAACTTTGGTCAATGACAGGTTGTGTATGAATTACTTGTGACCCTGCTAAGCCAGTTGAGCAACAAATTCATGAGTCTAAAGCAAGGTCACTTGAAAGCAAAACTAACATGAGCCTCACACAAGAAAAACCAGGCTTAGACACTTACCACCTGTTGAGTTGGACAAGGGTCCAACATAGAATTACAAGGCCAAGGACATAACAACAATGCATCTTCACCACAATGTGTACACCTCAAATCAAAATGTCTACCATGGCTAATCCTAGTTTGAGCATGACATGCCAAATCCATCCAAGCTCGTGATGCAGCAAGAGAGACAAATGAGAGCAGGAAATTGAGTGCAAACAGTGGGAATAAACCTGTGAAGAATTGAACCAAAGCATGAGCAAAAGCACATTCATCATTTCAGTTACTTGTTCAACAGGTTACATTTGATTAAATCACTTAATCCTAATTCTAATGTTACCTGCTATAGTCAGTCTGTGTACCAAATCCATTAACATTCACATACCAAAGTCATTTCATCATTTCAAACCAAACCAAAGTCACTTAAGTTTAACCTGCAACATGAACAACAGGTCACCAAAATCATTTCAACATAACCTCCATCTAATCCTAACCTGCAGCATCCATTCAAGTTTCATTTCACTCATTCATTAGCCAACTCAAACTAACATAACTAACTGAGTTAACATTCACTAACCAACTGAGTTTTCAGTTAAGTCAGTGAGTCATGTCCAACTAACTCCTAACCATATTTAACCAACTATATACCTAAATCAAATGCTAACAAATCCAAGCCTAACCTCTATTTAAGAAACTCATCTCTCCCATTTTTAGCACCCTCGGAAATTTGCTTGAACCTGTGCACTCTCTCTATTACAATCTCTTCCCTCACCCTACTCAGAGCTCTATCTTCTCCTAGAAGCCATTGAAGCTTAACATCGAAGCTTCAATTTCGCTTGAGCTAAGCCACTACATTCTCTTTTCACTATTCTAGTTCAGAAGAAGAAGAAAAAGGCGAAAGAAGAAGGAGAAGAAAGAATCAAGTTCAGGAAACTTACTGGTGGATTTTCCGATCATCTTCTCCGGTATGTCATTTCTTATTCATTGGCATTTTCTTGCTTTGAGCACACCAAGCTGTAGTATCTGAGGTAAGAAATAGAAGCCTCATAGTATTAGGGATTGATTTTCACCGAACACCATTTAATTTGAGTTTTGGATGCTAGGGTTCCTCCATGTTTAGGTTCGATTCCACCAATGCAAGGACCGATTCCCAATTCCATCCCCATATTCATGATTAGCTTATCTTTGTGTTTCTATTGGTGGTGGTAGTTAGTCTGTAAGCTAACACCGGCGTCGGCGACGGACGCCGGCGCGGCTAACCATAGTGAACGGAGAGGTGAGGTTGAGTGCGCGTTAGAATTCATTTGAACTCTATTGACTTGGACAAGTCAACAGAGGTGTAAGGTTTGGGCTTAGTTCAATTAGGCCCACTGATTTCCCTTTTCACACCATACACATTACCAATACACCCCACTGGCCATTATAAGAAGTAGAATTGGGCTTAGTCAAGCCCATTAACCCTTTTGCTAATTCCCCACACATTTCCAACACGCACCCCGCTGAGCGCTTGAAATTTCGATTGGGCTCAGACGCAGCCCAGGATTATTTTTGTTTCACACAACACCTTTTTTGGAATAGCTGCTTCCTGTACCAAAAATTGCATTGGGCTCATCCTGCAACCCATTAACCAATTGTTGTTTGCACTTCTGTTTCCCAATCCACACCTCCTAGTTTAATGGCAATTTTTTTTATTGTTTTTACAATTTTAATTAGATTAATTAGAACAATGTTAGTTTAATTAGGTTATTAATTGTTGATTAGGAATGAAATCTTGGTGTTTAGGTTATTAGAATTTCCATTGGAATTTAATTAGAATTTAATTAGGACTTTTCATTAGAATTTAATTAGGAATGTTGATTAGGTTCAATTAGAAACAATTAGGCTTTGATTAAATTTAAAATTACACCATTTCTCAATATTAGGATTTAAACAACTTTAGACCATAGAATTTGACATATTTTGTAATTGACCATTTTGCCCTTATGGGCTTATTTTTGTTATTTTAGTGATAGAATGACATGATCCCATTAGGATTAGAATGTGACATATGACTTTAATCATTTCCTAACAATTTTAGGACTTACACGTAGGGTTTTCAATTAATATTTTGACTAATATGTACATGCTCCCTTAGGACCTCTAACTTAGAATTTTCAATCAATTTTAATAAATCAATGCATGATCCCTTAGGATAATTTCTAATAATTACTAACTTTGATTAGATCCAAACCTAGTTCCCTAAAACCAAAACAAAACCCATGATTAAATTGGTCAAATTTTTATTTTATTGATTAAATCCTTTGAACTTGTATAATCCCACAGTCTAAATTGAGTGACCAAAATACCATTGGCCACTTAATAAGACTTTTCTTCCAAGTTATGGAGCTCAAGGCCTCAAGACAAGTACTTCAATCAAGGCATCCTCAGTCATACCAAGCAGCGGATTATTCAAGCACATCAAAGGTGGCATCTACAAAAATTTGTTGAATCAAAGCTAGAAGTGTGTGACACGAGCCTTAAGCAATAGAGAAGGAGTGGGCCTGGAGTATTCCTACCCCCATTCTGAGTATCTTTGGGTATGGGACGTATGACCCAACGCTCATCGTATTCATCTATATTCATAGAATTTAGCACAATTCTAACCATGCGATTGACAAGTCTCTCCCTCTTCACTCATAAAGCAAAAACAACAAAGCAAGGACTACGTCAACGACTTAGCAATCATGAATCAAGTTGTAGGATACGAGCCTTAAGTAATGGAGAAGGAGTGGGACTGAAGTATTCCTACCCCCATTCTGAGTATCTTTGGGTATGGGACGTATGACCCAACACTCATCGTATTCACCTCTATTCATAGACTTTAGTGCAATTCGAATCAAACGATTGATAAGGCCTTCATTAACTCAAGAAACAACTACAAAGACTCTTCTCCCTCCACTTGAAAGTTAGTGTGATTCTCATTCAGTAACTATCAAGTTTATCCATTCTATTCACTTCTATTCAATCATCTCACTTCAATCATCCATTTCTTTTTCCTCTTTAATCACCTTGCTTTCAGCCCTAGTGGGATGAACTACGAAAGCTCTGATTTCCTTATTGCACTATAAGGGTACGTAGGCAGGAGAACCCGGTTTCTTCACGAGCTACCTTATTTATTAATCCATACTTAATTCTAATCATTCATATTCTTTTGCCTCCAATCATTCTTGCTTTCAGCCCTAGTGGGCTGAACTACGAAAGCTCTGATTTCCTTATTGCACTATAAGGATACGTAGGAAGGAGAACCCGGTTTCTTTGCGAGCTACCTTATATATTACTACCCTATTTATCAATCAATCATTCTTCATTAATCAATTTATACCATCTTTTTGAGACCAGTCATATTTCTCCTTGGACTCCTTGTCTATCATTTTAGGACGATAACGACAGTCCACCTCCTCAATCGAGAGTAGTTTGGCCCGTAACCCAAACATTTAATTCATTCTTTTTCGGCTAAGACGCCACTTTGCTATTCGATTAAGAGTCTATCCCTCCTTGGATACAAGATACTATCCTTGTTTGATCTCGAATTGTTGATTCCTCCGGCAAGTGATACACTACTCCTTGCACTCCAGTACTGCAATCCTTCCTTGAAGATGTGTTTGTCTTATGAGTCCCCGTTGCTTAGACAAATGTCTCTCTCTTTCTATTCTCGTAGTTCCGAACTACGATTGCTCTGACTTTCTCATTGCACAATGAGAGTACGTAGGCACGAAGATGTGAATCCTTGGCGAGCATACTTCTAATTATTCCTCCTTCGCCTTAGGGTATCATTCATATATTTCACTATCCACTATCTACCTTCGATCATAAATCGTTCACTCAATGACATACTATCTTTTTGATATTGAAATACACTTTCTTTGGAATTCCATACACACCCTTTTAGGATGTCTAACGAATAATCCGCATTTCCACCTAGAGCTATTTGGCCCTTAACCCAAACATTTAATTCCTTCTTTTTTAGATAACACCCTATAGTGGCGGCCTGTTAGTCCACATATCGGTTAACGTTGTTTAAATATCATTTCTCTTATGGATTCCAATACACTTTCACCTTTTGATTTCAAATAATACTTATTCAGTCACTTATCACCAGATACCCCAATTTTGTGACTTCAGTCACTTCATACCGTTCATCTCATGATGCATTCATATTCTATCTTCATTCACTCCACGTGATATACCTATTCTCTGAGCCAAATACACTATACCTTTGTGCTCCATCTTGTATCTCCTTGTGAACCAAGAGTTGTTTGACCCTTAACCCAAACACCTAATTCTTCTCTTTTCGGTTGTTCCAATACAGTGATACAGCGCTGTAGGCCCTCACTTGTTGGTTCATACCTGTTTACTCTTAGGTTCATCTTTCACCCCTTTTTGGAGTTCAAATCATATAATTCTTTGGTTTAGACCATACTTTTATCACATTTCTTTTCATCTCCCACCACTAGTTCTTTGAACTACGGAGCTCTGAATTCCTCATTGCACTATGAGGATACGTAGACATGAAGACCCTAATCCTCACCGAGCACTTTATCTATTCCCTTCCTTTTCCCATTCTTTTGCGAGTAATCTTTAGATAACACCTATTCGAGCGAGAACAATCAAAACGGTTCCCATGGATTACCACAGATGTTTGAGGTGCTAATACCTTCCTCTTGCATAACCGAATTCCTTACCCAATATATCTCTTTCCCTCGGGTTTTATCGATGTTTTCCCTTCTCTTTGGGGATAAATAAAGTTCGACGACGACTCTGTTGTATGTTCGAGCGTGCGATACGTTCGGGTATATTTCCGCTAGCGTCAATATCAAATACACAATAATTTTTTTAAAAAACACTCAATATCAAAGGTAAAAACAGAACATGATTTTGAACTTCAGATTAATAATTTACGGATATTGGAATTCGAATGTGTCTCATCATACCACACCAAACTTGTCATACCCCGATTTTGGTCCTGAATTGTTTCCATTTTTTCATTTTTATTTGGCACTTGGCCTAAAGTTCATTTGCATACGTTCATGACCAAAGGCAACCATCCATCCCCAAATCCATACTTTTTGATAAACATTGGTCATTATCTAGTTTTTGATCATGATGTTTTTTTTTATTACAAAATGGATTTTAGTTATTTGACTCTTTTTAATTTCCAATTTCAATTTAATTTCAAAGTAAATCTAATTCCAAATTTCGAATTAATCTTAATTGTTTTTTTACTAATGATTCAAACTCTAATTGATTTTTATTTTCGAATAAATGTTAGAATTGATATCAAAGTAATTTTAACAAGTTATAGACTAATTTGATTTTAATTGGTTTTATTGGTTTTTTGGATTTTAAATTGACATTTAGATGAGTTTTAGATTATTTCAAAAAATCCATATCCATTTCTACAACCACAAATTCATTTCATTCAAACCAAATTCCATGAATAATTTCAAACCAAGTTACAATTTCACTTCCAATTCATTCTACATTTTACACTAACCAAATTCAAACATTCATTACACCATTCAAATGTCCAAATAATCATTGTAGCAGGAAATTCATAGCAGTCCAAAAAAAGGGGAGATTACAATCATTTCTAATTCCATCTATGCATAATCCATCAAATTGCATTATTTGAAGTAAAACTACGGAGTTGGTGTGGACGTTTTTCCAACCTTGATAACGTGACCGTTTGAATCATCCTGTCATAAACACTAGCAAGAAGACAAGCAGAATGTAGTATCGTGAAAGCCACAATTACAAATGTAAGAAACCTGTCACAGCTATACCAAGACAAAGCCATAAGTAGATGTCGTGAACTTTCCATAATAAAGTTGGAGCTACAATCAATTCTTGTTACAAACTATCCATGGATACATTAGAATCATAAAGAACAAATGTCTAATGGAGTTCTACTGTTACAAATCTAAATCAATCACATCTCATGTTGATCCCTAAACTACCAGATGCTATATTCCAAAACTGTAACTCGTTTTACATGACAGGGATATTATTTTTACAACAAGTATTTACAGCAAGGTGATCCAACAGGCAGCCTGCATCATTCAAAACCAAATTCTCGAACTGCAAACAGCAGCCTAGCTGTGGGACGAACCAAATATCATCGGTCCAGCATAACCTGCACAAAAGGAAACACTTCAAAACCTGCAGAAAACATTCCTCTCAACACATAACAGAAAACAGAACAAGAAGCCACGAATAACCGACATTCACTTGTTTTCTTTCGAAGTTGAACCCTAAAAAACTGACAGCAGGAAAAAACCAGTTCACAA
The DNA here is from genome assembly GCF_024323335.1 of Lathyrus oleraceus. Taxonomy (NCBI): domain Eukaryota; kingdom Viridiplantae; phylum Streptophyta; class Magnoliopsida; order Fabales; family Fabaceae; genus Lathyrus; species Lathyrus oleraceus. Next base: position 585,328,390 of record NC_066583.1, on the reverse strand, counting down.
TTAACCCAAACATTCCTGCAGCATACAAAAGAACAACCAGAAGTCATCCAATAAACCAAACTTGCAATGAAATTCAAAACTAATGAAAGGAATATCATTCATGAGCTGTAAGCCACAACAACAAGGTTACACTGGGAATGTACAACGATTCAAACTCGTTGCTATTTCATAAAAGAAAAGAGAACCAATTGCTAATGCACAAACAATCATCCATTAATGTTTCATGCTCAACTTTTACCATCCGATTCGGTTTGCACACACGTACATAAATAATGAAGAACGGAATCGAAGTCGAGAAAACTCACCAGATTTGAAGTTCCGATTGCCACCAGTTTTGTTGCAAGGTTTTGTGTGGTATGTATTTGCCGTTTCGAGTCGCGGCAGGTTGGTGGTAGCTGGTTTGTGTATCGGGCCGCTCAAAGTCCAAAATTCCTCATAAGACTTGCACAAGTGAATCCACCACCTCATTAGCCTTGACAATGGTAGTAAGGATGATTTATTTTCATTCTCGGTAGTATGTACAACAAGCCCAAAATGCTTCATTTCACTCAAGTGCCCTCTCTGCCTGGGCTGGTTCAAGCAACCTGTTTTGTTTCCTTGCAACCACTTGATCTTCAACTTCCTGTACAATATTAACCACAGTGATATCAGCAGCAAGCAAGCAAATATCAAACAGTATCAAATAAAAGACACCATGTCTCTATGCCCTTCAAGCCATAATCCCGCAGAACCAAGCCAGTGCACATGAAGCATTGTAGAACATGGCCTCCTGCGCATAGGCTTTGGCAAGGACAACACGAGTAAAGAAGAGCCTGTTTCAAACACTGAAGGGGAGGTTATGGCTGGTGGTAAGCAAAAGAAGCGAAGTTTGTCAGAGAGTAGTGAGCAGCCTGCTCCTACTCGGAAAGTGCCGAAACAATCCGCAAGTGCAGCAAGTAAAAATTTGAAGGCGAAGTCTTTTTCCATACCTAATAAGTCTTGTCTTGGTGAAACAAAGAAAGATCAGTTTGCAGAAGGAGAATTGCTAGCGACAAGAGGATGACCGCCCAAATAGAAGACTTACAGACTTTATTCTTCATGATGAAAATGGTGCAGCACAGGCACTTGAGATGCTTGAAATCAAGGATTTTATTCATCACTGGACTTATATTGCCACTAGAAGGAAATGTTGACAAGAAAAGAGTAAGGTGTTAAATGTCGTGGTTTTGGTCGAATTGAGTCATGGGACATGTTTGGTTATGAGGATGGCTCTCCAGTAATATGGATTTCAACTGAGATTGCTTGACTACGATTGCCAGAAACCAGCTGGCACCTACAAAATACCATGATCTTTTCTTTGAAAAAGCCCAGGCTTGCTTAGAAGTGTACAAAAAACTAGCAAAGTCTTCTGGGTGAGATTCTGACATAAGCCTTGATGAGTTACTTGCTGGCATGGCACGGTCAATGAGTGGTAGCAAGTACTTTTCTGGAACTGCATCACTAAAGGAATTCATTATTTCTCAGGGTGATTTTATTTATAAGTAACTCATTGGTTTAGACACAATGTTGAAGGCAAATGACAAGGGGTTTGAAGATATACCTGCTTTGATTGCTCTTAGAGATGAGAGCAAGAAATAAGCACACTTTGCAAACACACAAGTGAGGCCATCAAATGCAACTTTAAGGATGCTTCGCCTAAGACCACACTGACTTAGGAATCTTCACAAAAACAGTCTTTTAATTATCCAACAAAAGTTTGCAGAATGCTTCAAGGATGCTGATATGCAAATATGTCCTGTGACAACCTTAGCCCTGCAAAAAAAAGAAAATCAAATCAAACCACAACAATCAATTCAGAAATTTTGTGCGATATGTTTTCTCAGATTTTTGACAAAGAAGCATTGCTTATTGAAATTCAGTTATTGAAAAGAGAATGTTAATCAAAGACGAACCGGTAACACCGAAGAAGCAATGGCCATTGTCCATGATTTAATCACCAGGAGTTTGTTTAATCTCATAGCTACAAGGGAAGTTGCAACAGAAACCTCATAGTTGCAAGAGAAATTCACTGCAGTAAAACATAAAGCAATTAGCCAAGATAGTTAAAATTAGAAAATACCCGAAATGGAATGGAGACAAAATTCGAAGGAAAAACACAGGCTCAGATTACCGTTTCCAAGTCCAAGCATCAAAGAGACCGGTCCAAATTCTGAGCACGAAAAATATTTTGCAGAAATACCCGTTTGGATCTGCATAGACCAAATCGAAACTCTAATCTGCAAGATATAAAGAGAGAGGAGAATCAGAGAAGAGGAGAGGACGAAAAAATCGGAGGCGACCACCATGAAACCCTAACCCCAAAACAACAGAAACGCTAAATACCAAAGAAAAGAACCTGATTTCAATCGACGGCGGAAAACCTTGAAACCTAGCGAAGAGAGGCCATTGCAAGCTCGCTACCACCGCCGAATCACCGCCAAAGGTGAGCTTTCGTATTGGATCTTCCTTTTAAATATCTGTTTTTTTCGCCTTTGGGTGTGAGATATCTAGAGGCGATGAGAGGTTGAGGTTTGGTAGGATCGATTGAGGGACGGATAGAGGCGAAGGTTGAGAGCGATTGTGAGAGAGACGCGAGGATGGAGGACGCGATTGAGAGAGGTGTGAGATAGAGAGATTCTGAGAACGAAAGTTGGGAGGAGGACGACTGAGTTCTGGATTTCATTTGCGTCCTCACCCTTTCCTTTTCTTTTTTTTATTTGCTCTTTATTAAACAGACCATTAAATCCCATTTAAGTGACCATTTAGTTTCCCATACAGTTGGTCATTAACTTTGGTATATGGGTAATGGTAACATATTCATGTTTATCTCTACCAATTAATTTTTCTTTTGAAAAACCAACAGCCAGGCGGCTATGGTTGTGTTTTGTATTCCTCCATCATTTAGTTAAGTGGTCCAATAACAGTAGCCCATCCCATTTTAAGTAATTTGTTTTCTAAACTATCTTCAGTTAGTTCTGTTTATATACCCAAGTTGTTATTGTAAATAATAACTAATCATAAATGGCCTAGTGGAGAGAGGGTAGTTTCATGGTCTTTAGTGGAGCAGGTTCGATACTTGGGGATAGCCAATTTTTGTGTTTATATTTGTTATGTTTATTATTTTATTTTATTTCTTGTTCTATATAGTACCTTGCTATTTATTTTAATTTTAGGTTATTAATACCCATTTCCATACCCTTGTAAGTCGATTGCTTTTTAAGCATCGTCATCAACCTCACATAACTTACTCTTGGGCTTTCTTACAATGAGCCAGTTCTCTTGCACTTACACTCATTCATTGCATTATTTGTTGTTTGGGCCCGATTTAATTACTTCATGATTTTGAATCCCCATTTGACAAAATGTACCCCACTCCCCCGATGTGTAATAATTTTGTACTATTTTATTTCTTTATTTATTTGACTGTTTAGTTAGATACTAACACAAGAATAAAATCAACCATTTCCAAAAGATCAAAAATAATGACTCGATCCAACGTCGAGTATTTTCTCAATAAACAAATCAATTCATTTCTCCCTCCTATTCTATTCCATTTCTTTCAAACTTTCATCAAACGCTTGATTCAACGTCAAGCCATTTTTTCTAATAAAAACTCAAAAAATATTAATTCATAGTTAAGACCTTTTCAATAAAGATGAAAGTGGAACGTGGTGTATACCGCGCACTCCTGAGACTAGGATTCGAGATGTATATCTCGTCAATCGTAGCTCTCGCCATCATCCAAATTTATCCACTTTGTTTTCTCTCAAACACTCACTCAAATTTCTCTTAAACGTCCATCAATACTTGATCTAGGGTCAAGTCATTTTCACAACAAAACTCAAAATACCTAATTCTTATTTAACACTTTTTCAATAAAGATGGAAATGGAACATGGTGTATACCGTGCACTCCTGAGATTAAGATTCGAGACGTATGCCTCGCCTATCTTGGCTCTCGCCATCGTCTAAAATTGTCAATGCGGTTTCTTCAAACCCTTTCTCAATCAAACCTCAAAACACTTAATTTTTATCAAACACTTTTGCCAATAAAGATGGAAATGGAACATGGTGTATACCATGCACTCCTGAGGCTAGGATTCGAGATGTATATCTCGCTCATCCAAGTTCTTGCCATCACTTAAAATACATCCAACCGATCAAACTCTTTCTCGCCGCCGTGCGATTAATCAAAAACCTTTTTATAAATGAAAGATATATTGTCTTAAGGTGATGCAAAACAATGTTTTGGCCACGATTGTTGAGTAGAGATAAATGACGCTTTTTCGAATGTAGATTTATAAATCCGTTCGATGTATGGTATGCGTCCGCTCCTCATCTGTTTTGGGTAAAACAATGTTTTTGTCGATTAATACAATATAGCTTTCGCTAAAATCGACCAACAAACAAACATTTTTCTACCCAGAACTACGTAAGCCTTGATTTCTCTTTTGAGATACGTAGGAGCAGGATTTTTAAATCTTGTCAGGCCCACCAATAAAAAACTTAGGTTTAGTCCTTCGTCAAAAATCCAAAAACATTCTCTTCTCATCCTTTCTTTCTTTCCCACCTAATAATTCGAAAAGTCTAATATTTCAACTAACACTAACGCACACAACTAACCTAATGGTTCCTGTTGAGTACAACAGACGTGAGGGGTGCTAATACCTTCCCCTTGCGTAATCGACTCCCGAACCCTGATATTGGTTGCGATGACCATATCTTATCCTTTCTTTTAGGGGTTTTATCGATATTTTCCCTTTCCCATCTTGGGAATAAATAAAGTTCGGTGGCGACTCTGTTCAGTCCATCATTGCGAGCGTGCGATCACGCTTCGCTTATAAAGTCGTATCCCCATTTTTCGAGGTGTGACAGATGGCGACTCTGCTGGGGAAATAGTCCTGCTGTGAGTCAAGCCTAGTTAGGACGTTTGTGTGCCTTTGTTTGTTTAATTTTGTGGCTTTTCCCTTATTTATTGCTTTTTAATATCTTTATTGTTATATTGATATTTGTTGTATATTGGTTCCACCGTGTTGGGTACTTGGATTTTGATTGCAAACCATGTGGGAAAGACTCTACACCCGAGTCTAGAGTGAAAAAAAACATAAGATAGGACGATGGTTGAGTAGTACGGACTCCCGAGGTGAATACTTCGTAAGAGTCGGTACGAGAACCTCACTTAGAGTAGATTCTTTTGCAAATATTGTCGCCCGAGGTGTATACCTCGTAAGCTTCGATGTTTCAAAGGGGTCCATGACTCTAAGGACCTTTTTAGAATATTGAACCTTTGGCCAACTAGAAATGATGGTTGCATAGTATGTGTCATACCCCAAAAATTACCCATCATTTTTCCTAAAAAAAAAAAAAAAAAAAAAAAAAAAAAAAAATTAATTAATTAATTAATTAATTAAATAATTAAAATAAATAAATAAATAAAATATAACAAATTATTTTGGACTTGGGTCTCCCTCATTCCAAGCCCATTACCCACGAAATTAGTCTATAAATACTGAAGTTTCAGTAGGGGAGAGACTTGGAGTTTACACTGGGAGATTCACTGGAGAAAGAAGGAAGAGAAGCAAAACACTCTGAGGTTTCCTTGGAACAAAACCTTGAGGAAAAAGAAAGAGAGAGAACAGAGAAGGACGGATAGAAACTTTGGCATAGGAACCCTGCCTACCCGGAGAATTCAGAGTAAAGAAACCCTGAAGGCAGCCCATCTGCACCGAAGCCATCGCCGTCCAATTCCCGCTGCCTAACTTATTCCGATACTACAAGTGGTCAATCCCTTCAACCTTGAATTGGCAAACAGGTTTGCGTATCTCTATTGTTTATACTTTCAATTGGCCATATCTACATATATGATGCATCATGATTAAATGTTGATATATAATTTGCTTTCGTATGGGAATTTAAATATGCCTGAATACCCTGAATGTTTGACCATGTTATTCCTGTGATAAAATGCCATAAAATTCAAAGTTCCTAACATGGGGCTGTTTTCAAATTCAAAATCCGTGGCCTTCGCTAGGCGAGGCAGAGGCGAACGAGACAGTACCTGATTCTTCTAGTCTGTTTTTTTTTATGTTTTTATCATAGCCATGCATTATTCATCCTATCCTATTTATTGTTGTGATATTTCTCCGGTGTAATCTTCGATTGCACCCTGATTTGGTGTTCTAACATGTTTCTTTTTTTGAGTTTCGTAAAGGTTCACATATCCCAGGAAAAGGTTATTGGCTAGGTATTCCACTTTATTTGTGGGATACCCTTGTGGAGTTTCACCCTAAATTAATTTTTTAATGTATTAATTTCTAATGTATTAATTTTTTAATATATTATTTTTAATAATTTTAATGTGGAGTTTCATCCTAATTATATAACTAATTGTAAAACTTTGCCTTTGAATAAGTGATCTTGGACCTCTCTTTGTTGCCTTACGATTACGATATTACGGTCATGTCCCGCGAACGTGGGGATACCCTTAGCAAAGACCCTTCGGTTAAATCATCATAAAATAAATTATAGTCCCTCGGATGTTGCCTTCGAATATACAACTTTGTCCCTCGATGACCCTCCGATGTTGCCTACGGTTAAAAGATGATAGTCCCTTCGAATGCTAAGGTATCCTCGTAATTGTTGCCTTCAATGACCAATCGATGACCCTACGATGACCCTTTTACATCCAAAGGATAAAACTACTTATTTCTCAATAATAAGGACAGTTTTACCCTCATAAGGATAGGAAATACTCATAAAGACCTTGGGTCGGTATAACTCTTAATTGCTGGCTCACAACCTAAAACATTTTTTCACACCTCACACCTTTCAAAATACCTTCAGAAAATCACCACTTGGTATACATTCATACTAGAATCATTACCGAGTTATATTTTTCTAAACAATTTTCAAAACTAAACGAGATAATCACTTTGTATACATTCATACAAGAATCATTACAAAGTTAAATTCTCTTTTCAAAACAATTTTTCTAAACAATTCACAAACACTTTTTTTTTAGACAAAAATAATATAAGTGATCGAGCAATTAAGAGCCCATGGATAATCATGGATACAAAGGGTGCTAACACCTTCCCTTTGTATAATGTACCTCCCGAACCCAAAATCTAAATTAAGGTTTTTCCTGTTCTTTTCCACCTTTCCTTATTGGATAAAAGAAAAGTCGGTGGCGACTCTTGCTAACCGCGACATTGCGATTAAAACCACAAAAAAGTCCAGTTCACCGTATGACAGAACTGGCGACTTTGCTGGGGAGCCTAAATATTTAAAAAGAGAGGTTACCTTAAAAACAAGATCACTTATTCAATTTGTCTGATTTATTTTTAAGGGATTGCTTGGGTATGTTATGCTTGAGTGAAAGATCCTACACCCGGATCTAGTGTACCTTAGGTAAGTAGCAAGAGATCATCGCGACTGTCCGGCGTATACTGGAATGGTCAAAATGATGGCTACGGTTAATGTGGCACTTTGGATGTCCTGATGTTCCTCATGTTAGTTGAGGAAATATTTGGCATTCGCGTGGTGTCATAAAAGCATTAACCAGACCTTTAGAACCCTAATTGACTCATCCTGGCCATTAGAAAGTAGTGAGATAACTGGCTTCGGTTCCGACTGGAGTTGGTTGAGACTCGATACTACACTCTTTGAGATTGGACTTTAGGGAAGCTTCGGTCAACCACTTGGTGTTGCACTGAAGTGGACTTAAGGAAAGGTCAATGATTTGAGATCCTTCTAGAACCCGGTTACTATTCTAAGACAGGTTGAACCAACCAAACTTCAGTGGGGAGGGTATTTACCTATGGAACTCACGCAAGCCTTAAAACCTAGGAATGATTGTTGTGTGACTTGCTTGTGCTTGTTATTTATCTAACAACATGACATCATAACAACATAACATCATAACATCATGGCATTGTACTAACCATTTCAAGGATTTAGGGATTTAACTTTGCTAAAAAAAAAACAGAAAAAACAAAAACAAAAGCAAAAACAAAAGAGAAAAGAAAAAAAAAGCTCTTTTTGTTAGTTTATGCAAAGTTAAATCCCGAAAGTCCTTGAAAACATTTCATACATTGCATTGCATCGCATAACAGGTATTCTAAAGGATCAGTGTTCTCACGATTTTCCTATCAAACAGATTCCAACAGATTCCAGCAGATTCAAACAGATTGAACAATGGCTCTCGAACAAACTGTCAAAGATCTCCAGGCCCAGAATGCTCAATTCCAGGAAATGATGCTGAGCTTATCTAAGGGGCAGGAAGAACTGAAAGCTCTTTTGATGGAGAAGAAGAAGGACCAGAAACCTGTGGGTTACATCAACCCGGGGAGAAGGCTTAAGGGACAGGTTACAGGAGTCAAGATTAGAATTCCGAAGGATTCAGAAGAAGAGACCGAGAATGATTCGGAAGATGAGAATCCTAATCTCGTCAATTCTGAGGACGACGATGAAGATTATGAACATGAACAGTACTCTCCGAAGGATGATAAGTACAAGTTGCTGGAAGAACGTATGCTAGCTATGGAGGGGCAGAAAGTGCCCGGTCTGGATTTCGAAAACTTGGGTCTGGTCTCTGATGTGGTCATTCCCCGCAAATTCAAGGTTCCCATTTTCACTAAGTATTATGGTGCCTCTTGTCCTCAGATGCATCTAAGGGCTTATGTGAGAAAGATTCAGCCGCACACTACTGATAAGAAACTGTGGATCCATTTCTTCCAAGAGAGTCTGTCTGGCACACAGTTAGAGTGGTATTATCAGCTTGAGAGCTCTAACATCCGCACATGGACTGATTTAGCAACAGCTTTCTACAAGCACTACCAGTATAATTCTGAGTTAGCGCCTACTCGGCTACAGCTACAAAATATGACTATGGGCTCTAAAGAAAGTTTCAAAGAATATGCTCAAAAGTGGAGAGATTTGGCTGGCAGAGTCAAACCCCCTATGACTGATCGAGAGTTAGTGGACATGTTCATGGGTACACTGACTGGCCCATTCTACAGCCATCTACTGGGAAGTTCCTCGTCAGGTTTCACTGAACTTATCTTGACAGGTGAACGGGTTGAAAGCGGCATTCGAAGTGGAAAGATACAGGCAGCTACTTCTGCAAGCACCAAAAAGTCCTATCAGGGAAAGAATGAATCAAATGCTGTGTACAGTGAGAGGAAGCATAACAAGAAGAATCGTGACCATACTGTTGGGGCAGTTACAATTGCCGCACCGCCATCTCAGAACTTCCAACACAGACAAGACAGGTCGAGAAGACAGTTTACCAAGATCAATATGACTTTAACCCAAGCACTGCAGAGTATGTTAAAGGCCAATTTGATTACCCTCAGAGGCCCTCCTGCAAATCCCAACACTACTTCTCCTCGTTATAATCCCAACGCCAGGTGTGCCTATCACTCCGATAGCCCCGGGCATGATACAAATGATTGCTGGTTGTTGAAGAACAAGATTCAGGATATGATCGACGCTGGAGAAATTGAATTTGATCCTCCGGCGACCCCCAATGTCATCACAGCACCTATGCCTAATCATGACCAGAATGTTAATGTTGTGGACGACAATTCTCACGTTACTGACGTTGCTGATTTAGCATCTCCTCTCCTGATCATTAAGAAGAATTTATTGCAAGCTGGTTTATTTCCAGGTTGTGCTGAAGATTGCGATCTCTGTGTACTCCGACCCAATGATTGTTTGAAGTTGAAGAACGGCATTCAACGGCTGATGGATGATCGTACAATTCTATTTGAAAGGGTTCCTAAGGTGGACAACTCTATTGAAGAGGTATCTGTGATTGCTAGGTCCAAAGCTCCAGTGAAGATTACCGCTACTAGAGTGCCTGTGAAGATTACCGCTGAGCCCAAAGTGGCTCCCCTGATTATTACCGCACCTGGCCCCGTGCCATATTCCTTCAGCAAAGCTATTCCGTGGAACTATGGAGGCGACGTTTACATCCATGGCATAAAGCAGGTTGGTAGTTCTGCTAATCCTAATGATATTGTGGGGACTAGTAAAGTTACTCGAAGTGGAAGGATCTACTCCCCAGAAATCTCACCTCCCGCTCCCGAAATTCGAGGAAAAAGACCAGTCAATCCTCCTCAGTCAGAGACATCGGTCGAAGTTACTTCTGAAGATGTTGCCAAACAGGAAATGGAAGAGATGCTGAAAATCATCCGTAAGAGCGATTTTGATGTAGTGGAACAATTGGGGCATACTCCGTCTAAAATCTCAATGTTGTCCTTGTTATTATCCTCTGAATCCCATGCCAATGCATTGATGAAATTCTTGAAGACCGCTCATGTGCCTCAAGAAACATCCGTCGATCAATTCGAACATTATGTTGCTAATTTGACTGTTGACAATGGCCTAGGCTTTTCCGATGCTGACCTGACGCCAGCAGGAAAGAATCACAATAAAGCTCTGCATATCTCCATCGAGTGTGAGGGGATCACCCTGGCTCACGTGTTGATCGACTACGGCTCTTCCTTGAATGTGCTCCCGAAAGCTGTACTCGATAAATTTGACTACAAAGGCATTGAACTGAAACCTAGTGATGTTGTGGTGCGTGCTTACGATGGTGCGAAGAGTGTTGTCTATGGTGAAGTGGTTCTCCCTATCAAGATAGGACCTCAAGTCTTCAACACTACCTTTCACGTGATGGACATTCGTCCCGCCTACTCCTGCTTGTTGGGGCGCCCTTGGATCCATGGGGCAGGTGCGGTAGCTTCGTCGCTTCATCAAAAGCTGAAGTATCCAATAGCAGGCATGGTTGTCACTGTATGTGGAGAAGAAGAGTATATTGTCAGTAGTGTGCAAGCCTTCAAATACGTCGAGATGGATGGTGAATTCTTTGAGACTCCTTCTCAGTCATTTGAAGTGGTTCCTCCACCCAGTCCTGTCCTTAAGCCAACTCCCCTTGTGCCCAAGGTTGTTCGTGCTCCCCCTGTCATGATCTCTCTGAAAGATGCTCAAGCCGCGATTGAAAATGGTGATCGTGCTGGTTGGGGTCAACTGATCAATGTACCGTACAAGTCTGATAAAGCTGGCCTGGGGTTTAACTCTGGAAAGATAGTCAAAAATCAGATTAATGCTATGGAAGATGCTGATAGTGATTGCGACTTGGATAGCTGGATTTTCCCAACAATTGGTGACGGACTCAACAATTGGAAGACTGAAGACATTATCCCGATTTCCTTTAGTCAGGAGTAATTGTTATTGTTTATTCTAGAATTGCAAATTTTAATTTTCTTTTACAATCAAACTTCTTAAAGCATTGTGTCTATGCCCGAGGCACAATGGCTAATTTGTTAGGGGTTTGTCATTTTCATAAGCATATTCATATTCAATAGATCAATGGACTTTTTGCATTCAAATATTGCGCTCTTTATCTTTCCTGTCATTTTTCAAACAAGCTATGTTTCTTGCACACACTCACGTAACAATTTGCCGATCCATATCCACTCTGGATCCTGTTGGTAATGACTCTGCTACTGTTCATTATGACTTTGAAAATCCGATCTACCAAGCCGAGGATGGAAGCGAGGAAGATTGTGAAGTCCCTGGAGAACTTGCCCGACTACTGCGAGAAGAAAAGACTATACGGCAGCATGAGGAATCAATTGAAATTGTAAATCTGGGTACTGAAATAAACAAGAAAGAAGTCAGAGGTTTCTTGGGGCACTCGAATTACATTGCCCGATTCATTCCACACTTGACTGCTACCTGCAAACCCATCTTCAAATTACTGAGACAAAATCAAGAGATGGTATGGAATGATGAATGCCAAGAAGCTTATGACAAAATCAGGAAATATCGCCAAGAACCTCCAGTTCCGATGCCACCAGTTGAAGGAAGACCTTTAATTACGTATTTGACCGTGTTAGAAAATTCAATGAGGTGTGTTGGGGCAACATGACGAGTCTGGTCGAAAAGAGCATGCCATATACTGCCTTAGCAAAAGGTACCGACTGTGAAACAAGATACTCACAGCCCGAGAAAGCTTGCTGTGCTTTGGCCTGGGCTGCTCGCCGACTAAGACAGTATATGTTGAATCATACCACCTTATTGACTTCTAAGATGGATTCTATCAAATACCTATTTGAGAAACCTGCTGTCTCCTGAAAGAGTTATCACTGACAATGGTACTAATTTGAACAACAAGATGATTACTGAACTCTGCACGCAGTTCAAAATAAAACACCATAACTCTTCTCCGTACCGGCCAAAGATGAACGGCGCCGTGGGGACTGCTAACAATATCAAGAAGGTCATGCAAGAAATGACAGTAACATACAAAGACTGGCATGAGATGTTACCCTTTACTCTTTACGGTTATCGCACTTCAGTGCGCACTACGACAGGGGCAACTCCTTTCTCTTTAGTCTACGGAATGGAAGCCGTTTTACCAGTGGAAGTTCAGATTCCCTCTCTAAGGATCATGAAAGAGGCGGGCTTAGACGAGGACGAATGGATTCAGACTCGACTCGATCAGATAAATTTGATGGATGAGAAGAGACTTGCGGCTGTATGTCACGGGCAGATATATCAGAAGCGCATGACCAGAGCATTCAACAAAAAGGTCAAGAGACAAGTGTATCAAATTGGCGACTTGGTAATCAAACGCATCATCCTACCACAAACTAACCCCAGAGGCAAATGGACTCCCACATACGAAGGGCCATTTGTAGTTAAGAAGGTATTCTCAGGTGGAGCCATGATACTCGCTACAATGGATGGTGAAGACTTCCCACATCCCGTGAACGCGGACATAGTTAAAAAATACTACGCATAAAAGAGACCCGCCAGATCGACGTATCTAGGCAAAAGTAAGGGCATCCCGGCGAACCAAAAGGGTTCGGGCAAAAATTAGGGATATATAAAAAAAATGTACACCCGGCAAGTCGAAAACCTGAAAAGGCGGCTTGGGCAAAAAAGGGTATCCTGGTGGACTGAAAACCTGAAAAGGCGGTCCAGGCAAAAATTAGGGATTAAAGCGTATGACTATGTCCCGTTCTCAGTCAACTTTCATCCAAGTTCGAGGGACTGACCAAGCCAATCACTTCTATCCGACAGCAAGGGATGAGATGCTCGAAGACATAATGACAGTAGTAGGCTTAAAATCAATAGGACTTCTTCCACATAGCTTTCTCTTTGTTTTCGACAATTTCCTCTTACTAGGATTTCTGTCTCCTTGTACACAAATTGCCTGTTTATAGGCCTCCTTTCAAAATCAATACAACCCTCTTTCAAAAAAAAAGATGCTTTTGTTTTTACTTTTCTGTTTTGGTTGCGTAAATGTCCATTGATTTAATTTGAATTAATATGTGCATTTGAATATGATAAATGTTTACCAAAATATATGCGTAGAATAGCAATAGCAATTACTACCCGACTTCAGGATCGAGGAGAAGGTCTAACCATGCTTCCAATGAATCCGCTACCAATTCTATTCCCCCAGCAAGTCTGTTATTCCTCAGAAGAAATTAGCAGTATTCCCCGGCACAGCCAGTTACTCCCCAACAGAGGTCGGCATCATCAGACAGATTGATCATCTCATCCATCCTCAGCCAAGATCTGTGGAATATTTCTACCATCAGACAGAATCAAGAACCCCCTGCCGAGAAAGGGTCATCGTTACAAATATCTCCAATCAGTAGATGGGGATTTATTTTCCCCAGTAGAGTCCCCAAGCAGAACTTCTCATACGCATAACTCATTCATTACATCATTTCACAGCATACGCATGCATACAACATTCGCATTTATTTTAGCATAACACGAAACATCTCATACATCATGACATAGCATGAAGCTAACTTTTCTTTGCAGGTTATTTATCCTCCTGATATAGTCAAAATAAAAGGTTCATTCAGACAGACACCTTTATCAATCACATTCAAGATTCAGATACATATTTCAAATACAGTTCATGGGAACATTCATTCTGACAACACTTCGATATCCTCCTAATGATGGCATCTTTAAGCCCATCCCAGACATTTATTGCAAGTACAACATATACAGGTTATCAGATACAGCCTAACGTACGGTTCATTCTGATTCAGCCCAACATATGACTTCTTCAGCAACTCCAATGCGGTCTAACGTACGACCCATTTGGACCTTCAAATCCTCAGATGCTGCCTAGCGTACGGTACATTCAGGGGTGTAGTCTAGCGTACGACTACTTTCTTTTTCAGATGCAGCCTAACGGACGGCTCATTCTACAACTCGGATACGATCTAACGTACGATCCATTCTGAACTTCAACAACCCCAACGCGGTCTAACGTACGACCCGTTTGGATCTTACAACCCTCAGATGCTACCTAACGTACGGTACATTTCTGAAGTGTAGTCTGGCGTACGACTACCGCTTTCATCATCAGATGCGGCCTAACAGACGACTCATTCTGCGACGGTCTAACGTACGACCCGTTCGGATGTCCATCCCCTCAGATGCTACCTAACATACGGTACATTTCTGAAGTGTAGTCTAACGTACGACTACCCCTTTCGTCATCAGATTCAGCCTAACGTACGGCTCATTCTGCAACTCAGATACGATCTAGCGTATGGTCCATTCTGATCCTTTATCCCCAACAGCATATGACACACTCCGACTCCCCAGCGAAGTCGGCAGCCTAATGGATGACTCATTATACGGTCTAACGTACGACCCAGTGTGGCACCCATGTCTTCAAATTGGCCTAATATACGGCGCGATCTGAAGCTTTCGTCATCAAACCTCCCGGATGGCATCTTTAAGCCCATCTCCATCAAGACCAACTGTCGATTCTCAAGTGCAAATTTTTGGGGCATTCTAGTGTTCAATAATCTTCCACCTCCAGACCACGAATGGCATACACGCCATCCTAACTCTCTCGGTTCAAGAATATTGAACAGGGGCAGTTGTCATACCCCAAAAATTACCCATCATTTTTCCTAAAAACAAAAAACAAAAAAAAAAAAAACAAAAAAAAAAATTAATTAATTAATTAATTAATTAATTAATTAATTAAATAATTAAAATAAATAAATAAATAAAATATAACAAATTATTTTGGACTTGGGTCTCCCTCATTCCAAGCCCATTACCCACGAAATTAGTCTATAAATACTGAAGTTTCAGTAGGGGAGAGACTTGGAGTTTACACTGGGAGATTCACTGGAGAAAGAAGGAAGAGAAGCAAAACACTCTGAGGTTTCCTTGGAACAAAACCTTGAGGAAAAAGAAAGAGAGAGAACAGAGAAGGACGGATAGAAACTTTGGCATAGGAACCCTGCCTACCCGGAGAATTCAGAGTAAAGAAACCCTGAAGGCAGCCCATCTGCACCGAAGCCATCGCCGTCCAATTCCCGCTGCCTAACTTATTCCGATACTACAAGTGGTCAATCCCTTCAACCTTGAATTGGCAAACAGGTTTGCGTATCTCTATTGTTTATACTTTCAATTGGCCATATCTACATATATGATGCATCATGATTAAATGTTGATATATAATTTGCTTTCGTATGGGAATTTAAATATGCCTGAATACCCTGAATGTTTGACCATGTTATTCCTGTGATAAAATGCCATAAAATTCAAAGTTCCTAACATGGGGCTGTTTTCAAATTCAAAATCCGTGGCCTTCGCTAGGCGAGGCAGAGGCGAACGAGACAGTACCTGATTCTTCTAGTCTGTTTTTTTTATGTTTTTATCATAGCCATGCATTATTCATCCTATCCTATTTATTGTTGTGATATTTCTCCGGTGTAATCTTCGATTGCACCCTGATTTGGTGTTCTAACATGTTTCTTTTTTTGAGTTTCGTAAAGGTTCACATATCCCAGGAAAAGGTTATTGGCTAGGTATTCCACTTTATTTGTGGGATACCCTTGTGGAGTTTCACCCTAAATTAATTTTTTAATGTATTAATTTCTAATGTATTAATTTTTTAATATATTATTTTTAATAATTTTAATGTGGAGTTTCATCCTAATTATATAACTAATTGTAAAACTTTGCCTTTGAATAAGTGATCTTGGACCTCTCTTTGTTGCCTTACGATTACGATATTACGGTCATGTCCCGCGAACGTGGGGATACCCTTAGCAAAGACCCTTCGGTTAAATCATCATAAAATAAATTATAGTCCCTCGGATGTTGCCTTCGAATATACAACTTTGTCCCTCGATGACCCTCCGATGTTGCCTACGGTTAAAAGATGATAGTCCCTTCGAATGCTAAGGTATCCTCGTAACTGTTGCCTTCAATGACCAATCGATGACCCTACGATGACCCTTTTACATCCAAAGGATAAAACTACTTATTTCTCAATAATAAGGACAGTTTTACCCTCATAAGGATAGGAAATACTCATAAAGACCTTGGGTCGGTATAACTCTTAATTGCTGGCTCACAACCTAAAACATTTTTTCACACCTCACACCTTTCAAAATACCTTCAGAAAATCACCACTTGGTATACATTCATACTAGAATCATTACCGAGTTATATTTTTCTAAACAATTTTCAAAACTAAACGAGATAATCACTTTGTATACATTCATACAAGAATCATTACAAAGTTAAATTCTCTTTTCAAAACAATTTTTCTAAACAATTCACAAACACTTTTTTTTTAGACAAAAATAATATAAGTGATCGAGCAATTAAGAGCCCATGGATAATCATGGATACAAAGGGTGCTAACACCTTCCCTTTGTATAATGTACCTCCCGAACCCAAAATCTAAATTAAGGTTTTTCCTGTTCTTTTCCACCTTTCCTTATTGGATAAAAGAAAAGTCGGTGGCGACTCTTGCTAACCGCGACATTGCGATTAAAACCACAAAAAAGTCCAGTTCACCGTATGAAAGTATGGATTCCCGAGGTGAATACTTCGTAAGAATCGATACGAGAACCTCGCTCAGAATAGATTCCCTAGATGGAGTTGATGACCGGAAAGTATTTTCCGTAAGTGTCAAACAGTCTTTTGAATCCATGACTCTGAGTACCCTGTCTAGAACCCAGTCGATGGTTGCGTAGTACGGACTCCCGAGGTGAATACTTCGTAAGAGTCGGTACGAGAACCTCACCCAGAATAGATTCCCTTGATGGAGTTGACGACCGGAAAGTATTTCCCGTAAGCGTCAAACATTCTTGTGAATCAATGACTCTGGGGATCCTTTGTAACAAAGCCCTAGATCATACCCAGTGAGAACCCCGTTTTGGAAAAGCAATCAAATTTATCCATACCTCCGACCTTTGAACCTATCCAAAGAAAAAACAAAAAAACATTGCATCCATCCATTCATTGCATACGCATAAAAAGCAAAACTCTTAGTTTGTTTCGCATTATTTCAGGAATCCAAGACTTGTTAGCAAGATGAATCCTGAGAGAAGAGGCACTTTTCAGTTCAAATACAAGAACGTGGACCTTACCAGCCTGCAGAAGTTGAGTGCCAAAATAACACCAATCAAACTCAACAACTTTGTACAAAACTATGGAAAAATTCTGGACATCCTAAATGAGAAGATGGACATGATGACCGCAGTGACTATTGCTCAGTTCTATGATCCACCTCTACGTTGTTTCACGTTTTCTGACTTCCAGTTGGCTCCTACCTTGGAGGAGGTTGAGAGGATCATAGGCCGGAATTTGAAGGATCATAATCCATTTCCTAAGCTCGATGAAGATATTCCTCCCAAGAGGATAACTTCAGCTTTGGGTCTGAAAGTTTCTGAAGTCGTGGACAATTGGGATGTGAAAAGACCTTTCAGTGGTTTTTCTAGGAAGTTCTTAGAAGATCAGGCCAAGAAGATGGAAAAAGAAGGGAATTGGGAAGCCTTTTATGCTGTGTTAGCCGTGTTGGTATATGGGATAGTTCTCTTCCCAAATATTGACCATTTTGTGGACCACCTGGCGGTGAGAATTTTCCTCTCTGGTAACCCTGTACCGTTTCTCTTGGCCGATCTCTACTACACTCTCCATGATCGTCATGAGAAGAAGGGAGGAATCGTCTTATGTTGTGCGCAGTTGTTGCATGCCTGGTTTAGATCCCATATGCCCGAGGAAGGTCCTTTTGTCTCAAAGGAACTCAAGCCCTTCCAGAAGTTAGCTTCCCTCACCTCCAGTCATGTTAAGTGGTATATCAGGGATTGGGAAACCGAGAATGTGATTGTCAGCATTGGAGACTTCCCCAATGTGCCTTTGATAGGAACCAAGGGTTGCATCAACTATAACCCTGTGTTATCTCTGAGGCAGCATGGGTACCCTATGAATGGCCCTCCAAAAGCTGAAGCTCTAGAGCCTTTCATCTTACATAGTGCTGAAGCGGATCATCCCATGGTGAAAAAGATCAAGAGGTCTTGGCAAGCAGTTATCAGAAAAGGTAAGGAGTTGGGTAAGAGAAATGTCATTTCCCAAGAGCCTTACACTTGTTGGGTTAGAGAGAGGGTTCAAATGATTAAACTCCCTTTTCCATTTGATCCTTCTATCTATCCATTGGTTCCTGAGCCAAAACCCATATTACCTGAAGATGTAGAGAAGCTCAATGCCCGTATCAAGGAGTTGGAGTTGGAAAATGCTGATTTGAGAATCAAGCTTGGCCGAGTCTCGATAGAGAATGGGAACTTGAAAGACGGTCAACAAAAGAAGGACAAAGAGCTTGAAATCTCCAACAAAAGAGCTAGAGAGTCTGAAGCAAGGAGAGAAAAGTTTGGACAAGCGCTCTATAGCACTAAATCTGTGTTCAAATCAAAGGAAGATGAGTTGGATAGAGCTTTACTCCGAATTCAAAAACTCAATAAGACTCTGGAACTGACCCTTGAAATGAAAAGGGAAGCACGGCTGATTTCTGAGATTCGTACTCGTGAACTGGAGAATACCATTCAGAAATACAATGATACTCTAGAATGCGAGAAGCTGAAGACTGAAGAGTCAGAAAGAGTTTGCACACGGCTGAAATATCATTTGGAACGAGCCGATGCTAGAATCCAGGCACTTGAAGGTGGGGATCAGGATGCTGCCTATATGATGTTACTAGGTGAATGCAGATATTGGAGAAACCTCTATAGGGACATAGAGGTGACCAAGGCTGAAGACTTGCGCATCATCCAAGATCTCCAAGGGCTTTACACTGAGTGGAAGGGCAAATTTCTGAGGCTGTCCGGATTTGCGAGTTCCATCATGCGAGAGCTACCTGAGAAGATGCAAGAAGCTGATTGGTGCATGTGTCCAGAGAACACCCCGCATCAAGTCTTTAATTTCATTAAGTTTTGTAAGGCAATGTTAGAAGGGTTAACTACCGACCTTGCTACGGTTCGGAAAGCCCATAAGCCATGAGCACGTTGTTTGTATTTGAACTTTGATATGAGATTAATGAAAATCGCTTTTGAGATTCATTTTATTGTGTTTCATTTCCTTATTATTTTAAATATTTGCGAACAAGTGTTGTGACATTTTTGAAATGAACAATTGAAACTAACCAAGAGTTTTGCAAACAAAATGCATCCATACATGCATTCATGCATTTTCAAAACAGAGTCTCATTCTGTCCTTTCTTCCTCCAGTTTCACGCTGAATTTTCAACACCAGTATAATACTCGTGCCAGAGCAAGACAGAGAATGGCTGACCAAGAACAAGAATTGGAGCGAGTGAGCTCAGAACTCGAAGACCTACGTGGAAACATGGGTCAAGTCATGGAGATACTACAGGTCATTAGGGCAAAGTTGGACGCCCAAACGACGGTCGTTTCAGAAATCGTCGGTCCCACGATTGAACCCCAACCTGCAAGGACAGTACCAACCCCTTGGCCAACCTATGGTTTACCTCCCGGTTTCACACCTCCAGTTGAAGGCGCCCCTGGTTTTGCACAATCCGCTCAGCAGACGGCTCCTCTACCGACCATCAATGAAAATCATCCAGTGGTCCACACGTTCGCACCTCCTCTCGTTCGTGCACATGTGCAACCTTACTTTGAGGATCAACAACATGCTCCGGACTTTTCAGACGAAGATGAGGAAAGGAAGGAAGACATAAGAGGGATGAAGGAGAATTACCAGATGCTTGAGAAAAGATTGAGGGCTATGGAAGGTGACCAAGTTTTTGGTGCTACTGCTAAGGAGATGTGCTTAGTGTCAGGTCTTGTGATTCCTGCGAAGTTCAAGACCCCAGATTTCAATAGGTATGAGGGCCACTCGTGTCCTAAGAGTCACCTTATTATGTACTATCGAAAAATGGCTGCGCATGTAGAGGATGACAAACTTATGATACATTGCTTCCAAGACAGCTTGAGGGGTGCTCCCTCTAAATGGTACTTAAGCCTTGATCAGAGTAGGATTCGTTGTTTCCAAGACTTATCTGATGCTTTCATCCAAATATGTATCTTTCTTGCCAATTCTTCTCAATAAGGAATTTGGAATTAAGTTGATCGTATCTCCCCCGTCGACCAAGACTTTAATAACACTCACTCCGTCAACCTTAGCCCATATAAAGAGTGGCTTAAGGTGTTGTTCATTCCTTCATAAGGCCTGTCAAAAACGACCTTTTCTTCTTCAACACCCCTATTTTTCATGATATAATAGCACATAGGCTTATGATTTTCCATCTCTTTAGAAAAAGAATCATCATCCTTTTTTGTCACCCCATTAATTCTATCGAATTCTATAGGTAGAACTAAAACAATGTTGCATATGATGTCAAGCTCATCATCTGACCCATATTCAAAGTTATCTGTAAGCATATCATCTTCAGTTGGCATGGAATCTTTGCCCTTGGGCTTAACTAGTGCTGGCATATGGGGAAAAAGTCTTTCCTTCATGGGTCTCTTTGCCACTTGATCATCTGTCAGCGCTAGGATTTTGTCATTGTTACTTGACTTTATAGCCTCAAGAGAAACTTTATTTCTTCGTTGGTGCATCCTCCATTGGGCTTTGGTCATGGGATTTTTACCTAGGAAATTCTTAGAACCATATGAGTAATTCTTTGACACCTGAGAGTTATCGTGGTAGGATGAACCTACACCAACATCGATCATCTTCCATTTTTGTTGATCTGCATTGGGGTTGTTCGTAGGTCGGATCCATTCACCAAAAGGAACACCAATAAGTGGAACATAAGTCTTTTTCTGACTTCTCCAATGGTGTGAAGGTTCTTGGTACTTCTTATAAGGGACCCCCCCTTTTGTCAAAGGAAACTTGGGGTCTTTTATCATCTAGAATTCTTTTCCTTGGTTGCTGAGCTGAGGCTTGATATTTTCGAGGCCTTTCGTTGCCTCTTTGTCGAACATTGCACTGTAGCGAGGACACTACATTACTTCAAAACCTTTAGTTTTGCATCGGTTCAAGAAGTCAGTTAACTCCTCCTCAACTTTTGGATATACCACCTTGATTTTCTTAATGTAATCCATCATACTCACTTATTCAAACTTCGTGTTGATACATATAGTAGTGTTGAACATCATGATCTCCAAAGGCTCGACAAGATATGCCTCCTTTAATTGTAGGGGGTCTAAGTTGATTTTCATTAACGGATTGGGTTTATCCCCAAACTTCATCCTACCATCCTTTAAAGCACCATGTATCAAATCCCTGAAAAGAACACATTGAGAAGTTTTATGACCAAGTAAATCATAATATTTACAAAAACCTTTCTTCTTCCTTTGTTCCATCGGTGGCGTCTTTAGGCCTTTCGGCACTATGATTTCACCATCGACAACTAGAAGGTCGAAAATGTCATCACATTTAGTTACATCGAAAGTATAAGTTTTTGCAATAAACTTTTCAATTCTACTTGGTTCAACATATTTTTTCCATTTGAGGGCCTCAAAACTTTACAAACATACGGAGGCCCTGGCTGAAATTCGGCCAAATTAATATTATTTTCTTCTGAACACTCGAAAACTACATCAAGTTCTTGGTTATTATCATTTGTTTCTATGTAAGCAATTTTTTCCTTTATAGGGTGTTGATTTATTCTAGCCTTTTCTAAGCTAGTTTTTTCTTCCTTCAAGTGTTTAACTTATCTAACCCTATCTTTTAATTGGGCCATATCACTTAGGTATTGGGTATCTAAATTTTTTCTAACATAATACTCTTAACCACCTGCAGCCATTTCGACTAGCTCATGTCCAGACACTTGAGTAAAGCACTTTGACTTCATTAAGCTGAATCTATTGAGACAATCATTTATTAGTTTAAACGTTTTTTTTTCACACTAGTTAACTCTTTTAGGCTAATTTTCGACTGTCCCATATAAAATTGCTCATGGAACACTCTCTCTAGTTGATTCCAATTATATATGGAGTTTGGAGGGAGAGTAGTGAACCATGTGAAATCATTCTTAGTCATAGGGTTTGGGAAGTATTTCATCTTATAATTTTCGTTATTAGCCAGATCACCGTCTTCTGACTGGTATCGAGCAATGTGCTCAATAATGGACTCACTAGTTTCACTTGCAAATTTAGTAAACTTAGGGATTTTCCAGTCCTAGGGAGTTCAGTTTTTAGGACATCTTCAGATAATGTAGAAACAAAATTTGGCGTATGAAAACCAACATTAAGACTATTTTAAGTTAGAATTTGTTCAGCCATATTGGTTATGTTATTCCCCCACCCTCACCCCCCACCCACCCACACAAACACACACAATTTTTTTAGACTCTTTCAACTACGTGATATGTATATTCGTTCTTGTTCACCAACACCACATCTTCCACTATCTTGGGTCTAGGTTGTTCGACTGGCTGGAGCGCAACTTGCTGTTTCACTTGGTTATTAGGGATTGGCTAGATTAGTGTTGGAGGAGATCCAAAAAGTAAGCAATTCGACCCATTTTATGTGCTAATTATTGGTAACTATGATCAGTATTTTGGATCAAAGGATTGAACACCGTACCAATTTGTTAGGTAAGCATGTTAACCGTGTCATGGTTATTGTCATCCCTCTGTTTCCTAACAACCATAAGGGAATTATTAGTTAAGGGTGGCATAACCTGAGGGATGCATCCCAATTCTCTCTGATATTTACGAATTCAACCAGAGCTGTTTATAACAGCTCTTTATGCCATATATGAATTGAAATTAGAGGCAACAACAATTTCATTATCTGTGTACATTGACGCATTCGTTTGTAGGCCTGTCATAATTGCAGTTGACATGCCATTTGGATACTCCCTACCACTAGGGGTAAGTGTAAAACTTGAAAGGAATGGAGGCCTAGTACCTCTTACAGTGGTTGGTGGTGTAACCACAAGATTAATAGGAAAACTAGTTTGTTATATTAATGATATCACCATTTCTGGTGTCGTTGTCAAAACTAATGTTTTACTCACGACATGAGGAGTTACTCCAACGGTCGTTGAAGTGCTTGCACCTCCTACCGCCACTCTGATTGGTAGTTCTTCTACATTTGGGGGAGGAGGAACCCCTTGAGGGGACAAATTCCTTGATGGTCTAGACATACTAACAAACTTACCACTCCTCAGACACATAAGCGCTCAACAATTGATAACTTTTAAATGCATGAAGAATGGAAACAAACATAAAATCACATACGTTATTTGCAAAAAGTTTAAATTTCGTATAAAAGAGTCCCATCGGGGGTGCCAATTTGTTTAATGGTATTTTTAGTAAACAATCCCGAGTTTTAATTCACTTAAAGGATCAAACTCGAAAAATTATAAATGACAAATTGTTCTAAATGTTTGAGAAAAGTGTGATAGTGCTAAAAGGTTTTCCAACGTCAGGAAGTAAATGTAAAAGTACTTGAATGGATAAAAGAAATAAAGAAAGAAATACAAAAGTAAAACAATTGGGTAAAAAATGTTTGAATTAAGAGTGAGACGCAAGTTCATACATTTCTCACAAATTATTTATCTTTGTGGCTCAGATGTGTGAATTCTAAATAGAATAAAATGAAATGTGAATCGCCATTACATAAACGAAAATTACTTATATATTATGTACATCAATAATTGTCAACAACGATTATATCTCCAGAATACGACATGTATCTTCTACGTGGGATTTTGTGTTCTGATGTGTTTACATGTGTCTTTGGTTCTCGAACTGCTCTAAACTGTTACTACTGTCGAAAACGTCTTCAAGTTACTTGATCATATCTTTTGAAAACTCCATTTATCGAATTCACAACTTGGTGTTAACAACATGACTTAGCTACCTACACTTAGTATTTATACCCACCTCGTATCTCACATTCATGTAGAAAATTCTAAGTCGAAAATCTCAGACTAACATTTATCTATAATTAAACCAGACAAGCTAGACAAAGTAGAAAAAATCAAACTCAGATGAAACACATTGAAAATCAAGTCAAGCAATGCAGATAGACAAAATACAGATGTATTCTGAAAAATCAAATTTTGAACAAATACAGAAGTGCATTTTCGTATTAACCTGCAACTAAAAAAACACAAGTGGAAGAAATGCATGGAAACCAAAGATACTCAAAACACATTGCTCATTTAAACTACCTACCAAACACATTGCTTAGTTATACTACATATATATTGATGTATATTACACAACCTAATGCTCGAATTCTACAAATGTTTGTATCGAGAAATCAAATGTGAAAATCTTTGATTCAAAAACTTACCAAATGTGAGTTTGATGTTTAACACTTCGATTGGTTGGATGTTGATAGTAGAAACTTGGATGTGAGTTAAGAGAGTTTGAGATTTTGAGATTTTGGGAGAGAATGCTGAAAATGAGGAAGGGGAAGGGTCTCACGATTTTTTGATTAAAAACCCATATGGAGATACACCTATGTAAGTTACTATAGAGATACATTTTCGTATTAATTTTTGACAAAAAATAGGATATGACTCACTTACGAATGGATTGTGTGTGAATTGGAGTGTGTTTGGAAGTACATTTTCGTATTCTAGAGGTAGTTTTGGTTTTTTACAATGATGTGGGAGAAATCCTTTCGGTGGAAAAAGTAATCCCCTTAATTTTTAAAATTAAAGGCTTTCAAAATTAAAGTTAAACCTCAAGACTCCAATTTTTCCCAATGTTTCCCTTGATGTTTGGATATAAAGGATGTATAACTCGAATTGTTATATGTAGAATTTGGTTTTTTCATTACATTCTCTTATAGCCACACCTAACTCTTTTGGGATTTATGCGCATATAAATGATAGGAATTTCTTATCCCACCCTATGGGATGGTAAAACAACATTTGAAAAACCTAAAATACCCCTCAGATTCTAGATATGCATCTCTGGACGCACCTTGAAATATTAAATGTTTCAAAGATGCATCTCCGTAATATTTTAAAATGACCGCACCTTCGAATCCTTTTAAAACATACATTATGTCGTCAAATGGCCGCCTCTCACGGTGATCGACATAGATGTTGAATTGCATGTCCTCGGTAACCAAGCGGTCAGGATACACTATGAACGGATCTATCTTCTGGTTCCCTTTGAGTGGGGAAAATGTAGTAGCACACGTCATATCCTCAGTGTAAGTCGGTACACCTGCCCAGCCGAAGATGCACAAGAAGTGTTGGAGGATCCAAGTCTGAAAATTTTGGAACACACAAATGATCAGTAAGGGCATTGCAAAAATGCAATGAAAATGACACAGAAAGATTAAAATACCAACAAATATTACCGTAAGTAGTGTGATGTTTCCTGTGACCTGCTCCGTCTTTCACATACAGCTCTCTGATAACTTCGAGTACAAATAGACCAAACAAGCGTCCCTCAGTTATACTCATGGATTCGCTCGAAGTCCCCGAAGTACCGTAGATAGACGACATATGTATAAGTGACACTCTTGTTCATAAAAATCGACGTGCAAACCAAATCTAGAAGTTATGATCTCATAGCATATGTTCTATGGAACCCCACCCACTCGTCATCGCCTCTAGCCTCATAAGCTCTAAGGAGCTCATTTGTAATTACTTTTTTAGGAATTCAAACCTAGCATGAGCCCCTCTGATTTTGGCCATCTCTGACATCACATCCTCTTGGTCAACTCCCAGATAGTCTACCATCAACTCGAGTGTTTCGTCTTTGCTAATCCTCCTATGATCTTGAAGTTTTCCCCCTAATTGAAATATGCAGCAAACACGACACGTCGCCGAGTGTGATAGACGTCTCATCAAGTGAGACTTGGGAGATGAAATGTCAAGGTCTTGGTGTGACATCTCTCCATGAATGCATTAAGCATCTTGTGGTTGACCGTAATATAATCGGTCATGTACAAGTCTTTCATCCTAGATAGGGACAAAGCTACCTGATACCACTCCTCATTCGGCTAAGGCAAGGCAGTAATCTTTCGCTCGTGGTTAATAATCTTCAGCGGATCACGGTCCTGCAGAAAAATAAATAAATGTCAAAAACTTGTAATATAACCATAAACGTAAAATTAAAAAGAATGACTTCAGCTATTGCTACCTCTCCGTCCCAAATATGTATGGAAGTATGGTCTGGATATAGAGGCAGTAGTGACAACTCTACATGGCCTCCTTCAAATGGATCTGACTCAACATCCTCAGCAGTCTCACCAGCCGGAGGTGGCATTGACTCAAAATCATCATCTGTCGGAGATGACACTGGTGCCTCCGGTACCACGGATGACTCGGGTATCTCTTGCGCCTGAATATGTGAAATATGGCGCCTGTGGGAGGATGGAGGGAGTGATGTGTCGGTAGGTGAAATTTGTCTCCTACGGGAAGAAGAAGATGGAGAAGCATGAGCCCCAGAAGTAGATGTCTCCGCATGGCTAGAGTGAACAGGAGCCTCTGAAACCTGACTCTTCTCCCGCCGCACTGATGGATGTTGTGCAATCCTCCCGTACCTCAGTCTGTCGTGTATATCAGTTATAATGTCTGTAAGTAAAAGTAAGTTAGAAATCAGTGCAAGCAAGCAACACTACAAGCAAGAAAAGCAAAAAATAAAACAGACTGCTAATTTCCAGAGATGCATCTCCGGTTACTGGAAACTTAAACGTTGAAAAATTTCGGAGATGCATCTCCAAAATTGTCTGCAACTCTTAAAGTTCGTTAATGGCGACAATGCAGACATGCAAATCCCAAAAATAATAGTTTGGTCATCATTTTCAGCCAACAAACATCTATTACAGTATGTCTAAACTATCATTCATGCAATTTCTACTCATTTCTTACCTTAATCGTCAATTTCTACTCATTTTCACAAAAAAAATTTAGAACATCAAAAACTGACAATTTTAGAGTTTACTTCACACTTTGATGATGTCTCTGATGCAGTTGATGTTGATTGATGAACATATGAGCTTGGTTGTTTGATTTAGGAATTGGTTGATGGAAAACACTTTGAGAGTTTGAACAAACTTTGTGTTTTCTTAGAAATGAGGAAGAAAATGGGTTCTGGTGCGATTTAAGCTCTAATACCTTCAGGAGATGAATCTCCGAAATATGTTTGAAGATGCATCTCTGGAATATTTTAACGTTAAGTCAAACTTGTGTGCAACCAGAGATGCATCTCTGAAATCTGTAAACATTTTAGTATTTTCACATGGTGCTTAAGTATAGTGCATTAAGAAATTCTCTAAATAATTGGTGGTCTAAATCGATAGATTCCTATGCATATAAATGATAAATGATAGGTGGTCCAAATCGATTGGCTTACGACACTTCGATAGAATTAGAATTTTAGTCTTACTCATCTTTACAAAACCAATTTTTAAAGTGAGAGAAGTGACTCTATATAAACAATTTGTAGACTCTATCTTTATCCATGGTGACACTTGGGTTTTCCAAATAAATGCATCTATGGATTTACATTTTTAACTATTATTTTCACTTGATCATATAGTCTATTTTCCTCCCTAGCTTGATTACAAAGTTGCAAGAGTACCCTTCTGTTACTTCTCGGTTTAAAACAATTTACAATAAATAATCAATCTTCTTTCATTGCACTAATTTACCACGAACTTCAAAAATCGCCAAGAAACTTTCCAACCACTATGAATTGTAATAGAAAGAATGCAATAACTATTTCTCTCTCCACATGCAAATACAGCTCGGAGTTAGAAATAAAGAGAATGCACTTCAACTATACTCTGCTATAAACTGATGACAAAATATTGCAGCATTTGTAGCTTTATCATTCCATCTTCTATAGAACTTTGTATTGAGATAAACTGCAGAGAGAATGACTTTTTTGATATAATCTCATGAAGCAAGATTGCTGAGGCCAAAATAGAAAGTTCCCTGCTTAAATGCATTAACAGCATAATCAAGTTGAAAATGACCAAACTGTGATTTAAATCTAACTCCACATCCCATTCCAACACCAGATCCTGGTTTACCTTGCCTTAAAGCTGGATTTCCTGAATTTTCAAGAGATTAACAGCATGAGAACACATTTGAAATGGTTTTGGAATAAAGACTAAAAAATAAAGTGTACCGAGCACAATAAAAATGATCATGTAGATCAATTTGAGAGAAAAAATCGGAAGTTTCCAATGCAAGATCTTACTCACCGGGTACAAAATAACCAGACCGCAAATCTGTTCCACAATCCATGAAAACCGCACCCTCCAACACCTTATTCTATAGTAAAGAAGACATTCGTTAATTTGGCACAACTAATTTTGTTTTAAGAAAAGATGTAATAAAATTAAAAAGATGAATGTGCATGTGTTTAACAATGTTCGTCTACTTTCATTTCCAGAGGCTCGAAAGAAAAAAAACTGATCGGTTTAAATCAATCATGTGCTAAACCTTCATCAAAACCAGACATGATCTCATGTAACATGCAATGTTACATTATATGATGTTGTTTATAAAACTATCACGTACCAAAGGGAGGGTCAGTTCGCTATTAGCCACCAGACATGATCTCCCAGATCCGACAGCTCCTTCACCGTACCCTCGAACACTCCCAAGTCCTCCGATGGAAAATGCTTGGTAAGGAGCCATGTCCCCAACGATCGAACCGCCTGTAAGTCTGACAGAACAACAAAGGATATAATCACATAGTTCAATGTTTATTGAGCCGCAAGTTTGATTTCAAGTTGAAACTAGGACCCGCGAAGCAGCAAATTACCAACCTTGTCAAGAGAAGTGTTGGTCCAAGTTTGATTCCTTTGGAAGCAGCGAATTTGAATCGGTTGAAAATTATCATCTTTGAAAGAACTGGAATACCTTGCTCTATTTGAAGATTAAACTGAAAAAATCAGGCATTCAGTCAGTGGAATTGATGCGCAAAACGACTATTTATTTTGGTGATATGTAAATTCATTCACATAAACTATTTTGGTTCACAAAATAGGAACCCGAAAACTAACTGGAAATAAGAATATAATTCATTACATGAAAACAGCTACGATCGTTTGCCTTTGCAAATCGAGATTCATGCTTTAACACTACCATACTGTCATGTGGACTGCCACTGCAATAAGCAATGCATATCATATCATCAAAATCAGTTCGATATTTCGAAAACTGCAATATTAAAATCCTTAGTTACCTGTAAGTCAAAGCAAACCCATCACAGTCCCTACTTATACTGCGTCCATCATCGTTAAATGGACGAACATGCTGCACGATAGTTCAAAACGTTAGTTTCTGCTTTCTATTTTGCCTATAACAAAAACATAAAGCGCGCGCAAACTGTGCTTCTATATTAAGTCAGATTCACGAAAAGACAAGTATGAACAAACCTCAAATTTTATGCTGGATGTGCTGCTCCACTTTGAACTCACAGGTTCCTTCAAGTCCATTCCGACCGATAATCTAGATAAATTTACACCTCCACTTCCCGAGCGGGAGAAATTGTTCATAGGAATACCATGGGTTCTAATCTCTGGTGAAAAAGAATGCTGCAAAGCGTAAAACGACAACCACAAGTAAAATTTAATAGTTTATTGCACACCATTGTTTTGCATAGTCTCTCGTACCATAAAGTAAAAAAGAACAAAACCAACCTGCACTGTGAAAGACTGATGAGCACGACATTCTTGCCGTGGCCTTCTATATGCGATTAAGATATTTGAATCATACAAACCCTTGTCCCATGAAACATCAAGCTTCTCACTTCCACCAAATAAGTTCGGGTGTTTGATGCAGAGACTAATCATAAGAACAAAATAAAAAGCCTGTCTATCAGTTACTCATTCACACAATTCTCGAAACACCAATACCCTCCTCAACCTCTATAGCACCGATACTTTAGATTAAACTAAGTCATGTGTCTCATGTGTCTCATGTGTCCCGTGTCTGACACCGACACACACGACTATTTTCAATTATTCTAACTGTGTCAGTATTATGTCTGGTGTCTGTGTTGGTATTTCATAGCCCTCAACAATGGAATTCACATCACAATAATCTATTTTTTTTCCATATAAGGCATAGTAATCAACTGAGAATCTTACCTTCCAATTACTAGTGAAAGAGGATTGCCAGCACTACTGTTCAAGGAAAATGCAAGACAATAATCAGTTATTAATATATAGAAACAAATTAGAAAAATATATAATTTTTTAGGTGAAAATAGAAAATGAATTGAGGTGAAATGAAACCAACCTGAAGGTATTGAGCATCAAAGAAGTACATAGTTTGTGAGTAAAATCAACATTAACGTCAATCTTTGCTGCAAAACAAAAAGACTCAATAGTAAATAAAACAAAGTTTTTTGAAATTGAAAAGGCAAAGAAAAATGATGAAATTGAAATTGAAATCAAATTTCTAACCTTTGCCAGCATGGATGCTCTTTTGAGCTCCCATAGCATAAAAAACGCATCAACCATTAAATAAAAAAATTCTGAAAATCTGAAGTAACGTAAGAGGCTTCTATGTTTGATGGATTATATAGTTTGTATGTTGGAGACAAGACAATGTTGTGTTGCTTTAAGTTTCGTAGTTATTCCGAAACGGTTCTGAGTTGGTGTGTGCGTGCGTGTGTTTATTCTGTTCTTAGCTTTCAACTTCTGTTATCCCTTTTGCTTCTCCGCACTCCACACACACATAGCATTGCACGTGACACCATGATGACTGCTAATTGGGCCTTCTTGTTGTTAAGATGTTGGCCCAAGTTATCATTGGGCTACCTCTCTTTCTTACAGATTTTTTTTTTTTGGATTTCTTAATTCACCCTATATATTACTAGGACACCAGGTAAAAGTACAAAAATGTCTCATAATTTCAGAGATGCATTTTCAGATGCAACTCAAACACATACAATTTAGGTCAATTCTGAATCACGTCCTATGAATAGGCATGGCAACGGGGCGGGTCGGGGACGGTATTTACCTCCCCCAAACCCGAATCCCCAAATAATCCTCGTTCCCCGCCCCAAACCCAAATGGGGATGGGGAATCAAAATCCAAACCCGTCCCAAACGGGTTCGGGTTGGGTTTGGGTATCCCCGCCCCGCCACCATTCATTTAGTAAAATCAATTTTTTAATAGAAATATTTATTTTTCCAAAATAAAATTACATTACAAATAATAAAATAAAACAATCTAAAAAAATTCCATACATACATTTCAAATATTTTAAATAATAAATTTAGATTAAAATATCAAAACATTAACCACATATTTAATATTTTAAATTATCAAAAATAAATAATGATGTACATAGTAAAATAAACGGGACGGGTTCGGGGACGGGTTCAGGGTGGGTACTAGTGTCCCCATTACCCGACCCGTCCCCATATTTTAAAATCGGGGAAAACCCAAACCCAAACCCAGTCAAAGCGGGTTTTCCCCGTCAACTTCGGGGCGGGTTCGGGTTGGTACCCGCGGGTACGGGTTATATTGCCATGCCTACCTATGAATGTGTCTTTTTTATCTGGAAATGCATCTTCAAAATATATCCGTAAATGCATCTCTATAGCATACTGAATTAAAAACGAAGCAAAAAATTAAAAAGTTGTATTTTGACAAAATAAAATTACCATTTATAACATGAAATCAGCATTACATAGGTGATGTTAACATAAAATCAAACATTACATTTCAATATCCAAGTGGACGCTTCAACATCTTCACAACATATTCGACCGATCTTGAAATCGTCGCTTCCACCTCAATCGAAACTTTTGTTTCGAAACGGAAAAATGTCATTCACATAGCCCTTACATCTGCATTCGTCTTGAGCTCATACTTGTTGAACTCAATTTTGTCTTCGTTGTTAATTCACGGTGAACGGTACTCGAATTTCACAATTTTTTTATTATCTCCGGGAGATTATGCACTTCATATTGCAGATCTACAAAAGGGATATACACACTGATCTTAAATTCTCGCTTGGATGTCGTGCCGAAAAGAGAGACATTTGCGACATATCATATGATGTTCATTTGCGATATTTGCGACATTTTCTATTTGTATGAGACATCATACAAGACCCTATATTTATATTAATTGTAGACAAATATATATATACCTAAAAAATTATATCTTAAATCAGTAGCGGTTTTAGAGATGCATCATCGGTACCACTCTATTCTTTTATTCCAGAGATGCATATTTGAAATATCCACTAGACTGCTCAAATGTCAATATATTTGTTAAAAGCACTCGGAGATGCATCTTTTGAATAAAATTTTGTTTTACTATGGATAGCTTGTAAAACCCTACTTCATGACTCGACGATTGCATAATAAAACATGAATATTCACCAAATAGGATGCTACTCACAACCATTAAAACCATTTTGAACAACATAATAGATAAGCAACTCATTTGATAAGCAATAAAATTACAAAAATACTAGGCATAAAAGTCTCAACAACATTATTAGTTTGAAAGGTGGTTAGTTGCAAAATAAAATCAAACAGAAAGATACGCAAATAAACAAATATATGACAATTTGATCCCCTTGTGTTATGTATCAGAGCGACTCCAACTATAGATCCAGATGACAAGCAACTAAAAAAGCACAACATCGTCTTCAATCTCAAGCTCCTACTTAGGTACCTGATTATCTGTACTCTAGAGGAGCACATACGCAACAACATAAAAAGGGGGTGAGAAAACATTCAAATAATAAACGGTGATTAAACATTCAGGATAAATTCACACATCTACAAAAGCATCCACATATCAGAAAACACACCAACATCATGTATTCACATCTCACCCACATCACAATCATTCAATCACGATCATGGAATATAATGTAACAATGACTCGAGTCATGTTTCTCATACTCCCCACTCTGAACTGGACTCACAACTCAACTCTATATGCATGCAGTACCGACTCAACATTTGGTTTTTAATACGAATTAAATCTCAATCTATGTGAACACCGAGCCCCCACTCTAAGCTCTAAGCCTCCAGTCAAGGTTTGGGACAAGTCACTAGTCCTCACTCTCAACTAGCGAACATATCTCTTTCACAACAATGACATATGCGATGTATGACATATAAAAATGTAGTACAACCCCACTTTGACTATACATAATTACTCGACAATAAAAGATGCAATACAACCCCACTCTGATTGTAATTAAATCTATTTACTGCATTAGTAGTGACTCATATCTCAAATCACACGTCTCATTAACTCATCAACAAGTATGCACAAAAATCTACATCATATCATATTTGCACTTTTATCACACATATGCACAACTACACATAACCCATATTTATGCATAATATATCTTAGTTAATTATATAATTTAATTAATCAACCCATAATCATCAAAATACACCAAACACGCAGCCACTCGTTGACTGCATGACAAAATCACACTCAAAACACGACTTAGCATGTTAGGACATGTTCTCTAACATGATGACGGGTAACCCTTCACCAGGATAACATTTGTCCTCCTTCCCATCCCTCAACACACCACATATGTGACGACCTGACAAGACCATGCTCGCCTGGAGACCATGACGGTCTCCCTGTCATGTACCTGACACCCGTCAGCGCTTCACAACGCATGATGCCCAGGGCGTCATACAAGTGATGTTTGTCGCCCTAATAACAGAAGTAGAAATCGCATTTTGCACTTGCAGAACCTCAAAAATGTTCTCAAGTCAACTTCAAACACATCCAAACAGTCTAGAATCATTACACACATGATTATCACACAATAGCATGTTAATTCCTATTAATCTAATATGTTATTCCATTGATTCAACCATAAAACTCAGAATTTATTCATGCTTTAACAATCTCAATTTCATGTCAAAATTCATGTTTATGAACAAGTAGCATATGAAATAACTACCACAAATACAGTACATGAACATACAAGTAAGTAAGGGCATAAAAACATAATTGGAATCATATTATTCATCACACAATACAATCAACAAAAGAGATAAAATCCTATTGGAGGTTAAGAAAAACCTTTCTAACCTTTCATGAATTAAGCACCCATAAATGAAGAATTCCCTCCTTACCATGTAATCCTAGCAAAATTCATCAAGGCAAGCTTCTAGTGATTTCTTCTCTCAAGCTCTAG
Source organism: Lathyrus oleraceus (assembly GCF_024323335.1). Lineage (NCBI taxonomy): Eukaryota > Viridiplantae > Streptophyta > Magnoliopsida > Fabales > Fabaceae > Lathyrus > Lathyrus oleraceus. The sequence goes on along the minus strand of NC_066583.1, from coordinate 585,293,915 downwards.
CAATCCCTTCTCAAGCTTTTCTCTCCAATTCCCTTATTTTTCACGTACTGATAGAAAGTCCTTTAAAAACCTAATTTTTGTCTAGCTTTTAGAATATATATTTTTTATTTTATTTCTCTAAATTACACTTTTTGCCCAACTAAGGTTCAACTCTCATCCACTCATCACTAAACTCTCTCAATTCACAAAATTGGCTCAATTCTACATATTCTTTCTAATTTCCAATTAATTAGTTTAATTAATTCCGACTAAAACACCACAAATGTCACCGCCGACCAAACATGTCATATATTCACAAAAATAATCATTTAAATAAATTACTCAATTAAGTTAAATAACTAATTATCTAAGCGAATAATTAAATCGGGGTGTTACAACTCTCCCCCACTTAAAAGAATTTTCGCCCTAGAAAATTACCTGAAAAAGAAAATCTCTAGATAAGACTCTCTCATCCTACTCTCGAGCTCCCACGTCACACTGCCACTAGCAGGACCTCCCAAAACAACTTTCACTGAAGCGATCTCTTTGCCTCGCTAACTTTTCACTTCACAATCATCAATTCTCAATTCTCAACGACAAGGTATCCACTGTCAAGTTTTCTCTAGCTTGAACATCATCCAACTGGATCATATGAGACGGATCAGGAATGTAGTTCCTCAATTGATACACATGAAACACCTTATGAATATTCGAAAGGTATGGCGACAACGCCACTCGGTAGGCCACATCTCCTACTCTCTGAATCATTTGAAATTGACCAATGAAATGCGACGTAAGTTTCTTAGACTTCAACGCATAACTAACGCTAGTTACCAGAGTAACTCTCAGGAACACATGATCTCCCTCTTGGAACTCAAGTTTTTGTCTCCTCTTATCATGATAGCTCTCCGGACGAATATGCAAAGCTCTCATATTCTCTTGGATCATCTTGATCTTCTCATTAGTTTGCTGAACTATCTCAAGTCCAAACATCATACTCTCACCAGAATCATACCAACACAAATGTGTCCTACACCTCCTACCATATAATGCCTCGAACGATGTCATTCTAATTCTATAATGGACATTATTGTTATAGGTGAACTCAACCAACGACAAGTAATTATCCCAGTTACCTCCCTGCTCCAAAACACACGCTCTCAACAAACCCTCCAAAGACTGAGTAGTCCACTCTATCTGACCATCTGTACATAGATGATAAGAAGAACTTAACTTCAGATTTGTACCCATTGCTTATTACAAACTCTGCCCAAACCTCATATCTCAATCTAACACAATGATTAATGGAATACCATGCACGTTAACAATCTTCTCAATATACAACTCTACCAACTTCTACAAAGGATAATTGATCTTAATCGATATAAAATGAGCCGATTTAGTTAGTCTGTCCATAATAATCCATATAGAATCACATTAGGAAAACTTGTCACAAAATCCATGAAATTGTTGTTCCACTTCCACTTAGGAATACTCAACGGTCGCATCATACCTGACGACTTCTGATGTTCAATCTTCGAATTCTAACAAGTCAAACAACCATAAACAAACTGAGCTACCTACTTCTTTATTCCCTGCCACCAAAAAAACTTTTTCAAGTCTTGATACATCTTTGTGGTACCAGGGTGAATACTCTGACCACTTTTATGACCTTCCTCAAGAATACTCTTCTTATGCTCTGGCACTTCTGGTACACAAACCATGTCTCTGAACCTCATCATACCATCCTCGTCGATTTTAAAGTCACCTATTTTCCCTTGATTGATTAACACTAGTAGGTCAACCAATCCCAAATCAACTTTATGACCTTCTCTGATCTCTTCAAGAATACCACTGGTTAATTTCAACATTCTCAACTTTACAAATCTAGGAGTCTTTTAACATACCAAACTCATGTCTCTGAAGTGTTCGATCAACTATAACTATCGAACCATAAGCATCGACATATGCAAGGACTTCCTACTCAATGCATCGGTTATAACATTGGCTTTACCAAGATGGTAACTTAAACCAAAATCATAATGTTTCAGGAATTCTAGGCATATTCATTGCCTCATATTCAACTCCTTTTGGTCGAAGAGATACGTCAAACTCTTGTGATTACTGAACAACTCAAATCTGGAACCAAACAGATATTGCCTCTAAATTTTCAATACAAACACCAATGCTTCCAACTCCAGATCATGCATAGGATAAATCCTCTCATGAACCTTCAACTATATGGAAGCATAAGCAACAACCTGACCATTATGCATCAATACACCACCTAGCCCCATCTTCGAGGCATCACAATACACAATAAAGGATTCATTTAGATTCGGCAAAATTAAAACTAGAGTTGATGTCAAAATTCAACTCCTTTTGGTCGAAGAGATACGTCAAACTCTTGTGATTACTGAACAACTCAAATCTGGAACCAAACAGATATTGCCTCTAAATTTTCAATACAAACACCAATGCTTCCAACTCCAGATCATGCATAGGATAAATCCTCTCATGAACCTTCAACTATATGGAAGCATAAGCAACAACCTGACCATTATGCATCAATACACCACCTAGCCCCATCTTCGAGGCATCACAATACACAATAAAGGATTCATTTAGATTCGGCAAAATTAAAACTAGAGTTGATGTCAATTTCTTCTTGAGCTCTTGAAAAGTCTCTTCACACTGAACACTCCATACATAAGCCTGACCCTTTTGAGTCAATTGAGTCAAAGGCAAAGCCAACTTTGAAAAGCCTTCGATGAACCTTTAGTAGTAACCATCTAAACTAAGAAAAATTCTTATCTCAGTAACATACTTTAGAGTCTTCCATTGGAACATAACATCGACTTAGATGGATCCACAACAATACTACGATCACATGACCAAGGAAACTCACTTCTTTTAGCCATAACTCACACTTAGACAACTTCGAATATAGCTTCTTATCCTTCAATGTGTGCATCACAACTCTCAGATGCTCCACATGTTCTTCCTCAGACTTCGAATATATCAAGATGTATTTGATAAACACCACCACAAACTAAGCTAAATAAGGATGGAATATCCTATTCATGTACTCCATGAACACTCCAGACACACTAAACGACATCATTGAATACTCATTCTAATTGTACCTCGTCTTGAAAGCAGTCTTCAGAATATCGTCGGACTTTACACGAATATGATGATAACTTGAATGCAAATTGATCTTGCTAAACACATAATCACTTGCCAATCGATCCATTAAATCATCAATACTCATAAGTGGATACTTGTTCTTGATTGTAACTTTATTCAGTTATCGATAGTCTACATATAACCTCATGCTATCATCCTTCTTCTTTACTAACAACACTGGTGCTCCCCACAATGACACACTCGGTCGAACAAACTTTTTCTCAAGAAGAACCTCCAAATTTTTATTCAACTCACTCAAATCTGAAGAAGACATCCTATAAGAAGCCATTGACATCATACTAGTACCAGACACTAAGTCTATAGCAAACTCAACCTCACGCTCTAGCGGAGAATCACTAATGTTATATGGAAATAACTCAGGAAAATCACACACCATAGGTATATCTATAATCATTATGTCGCTTCCCCCACTCAAGGAAACGGGCACCATGAAAACTTGAGCACTCTCAATAAAGGAAATCTCTACCTGTCTCGCAATCATGAAACTCGACTACGCACTATCCTCGGAATCCAGAAACTGCACTGACTTATCAAAGTAATTGATAAACACATGGTTGAACTCCAACCAATTCATTCTCAGAATAATGTCAAGCTGACTTAGAGGCAAACACACTAAGTCTATCCCAAAATCTCTCCCCAAAATTGTCAAAGGATAATTCAAACACACCAAAGAAGTAGCCACTGAACCACTAGCTAGGGTATCAAAGATCATGCTACCATTCATAGAAGATACTTCTAACTTCAACCTCAACACAGACTCAACAAATATAAATGAATGTGTCGCACTCGTATCAATAACAATAATCAAAGGAATATTATTGATAAAGCATGTACCTCGAATCAAGTTATTTGATGTAGTAGAATCTTCTTTAGGCAATGCAAAAACTTTTCCTCCAGACTGAGCCTTCATAGGTTTCTCACATTGAGTGCTAATATGGACCCGCTCTCCACAGTTAAAGCAAGTCAGATTATTACTCTTATAATCAGCAGTGCGGTGACCTGGCTTCCCACACTTTAAGCAATTCATAGTTGTGCTCATGCACTCAAGAGTATGATATCCATACTCACCATATTTGAAACATCTCACATAAGTATGAGTCTCTCCCCCACTTCACTTCTTCTCATCTAGAACCATTTGTTTCATTCGTCGGTTGGAGCACTGTACAGCTTCCCATGAATCTGACTCTTCCATTTCCTTTCACTAATACTCTTATAGTGAGTAGATCAAGCTCTGTTATCCTTATCATAAATTATGCACTTATTCACCAGTACAGAAAAGCGGTGGATCTTCTGAAAACCAATACCTTGTTCGATCTCGGGACGCAACCCAATCTCAAACTTGATTCACTTTGAACCCTCAGCAGCAACACTATTATAATGTAGACAAAACTTCACTAGTTCCTCAAATTTAGCAGCATACTCTGCAACTGTCGAATTTCCTTGCTTCAACTTAAGGAATTCAATCTCCTTCTTACTACGCACATATTCAGGAAAATACTTCTCAAGAAACTGCGCTCTGAACACAGCCCAAGTGATCTCAGTAACAACCACCCCTAGCCTTTGATGTGCGTTATCCCACTAATTTTTAGGCCTCTTTAGAAAACATGTGAGTGCCGAATAATACCTTTTGTTCTTTAGTACATGTCATCACTCAAAAAATATTTTCAATCTCTTTCAGCCATGCATGAGCACCTCCAGGTCATATTTTGAAGGAGAAGGGCGATCCAAAATGAAGCGATATTTAAAATTTCTCCTTTAGTGATCCTTACGAATGGGCATTATCAGTGATAAAATCGTTACCTCTTGTGGCGATTGTAACCTTTGATGCAGATCTACAGAGCGATCACGAACGTTGAACGATGACAACGCCTCTACTCAGTCCACACGAACGGATTCCTTCAATCTCAGTGCTAGCTGTTACGAATGAAGGCTTTGAGAGAGATAGAGAGAGAGAGAGAGAGAGAGAGAGAGAGAGAGAGAGAGAGAGAGAGAGAGAGAGAAACGAAATTTCATCTAGTCCAATGCTTCTACACAAGAGTTCTATCTATAGAACCACTTATGTGGGTTGCAAGCTAAAAAGCCCACTTAAGTGTATGGGGCCCATATCTTATAATATGCCAAAATCACTTAAGCACGTGGTACCTTTCCATATTTCATATTCTACTTAAGTACAGCGTACCTTACGATGTTCTACAATTCACTTAAGCGCACCGTACATTACGGTATTCCTTAGTTTCTCTATCTCTCATCAATCCGTCCTTTTGTGTGTGACCCTGTAGGTTTTCGCGACATTGACAATTATCTTAAATCATGTATTTAACATAATAAATAGTGAGCGGTATCTAGCAAGACATCACTGCTACCCAATACACGAAAATGTCATGTGATCTGACAAATCCTTTTTTGATAATACTTATGTGTACAATTACCCTTTTGCCCTTATGTCTATATTGAACATAAGGCATAGACCGTGTCATCCTTGTCTAGTTCAATATTGGGCCCATAGACATTTATCCTGTTACGCAGGATGGGCAAATTCCATCTAGGTCACTCATGTCCCTTAGCATGCTTCGTGGAGTACCCATCAACTGTCTTTATAGTCATTCAGTTACGGACAATGTTTGATCAGCAATAAGGCACTCAACTCTACATCTAGGGTCCATAGTGGTTTCAGGTCGAAGGGTGGTATACACCATTATCACCATGAGAATAACTTACGACACTTTGCATAACATTCTATATAGTATTCTCATATTACTCTTAATATTCATACCTATTTTTAAGACTTGATAACTCCTTATCCATGATCCATGAGATGTGATCATCAGTCTATATACATAATAGTCTTAATGCTTTAATGTTATCCCACTTCACAATAAAGCTCGACTATGGATACTTTAAGAATAGTGTCCTTATGTTTAATGTGATCTCATGATTAAGTCACACTTGATACATTAAACGAACTATCTATTCTAGGGACTTTATTAGACAAACATAATAAAGAAAAAGCCTTTTATTATTAATAAATAATTCGATACTGTAGCGGTGTATTCGTCACTATATGATCTATCAATTAAATCATAAGCAAAGCATACAATGAACATAGAGTCGCCACCGCATTTTTATTTATCCTAAGGACTGGCTAAAAAGCGAACAAAAGCCTAAGAAGTTTTACACGTAGAAAACCAATGAAAAGATCAGAGATCGGGTAAGGGGTAAATTACGCAATGGGAAGGTGTTAGGCACCCATCACGTCCTAGGTACTCCTAGGGAGCCCTTTTCACACTTTGTTGTTTGAAAATTATTATTTGTCATGACATAAGTATTGTGCAAACATGATTGGGATGATGAGAAAAGAATGTACAAGTTAATTATTTTTGTGTTTGAACGGATGAACCCGTTGCCTACGTACCTTCCATCAAAGGTAAGGATCAAAACGCCGTAGTTCGGCTAAAAATTTCCAAAAGTTAGTGGATTCAATTTTAAAACACAAGCACTAAGGCTTTTCATTACCAATGGGAGAATACTCAACCTGAATCTACAATCCACCATGCAAGGACAGCTTCAACATACTAGTGAGGGGTTAACCCTATAATAAGTATGGAAGACTTACAATCAACTCACTAAGGATAGGAAAGAATTACATCAACCACTATGGTAATTGAAACCTACGGCTAATGCATAGAAAACTTAACAAACATGGACTAAGCCACAAAACATTTGAATGGGTGAAGGTTAATTGATTTGGATTATTTACAAAGTATGGTCAAGGTATGATTAAAGTCAATTCACAATGAGTATTTACGAAATGGAATTTGAAAAAATCATGGACTTAAGGTCCAAGTTTCTAATTTGAAAAGGGGTGAGAATGTTTGCACAACATTTATTTCAAGTTTTAAAACATGTGTGAAAAGTTTAGGACACAATGGGATGAATGGAATGGTGGAGTGAATGTAAAACTTCTTAGGAGGGTCCACCTCTTGAAATCATATAGAAGATGATTCAAGTGGGTCCTTAGGAATAGGCTACAAATGAGCAATGAACATGGTAACAGATGAAAGTAAATAAAAGCGGATACTGGATACCACTCAATGGTCTTATACCTGTCTCCTAAAACAAGTAAGGATATCAGAAGCCACTCTATGGACTTACACTAATCTCCATCAGAATAAAACAAAAAAACAAAACAGGGAAGTCAACTGCCAATCTATCTGGACTTATGTTAACCTCCACAGTATGATCCTAGGAATACAAATGCCACATCACAGGGACTTACAATGAATCCTCACATACAACAACAATGCTCAAACAAAGAGCAAAGAAGATATGAGTGACCAATGAGGTCTTACACTCTATCTCTTCCATATCATGGGAGCAAAAGCCAATCAACATGGTCTTACAATGGTCCTCAATGGGCAAACAAACAAACCACAAGGGTATACAATAATGATCATACAAGAATTAACAATCAATAATGATGAATGCATAATGGCAAGTAAGTATGTACAAATGCAACAATCGATCAAGCAAACAAAGTCATTTAGCACCCACTATAACCAAACAAGGAGGCCCAATCAAAGGGTGAGGCATTAAAGCCAACTGGAATAGGGTTAAGGTCGCTCTTAACCTTGCCATTGAGGGGCTAAGGTGAAGCAGATGAAAGGATATGAGGGGTGTGCCTCATCACTCTTATCTCTGGTTAGAGAGAGTATTGAATATCAGAAGGTGTGGGAGTTCAGAAGGTAGGAACTCTCTCCACATTTTATTGACTCGATAGATCTTGGGTTTGGATCTCAATGCTACAACCATGTAATGGGAGCAAGGAGAAGACTCACAGAATAGTGGGAGATAGGCTACATATCTCTTATATCCACCAATTGCCTCAAATGAGGACTTTTCCTGCTTGGGACAAACATAAACAATCACAAACATCGCCTCTTAAGGAGGACTTCAGACGGTTGCCTGGCTAAATAACAAGCCAGGTCTTCCAGACTACATGAAGAAGAAGGTACTATACCTCAATGCAAATTGCTATTAAGCAAAGCAAAGCAAGTTCTTAGGGAACTATAAGTGACTATGTACCTGAAATCAATCAAATATCATCAGTGTACAATTCAAAGTTACTCAGACAAGTTATAAACCAATAGTCAATTACAATCAAATATGTGCCAAGCCCAAAGCTCAAAGCTAAAAGGAGCTAGGCATCCTACAAAACAAACACATTAGTTCACAAATGTCAAGTGAAACCACTCAATTATGAATCAACCTCCTTAAGGCATTAGCTTTTTAACCTGAAAAGTCAAAGTCAAGCTCAAACATAAGTAACAAGACCACTAGGACAAGCCTAGGGTCCAAAGGAGGGAAAAAACTTAAAACAGCAAGTGAATCATGATCAATGTCAAGATAATTCAAATAAGAAGAGATCCCAATTGGTCTCATATCCAAACTACGCACTAATTTCATTTTATGCACATATTAAGGCAAAGTAAGCAATGTTGAATCACATATGAACAACCAGAATGATTTCAATCAAAAAAATATCAAAACAGCACAGTAAATTCCACAAAAATTATATCCTAAACAGAGGACCTTCAATGAGCTACATATCAATTTTCATGCCATTTGGACTAGTGGAGCTATGTCAATTAAATCAACATGCTAAGGCATGCAAAAACACAACCTAAACTAGATCATAACATGAGTATCAACTTCAATCCATTGTAAAACAGTGAAATCAAATTAGAAATGAGTGGGACCAAAGCCAAATCAAAGTTTAATATGTTAGGAAGCACTCCATCAATTTTCATGTTCATAGGATAAGGGATGAGTATTTTACAACACATGTACATTTGCTACTCAAGAAACAATCCAAAATTGCTAAACAGAAATCAAAAATCCAAATCAAATGGAAAATGGATCAATTAAATCCACAAAAGTTGAGGGTGAAAGTTAACACATACATTGTATCTCATGCAAAAAATCAGGGCCATAGGCCTAGGGGAAGCATGAAAAAATAATTCATGAACTCAGCATATCATAGTGTGACACATATTGTCACACTCAAAAAAGAACATGTCATATTTAACAATCCAGAGATCCAAAAATTACAAATCATATATCAAAATCTCCAGGAATGTGTCAAGAATCAACATATGAAATTTCATTAAATTTGGAGCTAGTGTGATCATTTGGTGAATGAAAGAGTGAACATGGTGCCACAAATGACACATAAAAGCAAACCCTAGGTAATTATTTAATCTATCCGTGCACAAACATATTAAAAATCACCAAAAAATCAAGGACATGATGATGAGCAAACCAAAAAAAGAATCATGAATTTTGGATCATTATTGAATGAGTTATGATTTTTTGATTGTGATGGAAATTAAAAAATGCATGAGAGGCAAGGCATATAACATGATAAGTTCCACATGAAAAAAATAACAAGGCAAAATGACTTTGTAGCCAGCGGGGAATCGAACCCCTGGCCATTTTGAATATGCTAGGGCGCCAAGCAAAACGGCGCCGTTTTATCCTTAGCCCTAATGCACGCGTACCATGCAGCGCCCAGGAATCCGCAGGAAATTCCGCAGCAAGGCGTATGAAGGCGGTGGGAAAATCCGCAGGAAAACGCCAGGCCTTAAGAACAGCATGAAGGCTGCAAGTAAATTCGCAGGTAATTTTCCAGCATCAAGAACAACATGAAGATCTTCATGATCTTCATGCACAAATTTTCCAGCGAAAACGAAAGGTTCCAGAAACGTGAATTAAACATTACATCTTAAAGATCTAACACTAGGCATGAATAATCAACCATTAACACATCCAAAAACATCATATTGAGCATGAATCGAGCGGATCAAGAATCAACATGCAATCTTCAAATCCACGGATCTCACTCATTATAGCATGGTTTAGCGCGATTTAAAGTTCATGATAACCAGCGAGCAAAGATCTATAACATCATATGCATTATCAACAGAATCATGGAGGTCGAATTCCTACCTCTTGATGAACAAACTTCTATTTCCACGTGTTCTTCGCTTGGTAATGATCTGCAAATCTTCCAGCAAGCTTGTATAAGATGCTTGAGGAGTTCTTGATGCTTGATTGGGCTCGAATCAACAATTTTCAACTTTCACCATTGATGAACATTCCTTGGCATGGCTTCAAATATCGCGAATTCCAGTGAATCGTGGCCCCAATCTCGCTCAATGATGAAGGTGGATGATGAATAATGCAAGCATGAACCAGATTCATTCAAGAAACTCGAAAAAAAGTGAGAGAAAGTGAGAGAAAAATGAGAAAAATTGAGAGAAAATGAGAGAAATTTTTGAGAGAAAAATTTTTGATCTGAATTTTTGTGAAGTGTTGTTATGGATTCTGTTGTGATTAGGGTTTAAATACCCCTTGTTAATCACCTTCCTAAATCATCATTAGGACAAACCAAATGGATTAGTAAAAAAAATGGATATTTTCAAGCATGATGACCAAAATACCCTCACATGCATGCATGGCAATAGAATAGTGCTGATTTTTTTTGGAATAAATTCTAAAATTCATTTGGAGGCAAATGTGATTAATTAGAAGTAAAAATGCATAAATTTCAAAAAATCATTTTTCCCTCCAAAAAATTCAAATTAATTTACTAAAAAAAAAGGATTTTTTTTTGTGATGCTTTTTAATGAAATGTGATGATGCATTTGGATAGTTCATGTTAAATGGGGTTTGCTCAAAGAAGAACCATCCAATTTGGACATTCCATGTGAGAGTTATGCCACTTTGAATTCGGGCATTTTCTGGAATTGATTTGACCATATCTTGACAACCACACATGGGAATTGAGTGTTCTTGGACTTTTTGGAATGGTGAGAACAAGATCTTCAACTTTCATGTTGGACAAAATTTCATTTTAAGCTTTCTTGGACACGTAATATTTGGGAGAAAAAACTTTCCATTTTGGGCAGGTGAGAATTGCAGGTCATTTCCATTTTTGGAAACTCTTTGTATGACTTCAAATCCTTCAACCTTGATCTTTGAAATGCCAAATGAGGCTTATATGGACATGAAATAGACCTTTCCAACCATCTCACACCTTCCAATTCCTGATTAAATGCACAGTTGACCACATTTGACTTTTGTTGACTTTTCTATGGTTTTGGATGACTGGGCCATGTTCTGATGAATTCCAAGCCTCTTTCAATTGAGATCTTGCTTCCAAATGATATCACAAGTTATATGAACTCTTTATGAATGATCATGGTGTTCAAATTCTTCCAGAATGGTCACCATCAATTGCTCAAGGCCTGATTTGGCTGATTGACTGATGATTGCTTCAGCTGCAAGCAACATGGTTAGATGACAATATTTTTGTACTTTTGGTTAGTGAACATATGAAAAGCAATGATATACAAATGCAACACATGCTTGGTGATCAAGAACCACACTCACAAGGTAACCCACCCATTAGGAGGGAAGCTAGGGTATGCAATGATCCTTGAGGCCATGATATGGTATGTTATGGGCCATGAGGGATCTTAGGGCCAAAATTGGGGTCTTACAGATACAAGTACCAAAAGTATTGGCCTCTAGGGCTTACACCAACATATTTTCCCTTGAATGTTGGTGTATTGTTTCTCTGAAATTTTCCCAGTCCACAGAACTCATCACTAGCCTAATTATGTTGTCTGTGCAGCGCCTGAGCCACTGGCTCTAAAGCATCAACAATTATGCAATTGTTTCTTCTAGCCATTTTGCATACAATCAAACATACATTAGAAGAAACAATACATCGACAGTGTACACACACATGTCGCATACTAGGGAACAATTAACATGTCAAAGACCTGGCCGGATGGACCGACCAACCTTGATACCACTATGTAACACCCTACTTCCCGACTCGACAATTACATGATAAAACATGAATTTTCACCAAGCAAGATGTTTCTCACAACCATCAAAACCATTTTGAACAACATAACAGAGAAAAAATTCATTTGATAAGCAGCGGAATTACAAAAACAATTGGGATAGAAGCCTCAACAACATTATTAGTTTAAAAGGCAGTTCATTGCAAAATAAAATCAAACAAAAATATACTCAAAATAAATAAATATAAGACAACTTGATACCCTCGAGTTACGTATCATAGATACTATAACTATAGACCCGAACGACAAGCAACTAAAGAGGCATAACACCATCCTCAATCTCAAGCTCTTACTCAGGTACGTGATTATCTATACTCCATAGAAGCATAGATGTAACAACACAAAAAAAGGGTGAGAATACATTCAAATAATAAACGGTTCATAAACATTCATGATAGATTCACACATCTACAAAATCATCCACATATAAAAAAACACACTGACATCATGTATTCACATCTCACCCACATCATAATCATCCAATCATAATCATGCAATATAATGCAACAATGACTCGACTCATGATTATCATGGTCCTCACTCTGAACTAGACTCACAACTCAACTTTATATGCATGTGGTACCGACTCAATATTTGATTCTTCATATGAACCAGGTACCAATATCTACGAACCATGAGCCCCCACTCTGAGCTCTAAGCCCCCACTTAAGGCTTGGAACAAGTCACTATGCCCCAATCTCAACTAGTGAACACGTCTCTTTCACAACAACGACGCATATGATGTATGACATATAAAAATGTAGTACAACCCCACTTTGACTATACATAACTACTCGACAACAAAAGATGCAATATAACCCCAATCTGATTGTAACTAAATATATTCACTGCATCAATAGTAGCTCATATCTTAAATCACACGTCTCATCCACTCATCAACAAGTATTCACAAAAATCTACATCACATCATATTTGCAATTTTATCACACATATTCACAATTACATATAACCGACGTTTATGCATAATATATCTTAATTAATTATATAATTTAATTAATCAACCCATAATCATCAAAATACACCAAACAACAACCACTTATTGACCACATTAGAAAACCACACTAAAAACCCATTTATTCAACCATAAAACTTAGAATTTATTCATTCTTTAACAAAACCAATTTCATGTCAAAACTCATGTTTATGAATAAGTAGCATATGAAACAACCACCATAAATATAGTACACGAATTTGCAAGTAAATCATGGCATAAAAATAGAATTTAAATCATATTATTCATCGCATAACACAATCAACAAAAGAGATAAAATCCCATTGAAGGTTAAGGAAAATCTCTCTTCCCTTTCATGGATTAAGCACTCATAGATGAAGAATTCCCCACTTACCATGTAATTCTAACAAAAATCAGCAAGACAAGCTTCTAGTGATCTCTTCTCTCAAGCTCTAGCAATCCCTTCTTAATCTCTTCTCTCCAATTCCCTTGTTTTCACGTACTGATAGAAAGTCCTCTAAAAACCTAATTTTTGTCCAGCTTTTAGAATATATACTATTTTATTTAATATCTCTAAATTACACTTTTTGCCCAACTAAAGTTAAACTCTCCTCCACTCACCGCTAAACTCTCTGAATTCACAAAATTGGCTCGATTTTACACATTCTCTCTAATTTCCAATTAATTAATTTAATTAATTCCCACTAAACCAATTAATTAACACAAAATACCACAAATAGCGTCATCGGCCAAACATGCCATATATTCTCAAAAGTAATCATTTAAATAAATTACTTAATTAAATTAAATAAATAATTAACTAAGCGAATAATTAAATTGGTGTGTTATGTGGCACAAATTTGTTGCGTCATAAGTTGATGCAATGGTGCATCCAAAGATGTATCTCCAGAATCTAAGGGGAACTTTGGGTTTTCCATAAGGTTTTTTTCCATCCTATATGGTGGGTTAAGAAATTACCATATGTCTGCCACCACCCAATTTGTACTTGGCCCCCCCATAATACCTATGCTTTTACCATATTACCCCGAGACTATTTTATATTTCTATTCATAAAAACAATATGAAGAAGCTCGGCGAAATGACATTTGTTGATTTCATTTTTTGGCCTTTTGAGGATCACAAACATGTTCAACCTTTTCCAAAACTATAATTGTTTGTTGGCCACTTATGACAAAGTTCCACTTTTGGAACATATTTTTTAGATAAATGCCTTAGGAAATTTCGATATGTATAACATACTACACCCCCACCTACTATACATCATGCACATGAAGTATACCTAAAGAGGATTGGTTAAATGGGGATCGTCTTAGATCTCTGCAGAAGATCACGCCAATAACCTATCTAGATGAGTCTGAAGGAGGATATCTTTAGTGGTACTACCGAGTTTCACATTTGTGTATGATCGCTCCATTTAGGATGTTAGTGATGTTCACGCCCTCCAATATGCAACATATTGAAATATATGTTGATTTCGAATAGACAACAAAAAATCCCTTTCTTTTTATTTTAGGAAATCTGATAAACTTACGGAAGCAAATTTGGTGAAAACTTATTTTTAAGAGATTTTAAGAAATTGGAAGATGATTGTAGTAATACGCACACACTAGAGATTTATAGACAATATTATAAATAAACGTTACTGTTTCAAACAAGAGATTTGACATAATTAACAATTAATCAATGTGAAGGAATCTTCAATCATGATCTTCACGGTATAAGCAATAATAAGATTGTTTGGAAAACCAAATACAATCAAACCTACGTATACACAATTAAATTATATGAATGCAATAAACCTAATAAACATGCAATCTTATAAGAAGTGATAAATCTAACAAGCTACCAGGATTTATACTAGTTCAGTGTTATTGTCCTTGCCGACACCTAATCCAACTTTTGATGGTAAAACACCAAAAAAAATTGTTTCTTCCACTATGTTATTTTTATTCATGTTTGTGTTACAATAATTCAATTGAAAACATAAAATAAACATCCTAATCCAAGTTTTATTCTTCCCTGCGTCTTGGTTGAACTTGTCTGCAACTAGCTACCACAAATACTTCCTTTGATCTTCAACTCGATATTGATCTTCAACCTTTGATGGGCTTCAATCTTAACAATTCATGAATCTTCAGTCAATCTCAAATTCAAGCGTTGAATCTCTTTCTTCAATAGGTTGACAAATCCAATGAAAAACTCCACAATAATGCAGAAAAGCTTATTCTCTTCTCCTTCTAGGAACTTCACTTCTTGAATTCCTTCAAGATCAAAATTCTACTTGATAACTACACAACCAATGCAATATTATACCTTTAATGCTTCCTCATAATCAATCATCACACTCACATAAACATGTTGATGATTCTTCTTTAACATAATAAAGATGAATACTTGAGAGAGATGAAGTTTTATTTTCTTTAGCTATCTCATGGCTAATTTTTTATCTCTTATGATTTAACAAATGAGATGGCCTATTTAGATGTGCATGAGATAAAACACTTAAATGAGAAAAAACAAGCTTGGATGATCTTGTTCAAAATTGGTAATGAATCAATTCAAATTTTAGAAGTTAATTATAAATGATCAAGATCAAGGAATATCTTAAGTAGATTCAAATAAACATTGAATTGGATCATGAAAACTTTTGAATTTATACCCACAAATCAAGGCAACCACGAATGATCAAAATGCTTCTTCAATCGATTTAAATATGCTTGTGAATAAATTCCCACAAACAAAGAGGAAATAACTAGTTTGAGAAAATCACTTGAATCAATACACAACGTGCCTTGAATCTATTTAATCGCAATAGCCATTTTTAATCAGGTCATGTAAACCCTTGAATGGATTCAATCAAGTTTGACTTTAGCCAACATTTCATTTTATGCATGAAAATGATCTCACTTGTGACTGTAAGAGAGGAACAATAAGGAAACTCTAAAGTTCGATAAGATTTGATACATAAAGCATAAAAAATAAGATAACTGATAATGCTTCGAGAAGCATCAACGTAGGAACCAGCACGCAGACTAGAAAACTGAGCAGAGAAATGAGCCATGATTCAATCAACTTGAATTTGATTGACCTTTAAGATTCGCTCATCCCAATGTTAAAGGTATGCATGCCTAGGTAACATAAGCACTACCAGCAGAAGAAGATAGAAAAGGTGGCACAATATCATCTCTCTTAGGAGCATCATCATTTGAATCAACATCCTCCTGAGTAAGGGCCTTCTGTAATACCCCAAAATTTACCCTTCATTTTTCCTGGAAGCATGGGATTATGTTTTACACTTCATTAGCATCATATTAGGTCATACTCATTGCATACTGCATTAGTGACATGGAGATCAGGTTTTGATCGATCAATCCTTAACAGAAGGAGCCCACACAAAGCAATATTGATAATTGGACTTCATTTTCTAAGTATACAAGTCTCAAGGGTCTCAGGGGGGTCCAAGTATCTTATTATGGTCCTCAGTTCATCAATGAAGGATTCAAAGCTATCAGAGTGTTCATATGGATTTAATCAGAAATTAGGGTTTCATGGCTACCTGCAACAGGCAATGTTTGGTTGGAAGTAGAGGAGCTCATCCATGTCATGATTAGAGAGGCATATTGGCCTAGGAAGATTCACAATTATCTCAGAAAGATCCATTGGCAATCAGTGCAATCAGTTCCTGATCATTTTGCCCTAAAAATAGGGTTTGGTATAAAATCAGTTTATTTATGATTCTTTGGGTGAAACTCTTTTCCATGGCCCTCCATATGTCCACAAGGGTCTACATACAAAAAATCAGCTCTTTCTTTGAGCTAGAAGTGCTTCAATTAATCAATGGAATCAGGAATCAGACAGTTTGGGAAAAGTGTACTGTGGGGTCAGAAAAGTCAACTCCTGACATTTTGAGAGTGGAATCTCAAAATCCATGCCTAGGGGATCCTACATGTGAAATTTGATCAAGGTTGGATCATGGATTCATCATTTAATCATGAATTGGAAAAGTTACTTAATTTGGAAATGGTTGACTTTCCATTTAGGGCAAGTTTTCATGATCGTTGCACTCACTTTAAGCCCATTTTGTATCAAGATAAAAGCTCCATTTGAAAATTTCTCCAACATGAAAGTTGTTCCTCTTGTTCCAAGATTTATAGATATATAAAGTTTGCTCCATTTGGATTATAATTGAGAAAGTTATGCTTAGTCAAAGTGAGACATTTTTTTAGGACACTTAGAAAAATTTCTAAGTCCAAAATCTTCAAAATTTGTCAAGACTTCTTGGCCAGTTTTCTTGCACTTCAAGGCATTATTTGAAAATAATTTATTCACAACAATTGTATCTTTCCATGTCCTCTTTCACATCCTTTTGGAATCATATCACTTGGATCCATGGTTTGAGAGATACATTCATTTAAAGTGGGCACCATGACTTGATTTTCTAGGCAGATTTTGGGTCTGGCTGGCCCAATCAGATTTTCTAAGCATACTGCACAAACTAGTCATGTTTTTTTTTACCTCTTTTGGCCATGCATTGGACATCCATTCACTTAAGTTTGGCCCAAAATAACAACATTTTACACCTCACTTCACACTTTTATTCTTATAGATAAATCACTTATTAAAAACCCCATGAGAACACCTAATCCACCCTATTTAAGAAGCTGAAACCCTAACCCTAAAAGAGCATTAGAACTTCGTGGCAAGGAGGCAAAGCTTCATCACATATCAGATTCCATTCCACTTCTATTTTCCATTAGGTAATCATCTCTTCCATGGCCATGTTTTGATATATCTACGCTTGCTTACCATGTTCATCACCATTAATCCTTCCATTTTCATATTTCTTTTCCTTATTTAAAATATTTTCTTCGTCCATAAAATTACCCAAAAGTATTTTTCACTTTTCTTAACGTTTTATTTGATTTTTGGGATGAAGGTTGACCACTGTCTCATGGTCAACCTGACCTTTTCTTGGAATTTTATTTCACATTTTCAATTTATTTTGGATTTATTTTTGACCTAGTTTGGTTGGTTGACTTTTAATTTGACTTCTATTTTATTTTAATTAATTCACGTACCAATTTTCATTATTTTTAAAATCTTTTTGGGGGATGATGGTGTCCTGACCCCACCTTATTTAGTTTAATTTTTCATAATTTTCTTGATTAATTTACTATTTATTCTTGATTTATTTCTAACCTAGTCTTATTAATTGACTTTTGGTTTGACCTATGTTTTGTTTTAATTAATTCACGTGCCAATTTTCATTATTTTTAAAATCTTTTTGAGGGATGATGATATCCTGACCCCACCTTATTTAGTTTAATTTTTCATAATTTTCTTGATTAATTTGCTATTTATTTGTTATTTTTTAAGTTGACTTGAATTTTCAGTTGATTTCTTTATGATCGATGTTTGACTTAGGGATTGCTTATGGCAATTGAAGAGATCTTTTGATCCTCCCTCGTTCATCTCATATTCCATGTGTTAGGGGCCTTTTACCTTGATTTTATTTGGTCCTTACCTCATTTCCTGATTAAATTATTCAGTGGACCCTTCGTGTGTATATTTTCATCTGTTTGATTCATCTGTTATCTTTTATACTTGTTTCTCTCATTCATGCTTTCTATTGCTTGATTATTTAACATGTTCATACTCCCATGCATTGTTTAAATGCTCCATTATTTGATTCTTTGGTTTGATTATATATTTTTTACTTATCCAATTTGATTGATAACTGTTGCCTACTTGTATGATGTATGAGGCATATATTCTTATTGTTTGTTTGCCATGAACAATCCCCATTCATAACAAATGTACCCCTCTCCCATAAAGTGTATAATATTTATTTCTTTATTTATTTAGTCACTTGTTAATACAAGAATTAAAACGAACATCTGATAACCATTTCAAAATAAGATCAAAAGCTCGATCCAACATCGAGTAATCATTTTCAAAACATAACAGAACCAGCACACATTCCTCCATTCTCTTGTAAGTCGATTGCCTCCGGCATCGCCATCTACCCTTATCCGTAACTCCTCTCCGTACTCCATCCGTCGACTCTTGTTCCATTTAGGTAACACCCATTAGGTAGAACCCTTTGTATGATAACATAGGTAGAATTCCCTTATTCTTTGCATGCTAACATTAGGTAAATGTTCCCCTTTATAAATCCTAACACATAAGTCCATATTGCATAATAACTCTAGAGCAAAGCTTCTCCACTTTTAGACCTTCCGTGCGTCTCCGATCTTGTGGCATGTCAGTCCGTTCTATTGCAAAGAGGTAACTGCCTAAGACTCGATTCAGCGAGCTGCGACACCTACTGCTAGGACGTTGAACACACTGCCCACCCTACTTTGACACAGCTGGTGTCCTCTTTTGTAAGTCCATATTTAGATGGCAATCCTTAACCCCTAGTTAGCCAAACTACGTTTTGCTCTGATTCTCATTCTAGATGAGATACGTAGGCATAAGACGCGACGTCTTACCGATCACACTTCTCTTTAACCCATAGGTAGCTGAGCTACGAAGACTCTGATTCTCATGCTCAGATGAGATACGTAGGCAGTGGATGCGACATCCTTGCGAGTCATTTTCTTTTAACCTTCCTTTTAGTAAATAGTACTTTAGATATACCTACACCCTTTAGACTAGAACAATACTTATGAAAAGGGCTCCCTAGGAGTACATAGGATGTTTTGGGTGTTTAAAACCTTCCCATTGCATAACCAACCCCCTTACCCAAATCTCTGACATTTTTACTAGTTTTTGATTCGATAAAACTTTTAGGTTTTTGTTCGCTTTCTAACCATTCCTTTGGATAAATAGAAGTGCGGTGGCGACTCGACTTGTATGGTTTACCTTGGATTTAGTCAATATCTCTAATGGTAACGAATACCCCGCTACAGAAAAGTGGCGACTCTGCTGGGGAATATCATTTGCCTAGTGGGTTTTGCCTACTTTTCATATTTGTTGTATTGTATGGTATATTACTTTGTGACATATTTTTGTGCAATTTGGGATTACTGTATTATATGTAATGATTGAATTGTTTGAATATTAATTCCTTGTATGCTTGGTGATCTTCGTGAGATGAGTTCTATACCCGAACTCGAGTGCACTTAGGATAGGAGAATGGCATAGTCTTGTTGACTTGTGTGGAGTTATTCCTTAGCAAGTTGACTTGCAAGCCCATTCACTTGGTGGAGGTTATGTTGGGATCAATAATGTCACACGAGTAGTCGTGGTTAGGCATTACTCTTTCCAATATATGCCTTAGAAGCCAAGGACCTTAGTTTACCACGCCCATCTTGACCTATTTTTAGGACGTAGTGCGAAGATCGTTCAAGTGTAAGATTTGATACGATTGTTACGCGATACTACACTCATAAGAGTCTCTCTTGAGAATATTTTTGGAATACGAGTAGTCGTTTATCCGATAATATCCGAAAGATGGGATGATGACTATGGGAACCTCTTGTAGAACATGATTGTCAGGTTTAACCATAGTACACTCCCTTTGGGTGGTTCTTAACCAAGACTCCATGCTCGCGACTCGCAACAAACCCTTGATTCGTGGTTGATCCGTTCTTGTGTATTCTTAATATCAATGGAACTTGGGTGTTGATAAGGTGTAAACCATAATCCACCAAAATGGATGATTGATATTAAGGATGACTTGATCCATCCCATGACCTTTGTGTGGTGTGATTTACTTGATCCTCGAGTGTGATTGTTGCATCCATGCATTCATGCATTCATACACATCCATATCATCAATAATGAGAAAACTTTCAAGGAACTTAAGAGGTCTATTTGCAAATTTTCAGACATGGATAAGAAAAGAAGGAATACGAAGAAGTAAGTTTCAGACAACCCGACTTGAAAGAGTTAAGGAGTTTGACATCCTACGTATTAGATCCCTTGGAATTCAAGGCTCGTCATGGGAAGCTTCTGTCTATTCTAGCTACTCAAGTGGATGAAGGTCTAATGAGTGTGTTGGTGCAGTTTTATGATCCCTTGTACCGTTGCTTCACTTTTCCGGATTTCCAGCTTTTGCCCATGCTTAAGGAGTATGCCTATCTTGTGGGCATACCTATCCTAGACCAGTTGCCGTTCAGTGGCTTGGAGAGAGTTCCTTCTTCTCAAGAGATGCTGACATGCTTCATGTGGAGGTATCTGGCATTGTTGCCAATATGACTACCAAGGGTGGAATTCAAGGTCTCCCGTCTGATTTTCTGATTGCCAAAGCTACCTTGTTTGGGAAGGTCATGAGTAAGGAAGCTTTTGAAGCCATATTTGTACTCCTCATCTATGGGCCAGTGTTATTCCCCAACATCGACAAGTTTGTGGATGTGAACGCCATTAGGATTTTCTCTACTCTTAATCCCGTTCCTACTCTGTTGGGTGACACTTATTTCTCTTTGCATATGAGGAATGCAAAGGGTGGTGGTACCATTGTGAGTTGTTTGCCTCGCACAATTGGTTTATTTCGCACTTGCCTGAGACGCTCGCCTTCAAGGAGAACAAAGGATGTCTACGGTGGTCCACGAGACTTATGTCTCTCACTAATGATGATATCTTTTGGTACAACCATGTATATAATGGTGTGCAGATTATCGACTCTTGTGGTGAATTCTCCAATGTACCTCTTCTTGGTACATGCGGTGGAATTAACTACAACCCTATTTTGGCACGTCGTCAGCTTGGGTTCCTCCTAAAGGATAAACCCAATAACATTCTGTTAGAGGGGGTGTTCTTTCAGGAGGGTAAAGATCCCCAAGGCTTGAAGGGCAGGATGGTCCGCGCTTGGCGCAAGATTCATAAGAAAGGAAGGAAGGAGCTAGGTCCGAAGAACTGTATCGCTTCGGAACCCTATACCTCTTGGGTTAGGAGGAGAGCTTCCGAGTACCTCATGCCTTATGAGTATCCAAGACCCACACCTATGGTTGTGGCTAGGCCTTCAACCCTCCCTAGCCAAGGAGTAGAGGAGTTGAGAGACGAAGACCGTTCGCGTGCTTGGATCCGTGAACGAGAGGAATTGCTTCAGCAGATCAGAGAGAAGGATGCTTTGATAGAGTTCCTTGAGCACCAGGTTATTGATGATCCTGATGGCGCATTGACTTCTCTACTTCCTCAGTCTTCCAAGTTTTGGAAGAGGAAGTATGATTGACTCGCCAAAGAGAAGGCAGATATGGAGGCAGCCTATGAGAGGGAGGTGAAGAGGCTTCGTGCAGCTTATCTTCCGGTCTCGAGGGCTTTGGACGATTGCTTCTAGGGATCCATAGGATGTTCATTTTTCTTCTCTCTTGTATTGTATTTGGTTACCAAGACTGTACTTCTTTGGCGTAAAAATATTTCCAAATATTAATTGACGTGATATTTCCGTATGTGATAAACGTTTAATATTTCCAAAATTTGGAAATAAGACTCTAAAGTTCCTCTGATATAAAAATTAAATCATAAGCATTGCATGCATCATGTTTATCTATTCCTAGGGGTTTATATCTTCTTCTTGATTCTAGTCGGGGTTTTCTTACACTGTTTATCTAATGTGAGACTGGAATTAAGGGGTAGAATACCCTTTGAAATTGATAAACATGTCATTTCATTTGCATATTCATTAGCATGTCTTGCATAACAGATACCGCCGCAGTGTTCTCATCTTGTTTGGTATTCCATCATTAGGATAGCTGACTCAGGCATTCACCGATACGGTACCCGAAGGAATCAACAGAGAGCAATGGAAGGTTTACAAGCAGAGCTCGCTGAGATGAGGATTTGCATGAATCAGTTCATGAAAGTGGTCCAAGGAGTGGCTCAGGGACAATAGGAGATTAGATTGTTGGTAAAGGGGAATCCCCCTACTACTCAACCGGAGGTTGTGGCTGATCCTCTCGCTGGAGAGGCTAATGGACCCAATGGACCGGGGCCTATCCCAATTCCACATGGCAACCTTGGTCAACAACTCATCCATGATGATCAAGAGGATCAATTCCTTCTGCTTCAGGAGGACTTTGGCATGGGCCATGGTATGGACCCTATGTTTCGGAGACTGGAAGAGAGGTTGAAAGCTGTGGAAGGACAGAATGCTCATGGTGTGGATGTTGCTGACTTCGGGCTGGTCCCAGGCGTGAGAGTTCCGCCGAAATTCAAAGTCCCCGTGTTTGATAAGTACAATGGCATCTCTTGCCCAAAGACTCATGTACAAGCTTACTTCCGCAAGATGATCGCGTATTCTGATGATGAGAAGCTGCTTATGTACTTCTTCTAGGACAGCCTAGCTGGGGCATCCTTGGAGTGGTATATGAGGTTGGACAGAGCCCATATTCGCTGCTGAAGAGACTTGGCTGAGGATTTTGTGAAGCAGTATCAGTACAATGCGGATATGGCACCTGACAGGACTCAACTCCAGAATCTGTCTCTCAAGAGCAACGAGTGCTTCAAAGAGTACGCTCAACGCTGGAGAGAGATGGCTTCCCGTGTTCAGCCTCCGATGTTGGAAAGAGAGTTGGACAACATGTTTATGAACACACTGCCTGGATCTTATTTGGAGCGTCTGGTGGGTTGTAACGCCTCGAATTTTGCTGATGTGGTCTCTACCGGTGAGAGGGTGGAGAATTACTTGAAGACATGTAAGATCCAAAATGGGGTTGGATCATCTTCGGGGTCAAAGAAGTCGTTCTTAGGAGGACAGAAGAGGAGAGAAGGGGATGCAAATGATGTGTCTTCTTATCAGAGCAGAGGTAACCGAAGGAGCAGTTTTCAGAATTACCATCAGCAACCTTATGTTGCAACTGTGACCATTCCGGCTGCAGCACCAGTGCAACAACAACAACCACAACGTCAACAAAATCAATACCAACAACAACAGGGTAACAAACCTGCTTATCAATAGAGACAGAGGATGATGGATAGGTGTTTCAACACTCTTCCGATGTCGTATGCCCAGTTGCTTCCCAACCTTCAACATTTGCAACTTGTGCAGTTACGCACTTTGGCTCCTCCCGTTGGTAGGCTTCCAGTGGGTTATGACGCCAATGCTAGGTGTAATTTCCACTCTGGGGCACCTGGCCACACTATTGAGAACTGCAAAGCTTTTAAGCACGTAGTTCAGGACCTTATTGATTCAAAGGCCATTAACTTTGCGTCGGCTCCTAATGTTGTCAACAATCCTATGCCGCAGCATGGTAGAGCAAATATTAACATGGTTGAAGGAGAAGCCAAATTAGTCAAGGAGGTGTTGAAGCTGAAGACTCCGCTGTTAGAAATCAAAGAATACTTGCTAAAGGCAAATGTTTTCCCCAACTGTGGGAGCGGTTGTTTGGGTTGTGTTGCACAGAGTGGGGGTTGTGTGAAGCTGCAGCAGGGTATCTAGGCCTTGCTTGACGATGGTATCCTCCAAGCTGAAGACTTATCTGCCCAAAGGTCTGTTGAAGGGGTTGTTGAGAATGCAAATGTTGATCCTCTCTTTCCTGAAGATGCTGAAGAATTTACAAATGTTGTTCCTGCTGATTTTGTAATTCCCAATGATATAATTAATTTTTCTGATGCTGTTGCTGATATTCCAAACATGGTGTTTGATTCTGATGTACTTGCTGAACTTGATTCCGATGTTTCGGATGTTTGTACTTCAATAAATAAGATTTCTGAGTATGACTGTGACGTTGCCACTATCACAATTTTCTACCCGACCGCTCAGATCAGTGCGCCAGTAGCGCAACCGGTACCACCAGTGCGACCGCAACAATATACTATGACCATCACGACCCCTGGTCCTTTACCTTTCACCAGTGAAAGGGCCATTCCTTGGCATTACGGGGGGAGTGTGTACACGCATGATCATGGAGTGGAGCAACCACTGAAAGTAGAAGAGGTGCAGGATCAGAAGTCTGAACCTGGAATTGAGATAAAAGATCCCGCAGTGGACAATGTTGGTGGAATCGGGCGATTCATCAGAAGTGGTAGACTGTTCTCACCACCGGTTACCCAACCTGATAGTGCTGATGCCGCGGCGAAGGCCAAAGGCAAGCAAGTTGTGAATGAGGGTACCTCTGCACCATAGGCTGGCTCTGAGCCTGCTTTTGTGAAGGATGTGGACGGACTTTTGAGAATTATAAAGAAAAGCGATTACAAGGTAGTCGATCAGTTGATTCAGACGCCATCCAAGATATCTATTCTCTCACTCCTGCTGTGCTCGGAGGCACACAGGGAGGCACTCCTGAAGGTCCTTAATGCTGCATATGTGCCTCAGGAGATCTCAGTGAACCAACTAGAAGGGATCGTTGCAAATGTTCATACAAGCAACGGGTTGGGTTTTACTGATTCTGACTTGACGCCAGCTGGACGCGATCATAACAAGGCTTTGCACATCTCGATAGAGTGTAAAGACACTATGTTATCCCATGTTCTGGTGGATACAGGTTCCTCTCTCAATGTGCTACCCAAGAGAGCCCTGTCAAGGTTAGATGTAGAAGGTTTGATTTTGAATCCTTCTGATCTTGTGGTAAGAGCCTTCGATGGTTCTAAGAGGTCGGTGTTCGGAGAGGTAGAATTGCCAATTCAGATTGGATCACAAACCTTTAACACCGTATTCTATGTGATGGATATCAGTCCTTCGTATAGCTGCTTGCTGGATCGTCCTTGGATCCACAATGCTGGGGCAGTCTCCTCGACCTTGCATCAGAAGATCAAGTTCCCGGTCAACGGAAGAATTATCACTGTCTGTGGTGAGGAGGATATTTTGGTCAGCAACCTGTCTACATTCAAGTATGTAGAGGTAAAGGTGAGATTCATGAAACCCTGTGTCAGGCCTTTGAGGCAGTTCAAGTCAAGGATGCAGCTCTAGTGGAAGAGGTTGAAGCAGGTGCATCTTTGTCGTCCTTCAAGCAGGCACATGCCTTGGTAAATTCAGGTGTTGCTCCCGGTTGGGGACGTCTGGTGGATTTACCTGTAAAGGAAAACAAGTTTGGGATTGGGTATCAGCCGACACTGACTTCTACAACTTCAACACCTCAGACTCGTCAGGGGCCGATTACTTTCTCCAGTGCTGGCATCATTCAGTACGGCCAGGTCTCTGCAATCAACAAAGAAGGTGGGGATAGTGATTGCGACATTGACAACTGGGTGCGTCCAAGGGTCCCGAGTGAAGTTCTCCGCAACTGGTCTTCTAAAGAGATTATCCAAGTCACTCTTTTTAAAGAGTAATTTTCTTTGTTTACTCATGCATATCCAAGTCTTATGTTCCGCCCAGGGTGTGATGACTCATTGTAGGGCTCATCTATGTGGATACCTGCATTTTTTATCATAAATAAATGACGTCTTTTTGCATTCAAATATTTTGTTCACTGTCTTTCTATTTTTGCAGTTTTCAAAAATCAAAAATATAAAAAAAGTATACATTTGGCAATGTTTTGTTTAGTTTCCACTTCTTGTTCACACTCATAAGCACATACCATCACTCATGTAGATGCACGTCACCAGATCATATTGATAACAGTTCTGCTATGGCTCGCTTCGACTTTGAAAATCCAATCTTTCAAGCTGAAGAAAAGGGTGATGAAGACTGTGAACTCCCTAAAGAACTTGCCAGGTTATTAAAACAAGAGGAAAGGGTCATTCAACCGCATCAAGAGTCTGTTGAAGTGATTAATCTCGGCATCGAGGACGCCAAGAGAGAAATCAAGATAGGGGCTGCTTTGGAAGATAATGTGAAGAAGGGGTTGATTGAATTGCTGTAAGAGTATGTTGACATCTTCGCTTGGTCTTATCAGGACATGCCAGGGCTTGACACAGACATTGTGGTACACCGTTTGCCTCTCAAAGAGGATTTTCCTCCGGTCAAGCAGAAGCTCAGAAGAACAAGACCAGAAATGGCTGTCAAGATAAAGGAAGAAGTGCAAAAACAGTTGGACGCATGGTTCTTAGCGGTTACAAATTATCCGCCATGGGTTGCAAATATCGTTCCAGTACCTAAAAAGGATGGAAAGGTATGAATGTGTGTTGACTACCGGGATCTGAACAGAGCTAGTCCTAAAGATGATTTCCCATTACCTCACATCGACGTTTTGGTGGATAAGACGGCTCAGTTCTCGGTATTCTCCTTCATGGATGGCTTTTCTAGCTATAATCAAATTAAGATGGCACCAGAAGACATGGAGAAGACAACTTTCATAACCCCATGGGGCACCTTCTGCTACAAGGTGATGCCGTTTGGTCTGAAAAATGCTGGGGCAACATATCAACGAGCTATGGTAACTCTTTCCCATGATATGATTCATCATGAAATCGAGGTTTATAATGATGATATGATTGCCAAATCTCAGACGGAAGAAGAACATCTGGTGAATTTGCAGAAACTGTTTGAGCGGTTGAGGAAATTCAAGCTGAGGCTTAATCCGAACAAGTGTACTTTCGGGGTGAGATCTGGAAAACTGCTGGGTTTTATTGTTAGTGAAAAAGGGATTGAGGTGGATCCGGCCAAAGTGAAAGCGATACAAGAAATGCCTGAGCCAAGAACAAAAAAACAAGTTCGTGGTTTCTTAGGAGGGTTGAACTACATTGCAAGGTTCATCTCTCACCTAACAGCCACGTGTGAGCCAATATTCAAATTGTTGAGAAAAGATCAGGCCATCAGGTGGAATGATGATTTCCAAAGGGCTTTAGAGAAGATAAAAGAGTATTTGCAGAATCCTCCAATCCTTATGCCTCCAGTCCCAAGGAGACCGCTGATTATGTATTTGATAGTACTTGATAATTCCATGGGTTGTGTTCTCGGTCAACACGACGAGACAGGTAGGAAAGAGCATGCCATCTACTACTTGAGTAAAAAATTCACGGATTGCGAGTCGAGATACTCAATGCTTGAAAAGACATGTTGTGCACTTGCATGGGTTGCTAAGCGATTGAGACAATACATGCTGACTCACACGACCTTACTGATCTCCAAAATGGATCCAGTCAAGTATATATTTAAGAAGCCATCTCTCACCGGAAGGGTTGCTCGTTGGCAAATGGTACTGACAGAGTACGACATCCAGTATACATCCTAGAAAGCCATCAAAGGGAGTATTCTATCAGACTATCTTGCTCAGCAGCCGATTGATGATTATGAGCCGATGAAATTTGATTTTCCAGATGAAGACATCATGTTCCTTAAGATGAAAGACTGTGAAGAGCCAATTGTTGAGGAGGGACCTGATCTAGATGAAAAGTGGACTTTAATGTTTGACGGGGCCGTCAATGCTAAAGGAAGTGGAATTGGTGCTGTCGTTACCACTCTGAAAGGTGCCCACATGCCTTTCACCGCTCGTCTGACTTTTGAGTGCACCAATAATGAAGCTGAGTATGAAGCATGTATCTTGGGTATTGAGCAAGCCATTGATTTGAGAATCAAGACTCTGGACATCTTCGGAGATTCAGCTCTAGTGATCAATCAAGTGAATGGTGATTGGAATACTCTCCAGCCTAATCTGGTCCCCTACAGAGATTACACGAGAAGACTGTTGACTTTCTTCACAATAGTAAAGCTGTATCATATACCTCGTGATGAGAACCAGATGGCAGATGCTCTTGCTACTCTGTCCTCCATGATCAAGGTAATTCGGTGGAACTATGCTCCCAGGATCGATGTTATGCGCCTTGATAGGGCCGCGTATGTGTTTGTTGCTGAACTGGTAGTTGATGACAAGCCCTGATACCACGACATCAAGTGCTTTCTAAAGAATCAAGAGTACCCTGCAGGGGCATCCAACAATGATAGAAAGACTTTGAGAAGATTGGCAGGCAGTTTCTTCTTGAACAAAAACGATGTGTTGTATAAGAGGAACTTCGACATGGTTTTGCTCAGATGCGTGGATAGACACGATGTAACACCTCAAAATTTGCCCTCCTCTCTTGGGACTAGCTTGGGCATTGCATATCATTTTGTAGGTCATTAGGCATTGCATAATTGCATATCATGTGGCTACATTGAGCAAGTCATCCTCCTAAGTCTTGATCAGAAGATAAAAGAGGTTGAGATGCAAGCTGAGGGTTTCATTGATTGAATTGATCACTAATCATCTGAGGGTGTGTGATTCAAATTAGGGTTTCATGGTTTCTCAAGGAGATTGAGCTTGATCTTGGTTGCAATGCTACATCATCATCATCATGGTTTTGTCATCACCAAGAGATTCATCATGCTTGATCAGATACCTTGAGATTAGGGTTTTGACCTCTGGTCAACCCTAATCAGTTGCATTGGGCCAATCAGGGTTTTGCAAGGAGATGAGGGTTTCAATGGATATGGGGATCATTTTATGATTATATGGAGCTTATGGAAGCTAGGGTTTCATCATTGAGCCATTTCATCAGGAGTTTGAAGCTCAAGTTGATCAATGCATAGCCAAATTCATCTATCAGTCAGAAAAGTCAACTGTGGTCAACTGTGCCTGAATTGATGGATTTGGAGGTGGGAGAGAGTTAGAGACACTTCTTTCATGTGTGAACAAGTTTCATTTGACATTTCAAATATCAAGAATGAAGAAAATAAAGTCAGATGGAAACTTTCCAAAAATAGCAGGTGACTTGTAATTGAAAACTGCCAAAAATGGAAAGTTTTTCACCTCAAAATTACGTGTCCAAAAATGCTTCAAATGGAATTTTGTCCAACAGGAAAGTTGTAGATCTTGCTCTCACCTTTCCAAAAAGTCCAAGAACACTCATTTCTCATGTGTGGTTGGCAAATTATGATCAAATCATTTTCCAAAAATGTTGATTTTCAAAGTGCCATAACTTTTGAATGGAATGGCCAAATTGGGTGATTTTTCTTTGAGCAAACCACATTTGATGTGTATTATCCAAATCCATTATCACATTTCATTGGAAATCATCATAGCAAAAAGTCATTTTTCAAGTGTTCACTTTGAAAATTGGTGGGAAAAATAGTGAATTTCCAAAATACAAGGCATTTGCATACAAAACTCATTCCAACACGTCATAAACATCAAATAGAACTTGCTTGGACTGGTTTTTGCACTGTTACATTGGCTGAATTAGAAAAGGGCATTTTGGCCAAAACACTTGAAATTTCATTTTGCTTAATCACTTGGATTTTGCTAATTTGGATTAACACTTGGATTAGCATGTGGTATAAAACATTAATCATAACAGAAAATGCATAATCACAAATCACAATTTCAGATCTAACAAACTTTTTCATCAAAAACCTCTCAATTTTCTCCAAAGCTTTTCACACTTTTTCATCATTTTTTCATCAAGATTCATCATCCATCGTGTGCATGCTTGCTTGATCCTTCTTCTGCAGGACCTATAGAAGATTTGTTTCACAAAATCAAGGCCAAAGAATTGGAGAATTGGAACTGTTATCACCTTCCTCATCCATGGCAGTTTGAGCATTCGTGGAACTGGTGCACTATTGAGCTACAAAACCTATTCCAATCGTCTTCCTAAGCATCAAGCATCATCTGTTTTCAGCTTTTGGACTTTGAAACGCGCGAAATCACCAACTGCATCATCATAAGGTTAGTTTTCGATTTCAATAATTGCTCAAACTATGATATGGCTTTGATAGATCTCTCAACGTAGAGTAGCATGAACTTTGAATCGTTGAATTTGGTTGAGTATTAAGGAAGAAATCTGGAATTGAAGTTTGACATGTAAATGTTCTTTTGATCGATTCGAATTTGTTAGTTTGAATTAGGAGAAATTAAGTTCATATTCGTGTTGTGCTTTGTAAGATGATTCCATTGATATAAAGATTGTTGGATTTGGTTGAGATTTGCTCATGTTGAATTTCTGGAATTGATGAATGTTGATGAATGATGAAGAACGCGTTTCCAATGCTGTTTGATCCATGCGCCTGGCTTTTGTTTTGAATTTCTTGTTTCCCGCTTCCATAGGCCAATCAGATGGCGCCACCGCGTTTAATGAAAACGCCGCGTTTAGCTTCGTTGCAGGAGAATTACGAAATTGCCATTATTCACAATAATTTCATTTTATTTCATTTCTTTTCTCCATTTCATTTCATTTTGATCCATGACTTTAGAAAATTCATAAGTAATTCGTTTTTAATCCAAATCTGATGAGATTTTTTTCACCATTCTCCTTGTGATGTGTAGTTTTTTATGATGATTTTTAATATTTTTGTGCACGTGTGAATTTTAAAAAATGCCTAGAGAGTGTTTGAATGTGTCCAATTTGTGTATGCCATGCCATTTTGATCATAAAATCTTGATGTTTCCGTAGAAATTCATGAAATTTTACATGCCTATTCTTGACTCTTTTCTGGTGATTTTGATGTATGGTTTGCAATTTTTGAGTCCCTGGTTGATGAGATATGATTTTTTGAGTAGAGGTGTGACAATTTGTGTCACACCATGCTTAGTGCAATTTCATGATTTTATTTTCCAGGCTTGTGGATGTTGGATTGAGTTGAATTTTTGTATGATTGAGTATATGGATTTTGAGAATACATGGGAATGTTTATGGAATTTTTGGTGACATTTCCTATTTGATTGGAATTTTTCCCTCTGTTTGGTCATTTGTTGATTTTTTGTGATACATGTTTGTATTTGCTTTGTGAAATTCTGGTAATTAATTGGATGAGTGTGAAATATGGTATGAGCATTGTAGACATCTTATAGAACATTTTGGCTTTGATCCCATTCATTTATCATGTTTTGTCACTGTTTTATGATTGGTGGAAGTGGATGCTTGTTTTGATGCCTTATGTTGGCTTGCTTGAACTTGGCTGGACTTTTTGAATTTCATTTCCATACTTACTCTGGTACAAATAGCATGAAATTTTATATGCTACTCATTGAATGTGTTCTGTTTAGGCTTGAATTTTTGTGGAATTTATTGAGCTGTTTTGATATTGATTTGATTGTGATCATTCTGTTTGCTCTAATATGTTTCCAAAGTGCCTAGTTTGGCATGTTTTGTATATGAAATGAATTTGGTGCATAGTTTTGGTGTGAGACCAATTGGATTCTCTTCTTTCTTGATAAATCTTGGTTTTGATCAATTTTTACTTGCTGTTTTGAATTTTTCATCTCCTTTTGACCCTAGGCTTGTCCTAGTGGTCTTGTTTCTCACGTTTGGATGTGATTTTCAGGTTGAAGAAGCAAATGCTTTGAGGATGTTAATTCAAGTTGATTGAATTTGGTTAATTGTTGTGAACTAACTTGTGTGCTTTGTAGGATGCTTGGCTCACTTGCTTTGAGCTTGTGCTTGGCTCACTTGAGTTGATTGTGCTTTGCACATTGCATTGTCTGATTATACATTGTCTGTTGGTTCTTATGCTGTTTGTTTTGACTTTGTGATTGGTATACTGACTGAATTAGATTGATTTCAGGTACTTTAGTCGCTAACAGTTCCCTTGAGAACTTGCTTGTGCTGCTGCTTGGTTGTATAAACCAATTGAGGTAGAATTTCTTTTCTCCATGTAGTCTGGAAGACCTGGCCTGTTACTTGGCCAGGCACCTGTCTGAAGTCCTCCTTAAGAGGCGATGATTGTGATTGTTTAACTTTGTCCCCAAGCAGGAAAAGACCTTGATTAAGGCAATTGGCAGAATCCAAGGGATGTGCAATCCATCCCCTGCTATTCTTGTTAAGTTGTCCCTCTGCTCACACCACTGTGTTGATGCATTGGGACATTAACCCAAGATCAGTTGAGTCAGAGTCATGAGTGTAGAAGGGTTCCCACTTTCTGAACCCACACTCCTTTGTCTGAAGCTCTCCCTGGCCAGGGATAAGAGCTGTGAAGTCTAATCTTCACTCACCTTTCATCAGCTTCACCCTGACTCTCAATGTCAGGGTTAAGAGCTAATACCACCCGGATACAGGTGACTTGCCTTGGTAGTCTAACCCTTTGTTTGAGACCGCTTTGACTGGATATAGTGTGTGCTATTTGGAATGTTTGCTTTGTTTTGTTTATGCTTGCATGCTTTGCTTTTTCCTGGTTAGGATTAGCTTGCTGTCGTGCAAGTAGATAGCGAACCATAACATAGGGCAATGATGCATGATAACATCTAGGCTCGAGTCCAGCTCCCTAGTAGTGTGTCTCCCTTTGTATCTGGTTAGATTTTCTTTCCCATCCAGGGGAACTACGTCGCCCTGATCCTCATACCAGATGAGGTACGTAGGCAGGAGACCGTGCGAGGTCTCTCCAGGCACTTTTTTTTCTTTTTGTGTGTGTCTGCTTGTTAACCCTCTTGTGTGTCAGGATATGGATGTAAGCCCAAAGATTGGCTGTCCGTATCCTGAGTGTGTTTGTTTGGTTCGGAAGCCGATGTAAGTCCAGCGATTGGCGTTCGGGTTCCATGTTTGCCCGTGTTTGTGTGTGTCTTGTTTGGCGTGCGTGAGCCGAACGACGGCAGCTCTGATTCTCGTTCCAGACGAGATACGTAGGCATAGGACGCGATGTCCTAGCGAGCCCTCTTCCTCTTCCCCCACCTGTGTTATCTTCAGTGTGTGTGTATGCGATGTTTGTTTTAGCAACCTTTTTCTATATTTTGAGCGTGGATCCCGTCGAGTACGACGGACGTGAGGGGTGCTAATACCTTCCCTTCGCATAACCGACTCCCGATCCCATTCTCTTTGGTCGCGAGACCGTGCTTTTTCCAGGTTTACTCTGAGCGTTTCCTTTCCCTCCTTTGGGATAAATAACGCACGGTGGCGGCTCTGTGTTGTTTTGTTTTAGCCCGCCGGTTGTTTTTCGCGGATGCGACAGCTGGCGACTCTGTTGGGGACGCAATTAGATGTTGACCTGTGCTGGTCCATCTTCCCTAAGCGAGTCTCTCCTAGCGCTCTAGGATAGTTTAGGTTGCTTGTGCTTTATTTATTGCATTTATTATTCTGATTGTGTATATATTTGCATAAATACTTGCATGCATCATACTATCATTCTGCTGTCCTCTGTACAGGTGGTTCCTCTGTTGGGGTGGGTGTTCTGAGTGGGGCTAAAACCCAGGCCCGAGTATACACCTAGGATTAGTGTGGTCTCACGTTCCTCATTTGCTTTATCAGCATATTGTTGCAACGTGACATACCACAAGCCGGACGAGGTTCATTTGATAGTGCCCTTCCTTTGTGGAGTGTCCACTTTGGTTGTGTCACTTCATCTGAACTATTGACTCTGGTGACCGATCATTTCCCGGATCTTCGGTTTAGAAGATCTCAGGAGAGCTACAATGGCACACCCGAAAGGGCAAACCCATTGAGTATCTCTGCCCGATTGTCGAGACTATTATCCGCCTTAGGATGACCTGTTTAGAATTTACCTGTGAGGGGAGGGTGATTCTTTCAGATGCATGTTCAGATGGTGACTATTGGTTCCATTGATCAGAGCCATATTTATGAGTCGGATTTATGGGCCTTTGTTTCAGAGACGCCGGAGTGTTGTCCGAGTTATTTATCAGTGGGGATCCGTTTATTTCAGGATTCCCCAGGCCGATTTAGAGGATTGAGGTTATCTGCTCAGAGATTGTTTGGTGATGATGGTGATGTCTCTTCCGTTTATTTCGGAACCCTTGAGGTGGATTTGTGGTTACATATTCCTTCAGATGGTTGTGATCGGTTCAGAGATCAGGGCTGTGACTCAGAGCAACAGTCGATCAGATGACTTGGAGGATGGCAATGCATTGCATTCATTCATCAGCATCATTAACATTTGCATTTACCTGCATCTAACACATGTTTATCCATATGCAGGGACATTTTTGATTGAGATCCTGGTTGAGAGACTTTCTGCTCAGATATGAGGACCGGTTTGAAAGACGATGTTGTCTATAGCTTCTTCAACCCAGAGTTTGACGAGCTGAGAGATGTGATAGCATTGATTACGCCCGACCATGTGGGGATGTTCAGAGAGGCATACGGTGGTATTTTGAAGATGGTTTTCAGACTCACTGACAGCGATAGGAGCGCCATTCATACTCTTCTTCAGTTCTATGACCCGGGTTTGAGATGTTTTGTGTTTCCGGACTATCTGTTGGGACCTCTGATGGAGGACTATGCCAGTATCTTGGGTATTCCGATCCGAGATCAGATTCCTTTCTGTGCTATTAGGGGAGAGCCTGATGTCCTTGGGATTTCTCGTGCTCTTTATTTGAGTCCGGAGATGACCAGGGAAGGTTTGAAGGAGAAAGGAAAATTACCGGGTTTTCATTTGAGTTTCTTGGAGGCTAAGGCCAAGGAACATGCTGCTGCAGGTAATTGGAAGACGGTTTGTGCTTTGGTTGCCGTGAGCATTTATGGTGTTATTCTGTTTCCTAATCAGAAGAGCTTTGTCGACCATAATGCTATCAGATTGTTCATGCAGAGGAACCCTATTCCTACTCTGGTCGGAGATGTATATTACTCGGTTCATAACAGGAACGAGAAGAGACGTGGTGGTTTGATCAGGTGTTGTGCTCAGATGTTATTCAGATGGTTTATGGGGTATTTGCCTTCCCGAGGTGTTTTTGCTTCTCTTGATCCTACGGTCAAGTGGTCGGTCAGATTGATGGGTTTGCGGGCCGCTGATATAGCATGGACTCATAATGGTTTGGCTGGACGGAATTTTATATATAGCTGCGGGGATTTTCCCAATGTGCCTCTTATAGAAGTTCAGGGTTGCATTAATTACAACCCAACGCTTCTTAGGAGACAGATGGGGTTCGCTATGGAAGTTCCTCCCCTTGAGTGTGAGACTCAGGAGTCCTTTTACTTCCCGGTTGAGGGCAATCGGGCCAAGCTGATGCAGGTGTCTGGGTCATGGCGTAACATCCAAAGAAAGGGCAAGGTTCCTTTTGGCAAGGTTAACAGTCGGTATTTTCCTCTATTCGATGATTGGCTTCGGAAGAGGATTGAGATCACACATCTACCATTTCCGGGAGGTGATCCTTGGTGTCCTATGATTGAGGGTCCGCGTTCTTCTGTCAGTATGGAAGAATTCCTCGAGATGAAGAGAGCCAGAGATCAGTTGCTAGCGGAGAAAGCTGGATTGGAGATGAGTGTTGCTCGGATTCAGACGGCCAACCAGGAGATCAGAGTGAAGATGGAAGATCAAGACAAGCGACATGCATTGGAGGCAAAGCGCTTTGAGATGGATACTGCCTACTATGGGAAGGTCAGTCAGGCTTTGGCATCTTCAACAAAGGAGCACGACGTCACCAAAGAGAGATTGGCTAGAGCTTCAAAGGTCATTGAAGATCAGAAGAGGAGGCAAATTCTCGTGAGGGATCAGAGGGATGACAGAGTCAGAGTTCTCATTGCTGAGTGGGAGGCAAAGCTGAAGATCAAGGAAGCGGAGAATGTGAAGACCATCGCTGAGAGGGATCATTACATGGCTGAGAGAGATCATTACTTCAGGCAGATGAAGATTCACCAGAAAGAGGTGGGGAGATTACAGCAGGAGAACACCGAGCTCAGGTTCGCCGCAGAGTTCACAAAGATGGTTGATGAGATAGGGCCTTCGGTGGGACCTTCATCAGGCTAGATTTGTCTCATTTGTGTGGATTACCGTCAGGCTTGTTGACGGAATTCATTTTGCTTGTACTTCTTTCCCGATTCTGGAGATTTGTATCTGATTTGATGTATGACTATGGCACTTATTGTGCATTTTGCTATGTGATGGTTATTTGCATTCAGTAATTGATCTTCAAGCTTTATTTGCTTTACCGTAGGCACTCACACAGCACACACATGGTTGGCAGTATTTTGCTAAAATCATATATCTCGGATCTGTATGATGAAATCAAATGCTGAATATCAGAATATTGCTGCCGGGTTATTATATGTCTCGATGAAACCAGGATCGAGAGACAAAGTGTTCCTCATGTGGATAAACATTGCATTCATGCATGATCATAATAACTTGTGTTTTATTTTGCAGGTATCAGTTCTAACGTGCTTGGTTGTTTCAGGAATCATTGCTCGTGCTCGCAGAGTTGTACCTTTGCACTCAACCCGTCCTCACAGATACTTCACGCGCCGCAATACTCCCAGACTGATGGATCTCCCAAATTCAGATATCCTCGAGCTGAAGGACAAGATGAACGAGCTGATCAACATCATGCAAGGTTTTGCAGTTGGTCAGAAAGCTCTAGCTGACAAAGTCGAGAAGCTCGAGCGGGCTTCAGCGGAAAATAGTGGTGTGAACCTGGATGATGTCTCCAACAGGGGCTGGGAGGTTCTCGAGATGGTGGTAAAAGAACAACAGTGGGTATAGTGAACAACAATGCTGGTTTTGGCACTGCTGGTGGTCAACCTGGTCAGAATTTGAAGGATAGTCTTTTCCCGCCTTTCTTCGGGGTTGAAGATGACAGAGAGGAAGACAGAGAGGCTGATCAGTTCTCGATGCACAACGAACCGTTTGGACAGTACGGTGCCCCACCACAGAACAAAGAGATTCAGCTGCTGACTGAGAAGATCCGAGCTTTGGAGAGCTATGCCACTCCTGGGGTGGTCAACATGTCAAATATGGGGCTAGTGGAGGGGATCGTGATCCCGCAGAAATTTAAAGCGCCCGCATTTGATAGGTACAATGGGAGTTCCTGCCCCGAGACTCATCTGCAAGCGTTTGTTCGTAAGATCTCTGCATATACCATGGACCAAAAGCTGTGGATGTACTTCTTCCAGGACAGTCTGTCTGGAGGCTCACTGGAGTGGTACACCAAGCTCAAGTCCTCAGATATCAAGAACTGGCAGGATCTTGGGGACGCATTCTTTAAACAGTATCAGTTCAATGCTGATATGGCTCCGAGTCATACCCAGCTGCAGGGTATGTCTCAAAAGAATAGCGAAGGGTTTAAAGAATACGCTCAGAGATGGAGGGAATTGGCTGCCAGAGTGCAACCTCCACTTGTGGACAGAGAGATGTCTGATCTCTTTATGGGCACTCTGCAGGGGGCATACGCCGAG
Organism: Lathyrus oleraceus; assembly: GCF_024323335.1. Taxonomy (NCBI): domain Eukaryota; kingdom Viridiplantae; phylum Streptophyta; class Magnoliopsida; order Fabales; family Fabaceae; genus Lathyrus; species Lathyrus oleraceus. Next base: position 585,255,887 of record NC_066583.1, on the reverse strand, counting down.
AGAATGGTTGGTTGTCCGGTCACCAATTTCTCAGACATAGTGGTGGCCGGTGAAAGGATAGAGAGCTGGCTGAAGCTCGGAAAAATACAGGGTAATGCTTCATCTTCAGGATCGAAGAAGCCCTTCAGTAACGGCCAGAGGAAGAAAGAGGGTGATACTAGTGCGGTATATGCTCAGAGAGGACCCAGTAGGGATCGTTACTTCCAGCACACTGCTGCAGTAACTATTCCTGCTGATAATCAGCAACCGCAACAGCAACAGCAGCAACCTCAACAGCAAAGACAACCGTTTCAGCAGAGGCCTCAGAGGGCTGGTTATCAGGTGCGGGGAAGGATGAATGATAGGCATTTTGACAGGCCGCCTGTGACCTACTCCTTTTTGTTGAAGAAATTGCAGGACTTGGGGTTAGTACAATTGAGAACTTTGGCACCTTTGAGACCTGATCAGAGGCCAGCCAATTACGATGAAAATGCAAAATGCGAATTTCACTCAGGTGCGCCCGGGCATAACACAGAGAACTGCAAAGCTTTTAAGCACGTAGTTCAAGACCTGGTAGATTCGAAGGCAATCAACTTCGCACCATCTCCCAACGTCAATGTTAATCCCATGCCCGCGCATGGTCAAAGGGGGGTAAATGCTATTCGGGGTGTTACAAGGGCCGGATTGGTTTGTTGTCTGTTAATCAGTTGAAGACTCCGTTGGCTGAGGTTAAACGGCAGTTGTTGTTAAATGGGGTCGATCCGGGCTGTGGTGATGATTGTGCTGTGTGCCCTATTTCTGTCAATGGGTGTGATTTGTTGAGAGAGATTGCCCAGGGTTTGATGGACGATGGAAGTATTCTGATTGAGAGGGCTGATATGGGAAAAGAAGAGGTCTCCACCATAACAATTTATTTTGATCTGGTGGATTTGTCAAATCTAGCTGAGGCGGCTCCAGTTACCATCACGGTACCTGGACCAATTCCATATGGCAAAGATGATGCCGTGCCATGGCATTATGGTGGGGAGGTATATTGTAATGGGGAGAAAGTGGAAGAGCAGACTGCGGATGAAACCACCGTTTCAAAGGTGGATAATGCCGGTACCAGTGGTTTCACTCGCAGTGGAAGACTATTTGCTCCTAATGCGTTGAGGAGAGAAGAAGGAGAAAAAGAGAAAAAAGAAAAGGCCGAGGCTTTAGCCAGGGCGAAAGGTAAACAAGCGGTAGTGAATGATAGTACTCCAGTGGTGACACCGGCGCCTGTGGGGTCGGAAGAGAAGCTTGATGATGATGCAGAAGAATTCTTAAGGATCATTAAGAAGTCTGAGTACAAGCTGGTGGACCATCTGCAACAGACTCCCTCCAAAATATCGATTATGTCGTTGTTGTTAAGCTCTGAGGGGCATAGAGAGGCTTTGATGAAGATCCTGAAGAAAGCCTATGTTCCTCAGGAGATAACCATTAACCAGTTGGAGACGGTAGTGTCCAATGTGCATGCCAGCCATGGGTTGGGCTTTACTGACATGGATTTAACTGTGGATGGGAGGAATCACAACCGGGCGTTACACATCGCAATGGAATGTAAAGGGGCCGTGCTTTCGCATGTGCTGGTTGATACCGGTTCCTCATTGAATGTGTTGCCGAAGAAAGCTCTGGCTAAGTTGAATTGTGAAGGGCTGATTTTGACTCCTACTGATCTGATAGTGCGGGCATTTGATGGGTCGAAGCGGGCTGTATTTGGAGAGGTTGAGCTTCCTGTGAAGATCGGCCCGGAGGTGTTCAAGTCGACTTTCTACGTCATGGATATCCAGCCGGCATACAGTTGCTTGTTGGGTAGGCCGTGGATTCATGTTGCTGGGGCAGTGACCTCGACTTTGCACCAAAAGCTGAAATATATTTGGGAAGGACAGGTTGTCACTGTGTGCGGAGAAGAGGACATCTTTGTCAGCCACCTGTCTCATTCAAATAAGTTGAAATGGACGGCGAAATATGGGAGACGCCGAGTCAAGCTTTCGAAACCGTCAAGGTGGAGAATGCTCTGTTTGCAAAGGAAGAAGAGAAACCGTCCATTGCTTCGTACAAACAGGCCGCCGAGGTGGTGAAGAATGGAGAGGCTCCTGGCTGGGGCAGGATGATGGATATCTCTGCAAAGAAGGACCGCTTCGGAGTGGGGTATCAGTCGAACAGAGGCTCGTCAGGACAAGGCAGAGGACGCCGTACGTCAGTCACCTTCACTAGTGCCGGAATGCTGGATCCGGATCACATCTGCATGATGAGTGATGAAGCTTATAGTGACTGTGAAATAGACCGATGGATAAAGTTGTGCGCACCAGGGATGGGAATCCAGAACTGGAAGGCTGAAAAGATCATCCGGGTCACTCTGCTGGAAGAGTAATATTTTTCCTGTTTTGATTTTATATGCATGAAAGCCATACGTGTTGCCCGACACGTAATGGTTCATTGTAAGGGCCACCTCATGTTTAAAATTTGCAAGTTTGCATCATTAATAAAAGGATGTTTTTCAGTTAAAAGCGGTGTTCCCTGTTTTTCATTTATTTTACAGTTTAAAAAAAAAACAAAAAAAAATGGCAATGTTTTCATTTTTCTTTTTTAATTTGTCTCGTTCCGGTTCTAAGCAATGCATGAATCAACATTCATGCAGATGCGATCATTCTCCGGATCTCATTGATAACAATCCTGTTACACCCTCATATGACTTCGACAATCCGATCTAATAAGCCGAAGAAGAAGGCGAAGAAGATTGTGATTTGCCAGGGGAATTAGCCAGGTTGTTGAAACAAGAGGAGAAGGTGATTCAGCCGCACGAAGAGCAGATTGAGGTTGTGAATCTGGGTACCGACGAGGTCAAGAAAGAAGTGAAAATCGGGGCTGCTTTGGAGGAAAGTGTCAAGAGCAGAATGGTAGTACTGTTGAAAGAGTATGTCGACATCTTTGTCTGGTCTTATCAAGATATGCCAGGGTTGGATACCGATATCGTTATGCACAAGCTATCGTTGAGAGCAGATTGTCCTCCAGTGAAGCAGAAGTTGCGCAGAACTAGACCTGATATGGCGATGAAAATTAAAGAGGAGGTGCAGAAGCAGTGGGATGCTGGTTTCCTTGCTGTCACTAATTATCCGCCTTGGGTCGCGAATATCGTGCTAGTCCCGAAGAAGGATGGGAAGGTGAGAATGTGTGTGGACTACCGAGATCTGAACAGAGCTAGTCCGAAGGATGATTTTCCGTTACCTCACATGGATGTGTTGGTAGATAATACAGCTCAATTCTCGGTGTTTTCCTTCATGGATGGTTTTTCTGGCTATAATCAAATTAAAATGTCGCCAGATGATATGGAGAAAACAACGTTCATTACACCGTGGGGTACCTTTTGTTACAAGGTGACGCCATTCGGTCTCAAGAACGCCGGTGCTACTTATCAGAGGGCCATGGTGACTTTGTTTCATGATATGATTCATCATGAAATTGAATGCTATGTTGATGACATGATAGCAAAGTCCCAGACAGAAGAGGGGCATTTGGTAGATCTGGCCAAGTTGTTCGACCGGCTGAGACAGTTCAGACTGAGGTTGAATCCGAACAAGTGCACGTTCGGAGTGCGGTCCGGTAAATTGCTGGGGTTCATTGTAAGTGAGAAAGGAATCGAGGTTGATCCTGCGAAAGTAAAAGCGATAAGAGAAATTCCTGAACCGAGAACAGAGAAGGAGGTTCGTGGTTTCTTAGGTAGATTGAACTACATTTCCCGGTTCATATCTCACCTAACAGCCACGTGTGAACCGATTTTCAAATTGTTGAGAAAAGATCAAACGGTCAGGTGGAATAATGATTACCAAGCGGCATTTGAAAAAATAAAAGAGTATTTGCAAGAGCCTCCGATTCTGATGCCTCCTGTGGAGGGAAGACCGTTAATTCTGTACCTGACGGTCCTCGAGGGGTCTATGGGGTGTGTATTGGGGCAGCATGACGAGTCTGGTCGAAAAGAGCATGCCATATACTACCTTAGCAAAAAGTTTACCGACTGTGAAACAAGATATTCACTGCTCGAGAAAACTTGCTGTGCTTTGGTCTGGGCTGCTCGCCGACTGAGGCAGTACATGCTGGTTCATACCACTTTATTGATTTCCAAGATGGATCCAATCAAGTACATTTTTGAGAAGCCAGCATTGACCGGACGGGTTGCGAGGTGGCAAATGATTTTGACAGAATATGATATTCAGTATACCTCTCAGAAAGCAATCAAGGGGAGTGTATTGTCTGATTACCTCGCTCAGTAACCCATTGATGATTATCAACCGATGAAGTTTGAATTCCCTGATGAGGACATCATGTTTCTCAAATCGAAAGATTGTGAGGAACCAATCCCGGAGGAGGGGCCTGACCCTGAATCCGAATGGATTCTGATGTTTGATGGGGCCGTTAACGTGAATGGTAGCGGTGTTGGTGCTGTTTTGGTTACGCCGAAAGGATCCCACATTCCTTTTGCTGCCCGGCTAACATTTGAGTGCACCAACAACGTGGCTGAATATGAAGCTTGTATATTGGGAATTGAAGAGGCGATTGATTTAAGAATCAAGAACCTCGTCATCTATGGAGATTCAGCTCTGGTTGTAAATCAAGTTAACGGAAAATGGTATACGCATCAGTCTCATTTAGTTCCATACCGGGATTATACGAGGAGATTGTTGACGTTTTTCACCAAAGTAAAGATGCATCATGTGCCTAGAGAGGAGAATCCTTTGGCAGATGCTTTGGCTACTCTGGCCGCCTTGATTAAAGTACAGAGGTGGAATCAGTTCCCCAGTGTTGAGGTAGGTCGTCTGGATAGACCGGCTTATGTGTTTGCTGTTGATACAGCGCCTGATGATGAGAAGCCGTGGTATTACGATATCAAGCGCTATCTAGAGACTCAAGAGTATCCTGAGGGAGCATCAAAGAAGGACCGAAAGACTCTGAGGAGGTTGGCCATGGTGTTCTACCTGAATAAGGATGGGGTTCTGTATAAGAGGAATTTCGATTGGGTCTTGCTCAGATGTGTTGATGATAAAGAAGCAAGCCAATTGATGAAAGAGGTTCATGAAGGATCGTTCGGTACCCATGCCAGTGGGAATGCAATGGTAAAGAAGCTGCTGAGGGCAGGTTATTATTGGATGACAATGGAGGCCCAATGTTTCAATTTCGTGCGGAAGTGTCATAAATGCCAGATTTATGCTGATAAGGTGCACGTGCCTCCTAACCCTTTGAGTTTGATGTCGTCTCCATGGCCGTTTGCTATGTGGGGCATTGATATGATTGGGAAGATTGAGCCTACGGCTTCGAATGGGCACAAATTCATATTAGTGGCTATTGATTACTTCACCAAGTGGGTAGAAGAAGCCTCTTATACGAACGTGACGAAGCAGGTCGTTGCCAGGTTTCTCAAGAGAGACATCATTTGCAGATATGGGGTTCCCGAGAGGATCATTACTGATAATGGTTCTAATTTGAACAACAAGGTGATGGCAGAACTGTGCCGGGAATTCAAGATCGAACATCACAATTCTTCTCCCTATCGTCCGAAGATGAATGGGGCGGTTGAGGCAGCCAACAAGAATATAAAGAAGATTGTGCAAAAGATGGTGGTAACCTACAAAGACTGGCATAAGATGCTGCCGTTTGCATTGCATGGGTATCGAACATCGGTGCGCACATCTACTGGAGCAACTCCTTTCTCATTGGTATATGGGATGGAAGCCGTGTTACCTGTTGAGGTTCAGATTCCCTCTTTGAGAGTCCTGATGGACGTGAAATTGCAAGAGGCTGAATGGGTAAGGACCCGGTACGAAGAGTTGAGCCTGATTGAGGAGAAGAGGCTGGCAGCCATCTGTCATGGGCAGTTATACCAGCAAAGGATGAAGCGTGCTTTTGACCGAAAAGTACGACCTCGGGTATATCACGTGGGTGATATGGTTTTGAAAAGGATCCTTCCTCCTCAAAACGATCGGAGGGGCAAATGGACACCCAATTATGAAGGTCCATTCGTGGTCAAGAAGGTTTTCTCTGGCGGAGCCTTGTTGCTGACGACCATGGATGGCGAGGATTTTCCATCCCCTGTGAATGCGGACGCAGTTAAAAAATAATTCGTATAAAAAGACCCGCTGGACGAAAAGAACAAAATAGTCCAGGCAAAAATGGGCATCCCGGCGAACCAAAAAAACAGAAAGAAAGGTTCGGGCAAAAATTAGGGATAAAATGAAAAATGTACACCCGGCAAGTCGAAAACCTGGAAAGGCGACTTGGGCAAAAAGGGGTATCCCGGTGGACTGAAAACCCGAAAGGGCGGTCCAGGCAAAAGAGGGATTGAAACGAACAACTGCGTCTGGCATGATCGTTTGCGCTTTGGTTAAAGCAACATGGATAATACCCGGTAGGGATCAATCAGAAGCGTCTTGTTCAGAAGGCAGAAAGCACGGAGAGTCTGAGGACATAGGGGGTGTAACCGAGTTGGAACTTGATGAGATCACGGGTTTCACATTGCCATTAGGATAGATTTTTCCTTTTGTGCGCAATTACCTCTTTTCAGGAATTGCTTCCTTTGTATTGCTCAATTTGAGCCACACTCTTCAATCAATAAAATGCATATTCAGTCAAATAATTTTGTTTTTGTTTTTCATTACCGCTTTGATTGCAAAAACACCCGATTATTTTGATAAAGAATCTTGCATTTTAAGACATACAGGTCCCTTCCAATGCATGTTTATAAGATTGAAAGCTTGAAATCTTATTTGGAAGGATGAGTGACCCAAGTGTTGAAATCTTGACACGCCTGGGGCACGGTTTTATCTAACGATCTCTTTTGCAGGTACTGTTAGGTATTTTCACTCACTTGCAGGTTGTGGTGTGGAAGCTCTTGACGAAACAGTCCCCACGGAGTCCAATCAGGGACAAATGAATGGAAGAACGGTGAAAAGACGGCGAGACGTACGACGATCCTTGGAATTAATCAAGAAGACTCTTCAAAGTCTGAAAATTGAAAAGTCTGTATCAGTCCCCAAGAGTTCGCTCTCCGTCGAGTACGGAGCGGTTTGGAATACAAGATGATGGAGCAGAAAAGGTCCAGACGAGTCTGGGAGTTCTCAAAATTAGAAAGCTGACAACGGGTTTGGATGGTGAATACCAAGGTTCGACGAGTCGACGGGTGTTCAGTACCAGACTGTCTTTCTCCCCAAGCAGAGTCGGAAGGACTAATTCTCCAGCAGATCCAAGGTCTGTAGCTTCCCTAGCAGGGTCCGGATGGTTATCCCCCAGCAAGTTTTAGATCGATGCTTCCCCAGCAGCCAGGCCTGAAGGTTGCTGTTTCCCAGCGGAAGTATCTGTGTGTGGTGGTTTCCCAAGCAGAGTCGGGATTGATATCCCCAGCTAGTCAAGACTGGTGTATCCCCACAGAGTGCGTTGGTGGATTCTTCCCCAGCAAATCCTCGAGCGGATTGGGTGCAAAGGAGGTTTTTCCCCAACAAGGGTTTCCTTTTTCCCAGCAGCAGTGTTGTTCCCCAGCAGGGTGGAGATTGGAGTGGTGGCGAGTTCCTCAGCAGAGTGTCTCGAGCTTCCCAGAAGAGTCCCTTGAGGGGGATACTTTTTATACATTCATCATGTAGATAAGCATAGCATATTGTATAATGAATCGCGTAGCATTTCCATAAGTATGGAGCATTACGCAGAAAAATCAATCATGCATCATAGTTGCAAGCATGAGCTAGTCTCAGACCGTGGTTACCATTTGAGAAGTGGTAGCCTGAGGGTGAAGGTGTTGCTCCGAGGAGTTTGGCACCGTTTTTTATCAATAGTACTTCCCCAGTAGTGCAATACTGGAAGAAACTTTTCCGTCGGACAGAGATGGGAATGTTACGCGATCAGCGCGACTCAAGCCGTGGTTACCGTTTGAGATTTAGTTTCGCCGGATGGTGAAGGTGTTACTCTGAGGAGTTTAGCATCATGATGTCAGATCAGCAATGTTCCCCAGTAGTGCGATACTGGAGGAAATTTTTTCGTCGGACGGAGATGGAAATAAAATCAAAGGACGCTACGCGATCAGCGCGACGATCGGGGTTCAAATGGAGAAAGGGAAATGTTGAGGCATTTTCTGGAGATCGGGGTTCAATTGGAGAAAAGGAAGTGTTGAGGCATTTTCTGGAGAGCGGGGTCCAAATGGAGAAAGGGAAATGTTGAGGCATTTTCTGGAGATCGGGGTTCAATTGGAGAAAGGGAAATGTTGAGACATTTTCTGGAGAGTGGGGTCCAAATAGAGAGTGGAGTTGAAGATTAAATCCGGGATGAGGTCCTCAGGATTATCTTCTATTCATGTGTCACCTTAGACTTTGGCTGAGGCTAATGGAGGTCGTTATGGGTGTCTTCTGAGGAAGAGATGCACATGTTACCTTCCTTTTGTGAAGGTGTACCCTCTGATACGTCGCCCTCAGAGTGGTGTTTGGTGTTATTTCCGACGTTGCCAGCGGAATTATCACAAGAATTGGAGAGCGGGGTTCAAACGGAGAAAGGGAAATGTTGAGGCATTTTCTGGAGAACGGGGTTCAAACAGAGAAAGGGAAATGTTGCGGCATTTTCTGGAGAATGGGGTTCACAATGGCGATCGCAAGTTATCGTCAGGCGACTAGGGTTCAAATGGAGAGTGGGGTTCATTATTTTGGCAAACAAGATGTCGGGGTTCAAATGCAGTGATCCGGGATCATTTGCGCGAAAGAAAATTTCGGGGTTCAAGAAAACGAAAAAAGAGAAAATTTTCGGGATTCAAGAAAAGCATAAAATAATAATCCCCAGCGGATGGGTGGTGTTCAGGCCATGGTTATCCCTGTGTTACCATTTATTTTGGTATCCAGGTCGACAGTCTATTTCGGTGATCAGGCCGACTTTCTCCGTTCCAGACGGGTGTTTCTTTCAAGATTGTTTCTTTGCCGATCCTGATAGGCATTGTTAATTATTTCCCATCAGAGTGCAAATTGTTCGTCTGTTCTTGGTATTCAATCACTCTTCATCCTGATCATCTGAAAGCCGAGGCTATTCATATCGACAGGTTCACAGTGGATTGAATAGGGGCAGCTGTAACACCTCAAAATTTGCCCTCCTCTCTTGGGACTAGCTTGGGCATTGCATATCATTTTGTAGGTCATTAGGCATTGCATAATTGCATATCATGTGGCTACATTGAGCAAGTCATCCTCCTAAGTCTTGATCAGAAGATAAAAGAGGTTGAGATGCAAGTTGAGGGTTTCATTGATTGAATTGATCACTAATCATCTGAGGGTGTGTGATTCAAATTAGGGTTTCATGGTTTCTCAAGGAGATTGAGCTTGATCTTGGTTGCAATTCTACATCATCATCATCATGGTTTTGTCATCACCAAGAGATTCATCATGCTTGATCAGATACCTTGAGATTAGGGTTTTGACCTCTAGTCAACCTTAATCAGTTGCATTAGGCCAATCAGGGTTTTGCAAGGAGATGAGGGTTTCAATGGATATGGGGATCATTTTATGATTATATGGAGCTTATGGAAGCTAGGGTTTCATCATTGAGTCATTTCATCAGGAGTTTGAAGCTCAAGTTGATCAATGCATAACCAAATTCATCTATCAGTCAGAAAAGTCAACTGTGGTCAACTGTGCCTGAATTGATGGATTTGGAGGTGGGAGAGAGTTAGAGACACTTATTTCATGTGTGAACAAGTTTCATTTGACATTTCAAATATCAAGAATGAAGAAAATAAAGTCAGATGGAAACTTTCCAAAAATAGCAGGTGACTTGTAATTGAAAACTGCCAAAAATGGAAAGTTTTTCACCTCAAAATTACGTGTCCAAAAATGCTTCAAATGGAATTTTGTCCAACAGGAAAGTTGTAGATCTTGCTCCCACCTTTCCAAAAAGTCCAAGAACACTCATTTCTCATGTGTGGTTGGCAAATTATGATCAAATCATTTTCCAAAAATGTTGATTTTCAAAGTGCCATAACTTTTGAATGGAATGGCCAAATTGGGTGATTTTTCTTTGAGCAAACCACATTTGATGTGTATTATCCAAATCCATTATCACATTTCATTGGAAATCATCATAGCAAAAAGTCATTTTTCAAGTGTTCACTTTGAAAATTGGTGGGAAAAATAGTGAATTTCCAAAATACAAGGCATTTGCATACAAAACTCATTCCAACACGTCATAAACATCAAATAGAACTTGCTTGGACTGGTTTTTGCACTGTTACATTGGCTGAATTAGAAAAGGGCATTTTGGCCAAAACACTTGAAATTTCATTTTGCTTAATCACTTGGATTTTGCTAATTTGGATTAACACTTGGATTAGCATGTGGTATAAAACATTAATCATAACAGAAAATGCATAATCACAAATCACAATTTCAGATCTAACAAACTTTTTCATCAAAAACCTCTCAATTTTCTCCAAAGCTTTTCACACTTTTTCATCATTTTTTCATCAAGATTCATCATCCATTGTGTGCATGCTTGCTTGATCCTTCTTCTGCAGGACCTATAGAAGATCTGTTTCACAAAATCAAGGCCAAAGAATTGGAGAATTGGAACTGTTATCACCTTCCTCATCCATGGCAGTTTGAGCATTCGTGGAACTGGTGCACTATTGAGCTACAAAACCTATTCCAATCGTCTTCCTAAGCATCAAGCATCATCTGTTTTCAGCTTTTGGACTTTGAAACACGCGAAATCATCAACTGCATCATCATAAGGTTAGTTTTCGATTTCAACAATTGCTCAAACTATGATATGGCTTTGATAGATCTCTCAACGTAGAGTAGCATGAACTTTGAATCGTTGAATTTGGTTGAGTATTAAGGAAGAAATCTGGAATTGAAGTTTGACATGTAAATGTTCTTTTGATCGATTCGAATTTGTTAGTTTGAATTAGGAGAAATTAAGTTCATATTCGTGTTGTGCTTTGTAAGATGATTCCATTGATATAAAGATTGTTGGATTTGGTTGAGATTTGCTCATGTTGAATTTCTGGAATTGATGAATGTTGATGAATGATGAAGAACGCGTTTCCAATGTTGTTTGATCCATGCGACGGGCTTTTGTTTTGAATTTCTTGTTTCCCGCTTCCATAGGCCAATCAGATGGCGCCACCGCGTTTAATGAAAACGCCGCGTTTAGCTTCGTTGCAGGAGAATTACGAAATTGCCATTATTCACAATAATTTCATTTTTATTTCATTTCTTTTCTCCATTTCATTTCATTTTTATCCATGACTTTAGAAAATTCATAAGTAATTCGTTTTTAATCCAAATCTGATGAGATTTTTTTCACCATTCTCCTTGTGATGTGTAGTTTTTTATGATGATTTTTAATATTTTTGTGCACGTGTGAATTTTAAAAAATGCCTAGAGAGTGTTTGAATGTGTCCAATTTGTGTATGCCATGCCATTTTGATCATAAAATCTTGATGCTTCCGTAGAAATTCATGAAATTTTACATGCCTATTCTTGACTCTTTTCTGGTGATTTTTATGTATGGTTTGCAATTTTTGAGTCCCTGGTTGATGAGATATGATTTTTTGAGTAGAGGTGTGACAATTTGTGTCACACCATGCTTAGTGCAATTTCATGATTTTATTTGCCAAGCTTGTGGATGTTGGATTGAGTTGAATTTTTGCATGATTGAGCATATGGATGTTTAGAATACATGGGAATTTTTATGGAATATTTGGTGACATTTCCTATTTGATTGGAATTTTTCCCTCTGTTTAGTCATTTGTTGATTTTTTGTGATACATGTTTGTATTTGCTTTGTGAAATTCTGGTCATTAATTGGATGAGTGTGAAATTTGGTATGAGCATTGTAGACATCTTATAGAACATTTTGGCTTTGATCCCATTCATTTATCATGTTTTGTCACTGTTTTATGATTGGTGGAAGTGGATGCTTGTTTTGATGCCTTGTGTTGGCTTGCTTGAACTTGGCTGGACTTTTTGAATTTCATTGCCATACTTCCTCTAGTCTAAATAGCATGAAATTTGATATGCTACTCATTGAATGTGTTCTGTTTAGGCTTGAATTTTTGTGGAATTTATTGAGCTGTTTTGATATTGATTTGATTGTGATCATTCTGTTTGCTCTAATATGTTTCCAAAGTGCCTAGTTTGGCATGTTTTGTATATGAAATGAATTTGGTGCATAGTTTTGGTGTGAGACCAATTGGATTCTCTTCTTGCTTGATAAATCTTGGTTTTGATCAATTTTTACTTGCTGTTTTGAATTTTTCATCTCCTTTTGACCCTAGGCTTGTCCTAGTGGTCTTGTTTCTCACGTTTGGATGTGATTTTCAGGTTGAAGAAGCAAATGCTTTGAGGATGTTAATTCAAGTTGATTGAATTTGGTTAATTGTTGTGAACTAACTTGTGTGTTTTGTAGGATGCTTGGCTCACTTGCTTTGAGCTTGTGCTTGGCTCACTTGAGTTGATTGTGCTTTGCACATTGCATTGTCTGATTATACATTGTCTGTTGGTTCTGATGCTGTTCGTTTTGACTTTGTGATTGGTATACTGACTGAATTAGATTGATTTCAGGTACTTTAGTCGCTAACAGTTCCCTTGAGAACTTGCTTGTGCTGCTGCTTGGTTGTATAAACCAATTGAGGTAGAATTTCTTTTCTCCATGTAGTCTGGAAGACCTGGCCTGTTACTTGGCCAGGCACCTGTCTGAAGTCCTCCTTAAGAGGCGATGATTGTGATTGTTTAACTTTGTCCCCAAGCAGGAAAAGACCTTGATTAAGGCAATTGGCAGAACCCAAGGGATGTGCAATCCATCCCCTGCTATTCATGTTGAGTTGTCCTTCTGCTCACACCACTGTGTTGATGCATTGGGACATTAACCCAAGATCAGTTGAGTCAGAGTCATGAGTGTAGAAGGGTTCCCACTTTCTGAACCCACACTCCTTTGTCTGAAGCTCTCCCTGGCCAGGGATAAGAGCTGTGAAGTCTAATCTTCACTCACCTTTCATCAGCTTCACCCTGACTCTCAATGTCAGGGTTAAGAGCTAATACCACCCGGATACAGGTGACTTGCCTTGGCAGTCTAACCCTTTGTTTGAGAAGCGAACGGCAGACATTTGTCATGGGCAGTTGTATCAAATTCGGATGAAGAGAGCCTTTGATCAGAAAGTGCATATTCGATGCTTCCAAGTCGGAGATTTAGTGTTGAAAAGGATCCTTCCTCCTCAGACAGATCACAGGGGCAAGTGGACTCCTAACTATGATGGACCATATATTGTCACCAAGATTTTTGATGGTGGAGCCTTAATGCTTGCAACTATGGATGGTGAAAACTTCACTTCCCATGTGAACTCAGACGCAGTTAAAAAATACTTCGCATAAAATAGACCCGCTGGACGATAAAAAGAATAGTCCAGGCAAAAAAATGGGCATCCTGGCGAACCAAGAAAATGAAAAAGGTTCGGGAAAAAGTTAGGGATTAAAAAATGAAAAGTTTGTACACCCGGTAAGTTAAAAACCTGAAAGGGCAACTTAGGCAAAAATGGGTATCCCCGGTGGATTGAAAACCCGAAAGGGCGATCCAGGCAAAAGTTAGGGATTAAGCGAATGGCTGCATTCTGAGTAGTTCTAAATATCATCTCGTGTCGATAACCGGAAACTTCCGAAGGATAGGAAACAGTCCAATCACCTTTTTCAGAAAGCTGATCATCTGGAGGATCTTCAAGACGAGCGAATCATAGCAGAATTGGAACCCGATAGAAATCCATTTCACATTGCCATTAGATTAATCTTTGTTTTTATCTGTTGTGCAATTACCTCTTTCAGGGATTGCTTCCTGATGTAAATACCTATTTAGAGGCCACTCAATCAATAAAATCATGTTATTCAGTACATCTCTGTGTTCATTTTCATTTTACTGTTTGTTTGCAAAAATGACGTCCGAATTTTTGATAAACATTGCATCATGAAACATAAGAGCTTTACAGGTACGTGCTTAATAAACATTGAAAATTGCTGTAAATTTTAAGTGCTTTGGATCGTCTATTCAGAACAGGTACACTCGGGGCATTTCCTTAAGGTCCCCATCAAATGATCGCGGATGTTTTTCCTCAACAGTTGGAATTTGATATCTTATCCCCGCAGAGCTGATCCGAGCATTGGATTCTTCAATCCCCAGCAGGCTCTCACTACTGTACTTCCCCAAGCATTTGTTTCAGATTATACATTCACCAGTAGAGTCGACAGTGTCTGACTGTATATCCCTAGCGGAGTTGACAGTGCCAGACTGTATCTTCTCAGCAGAAGCGGCTGCTCCTCAGAGTTCGATGCCAGATCAATGATCTCGATGCTAGACCCATGGTCTCTTTCCTTGAAGCAGAATCTCGGCACCGTATCGGTGTTTGCTTCCCCTGCTGAGTCATCTCTCTCGCAGATTATGGTTGCCAGAACCACTGTCGCTTTCCTCAGCAGCAAGTTTTCAGTGCCATTCTCTCCCCAGTCAGAGCCTCGGTATTTTGTTATTTTCTAGAACACCGTGTGGTGGGTCATTTCCGCACAGAGTTCTTTGTGTTGTGCATCTCCAACAGCCTTGCCAGGGTCCAGAAGATGGTGATCATTTCCCCAACAGAATTCCTTGCCTCAACTTGGCGTTCTCTCTAATCAAACATTTCGCATCCCTGCATATAGAATCATATTGCATTGCATCCTCCCAAATTGCGTAGCATTTCCATTTTCATGGAGCATTACGCCATTGAAAAATTCAAACATACGCATGTAAAGCATAAGGCATTCTCGATATCCCAAGTGATAAGCCAGAAGTTGTTTCCAGTACTCAGACTGAAGATTGTTCATGACTTATCTTTATTATTCCCAGCAGGGGTCGTTGGCCCACGCGCCGCCTCAATTATCATTTTCCCTATTTCTGCCGATGCTGACAGGCATGAAAGTTTCCGGTATTCAGACCGAAGTGGCATTCAGGCCAGTTTTTCAATGTTCAGATCGAAGAAGTTTCCGACATTCAGGTCGATGCAACTTGTGGCATTCAGGCCAGTTTTCTGGTATTCCGACCGAAGTGGCATTCAGGCCAGTTTCCTGGTGTTCAGACCGATGTTTGATAATCTAATATCTTCCGATGTTCAGATCGAAGAAGTTTCCGACATTCAGGTCGATGCAACTTGTGGCATTCAGGCCAGTTTTCCGGTATTCAGACCGAAGTGGCATTCAGGCCAGTTTCCAGGTGTTCAGACCGATGTTTGATAATCTAATATCTTCCGATGTTCAGATCGAAGAAGTTTACGACGTTCAGGTCGATGCAACTTGTGGCATTCAGGCCAGTTTTCTGGTATTCAGACTGAAGTGGCATTCAGGCCAGTTTTCCAATGTTCAAATCGAAGAAGTTTCTGACGTTCAGGTCGATGCAACTTGTGGCATTCAGGCCAGTTTTCCGGTATTCAGACCGAAGTGGCATTCAGGCCAGTTTCCCGATGTTCATACCGATGTTTGATAATCTAATATCTTCTGATGTTCAGATCGAAGAAGTTTCCGACATTCAGGTCGATGCAACTTGTGGCATTCAGGCCAGTTTTCCGGTATTCAGACCGAAGTGGCATTCAGGCCAGTTTCCCGGTGTTCAGACCGATGTTTGATAATCAAGTATCGTCCGATGCTCAGATCGAAATCATTTCCAGTATTCAGATTGGTGAGTGGCATTCAGGCCATGGTCATTTCTGTGTTACCATTTATTTTGGTATTCAGGCTAACATTCCTTGTTTCGGTGTTCAGACCGACTCTCACCGTACCAGACGGATTCTTTTTCAAGACCACCTCTTGGCCGATTCTGACAAGCATTGTTACTTCATTTTTTTCACTTCAGTGTAAATTTTCGGGCTTTTATCGTATTCAATCACTTGATACCTCGAAAGTGCGAAAGCCGTTGCTATCTTCCTTTCGGGTTTCTAGTTGATTGAATATGGGCAGCTGTAATACCCCAAAATTTACCCTTCATTTTTCTTGGAAGCATGGGATTATGTTTTACACTTCATTAGCATCATATTAGGTCATACTCATTGCATACTGCATTAGTGACATGGAGATCAGGTTTTGATCGATCACTCCTTAACAGAAGGAGCCCACACAAAGCAAGATTGAGAATTGGACTTCATTTTCTAAGTATACAAGTCTCAAGGGTCTCAGGGGGGTCCAAGTATCTTATTATGGTCCTCAGTTCATCAGTGAAGGATTCAAAGCTATCAGAGTGTTCATCTGGATTTAATCAGAAATTAGGGTTTCATGGCTACCTGCAACAGGCAATGTTTGGTTGGAAGTAGAGGAGCTCATCCATGTCATGATTAGAGAGGCATCTTGGCCTAGGAAGATTCACAATTATCTCAGAAAGATCCATTGGCAATCAGTGCAATCAGTTCCTGATCATTTTGCCCTAAAACTAGGGTTTGGTATAAAATCAGTTTATTTCTGATTCTTTGGGTGAAACTCTTTTCCGTGGCCCTCCATATGTCCACAAGGGTCTACATACAAAAAATCAGCTCTTTATTTGAGCTAGAAGTGCTTCAATTGATCAATGGAATCGGGAATTAGACAGTTTGGGAAAAGTCAATTGTGGGGGTCAGAAAAGTCAACTCATGACATTTTGAGAGTGGAATCTCAAAATCCATGTCTAGGGGATCCTACATGTGAAATTTGATCAAGGTTGGATCATGGATTCATCATTTAATTAGGAATTGGAAAAGTTACTTAATTTGGAAATGGTTGACTTTCCATTTAGGGCAAGTTTTTATTATCGTTGCACTCACTTTAAGCCCATTTTTAATCAAGATAAAAGCTCCATTTGAAAATTTCTCCTACATGAAAGTTGTTCCTCTTGTTCCAAGCTTTCTATAGATATAAAGTTTGCTCCATTTGGATTAGAATTGAGAAAGTTATGCTTAGTCAAAGTGAGACATTTTTTTAGGACACTTAGAAAAATTTCTAAGTCCAAAATCTTCAAAATTTGTCAAGACTTCTTGGCCAGTTTTCTTGCACTTCAAGACATTATTTAAAAATACTTTATTCAAAAAAATTGTACCTTGCCATTTCCTCTTTCACATCCTTTTGGAATCATCTCATTTGGATCCATGGTTTGAGAGATACATTCATTTAAAGTGGGCACCATGACTTGATTTTCTAGGCAGATTTTGGGTCTGGCTGGCCCAATCAGATTTTCTAAGCATGCTCCACAAACCAGTCACGTTTTTTTTTTACCTTTTTTGGCCATGTATTGGACATCCATTCACTTAAGTTTGGCCCAAAATAACAACATTTTACACCTCACTTCACACTTTTATTCTTATGGATAAATCACTTATTAAAAAGCCCACGAGAACACCTAATCCACCCTATTTAAGAAGCTGAAACCCTAACCTTAAAGGAGCATTGGAATTTCGTGGAAAGGAGGCAAAACTTCATCACATATCAGATTCCATTCCACTTCTATTTTCCATTAGGTAATCATCTCTTCCATGGCCATGTTTTGATATATCTACGCTTGCTTACCATGTTCATCACCATTAATCCTTCCATTTTCATATTTCTTTTTCTTATTTAAAATATTTTAGTCATCCATAAAATTACCCAAAAATATTTTTCACTTTTCTTAACGTTTTATTTAATTTTATATAATTTTTATTTTCGTATTTTTTTAATATTAATATTTTATTTTAATTATTTATTCTAAATGGTCCATTTTAACACACTTTTTTTATTGATTTTATTTTTATGACTTAAAATTATTGTTAGCATTTGATTTTTGGGATGAAGGTTGACCACTGTCTCATGGTCATCCTGACCTTTTCTTGGAATTTTATTTCACATTTTCAGTTTATTTCGGATTTATTTTTGACCTAGTTTGGTTGGTTGACTTTTAATTTGACTTCTGTTTTATTTTAATTATTCACATACCAATTTTCATTATTTTTAAAACCTTTTTGGGGAACGATGATGTCCTGATCCCACCTTATTTATTTTAAATTTTCATAATTTTCTTGATTAATTTACTATTTATTCTTGATTTATTTCTAACCTAGTCTTATTAATTGACTTTTGGTTTGATCTATGTTTTATTTTAATTAATTCACGTGCCAATTTTCATTATTTTCAAAATATTTTTGGGGGATGATGATGTCCTGACCCCATCTTATTTAGTTTAATTTTTCATAATTTTCTTGATTAATTTGCTATTTATTTGTTATTTTTTAAGTTGACTTGAATTTTCAGTTGATTTCTTTATGATCGATGTTTGACTTAGGGATTGCTTATGGCAATTGAAGAGATCTTTTGATCCTCCCTCGTTCATCTCATATGCCATGTGTTAGAGGCCTTTTACCTTGATTTTATTTGGTCCTTACTTCATTTCCTGATTAAATTATTCAGTGGACCCTTCGTGTGTATATTTTCATCTGTTATCTTTTATACTTGTTTCTCTCATTCATGCTTTCTATTGCTTGATTATTTAACATGTTCATACTCCCATGCATTATTTAAATGCTCCATTATTTTATTCTTTGGTTTGATTATATATTGTTTGTTTATCCAATCTGATTGATAACTGTTGCCTACTTGTATGATGTATGAGGCATATATTCTTATTATTTGTTTGCCATGAACAATCCCCATTTATAACAAATGTACCCCTCTCCCATAAAATTTATAATATTTATTTCTTTATTTCTTTAGTCACCTGTTAATACAAGAATTAAAACGAACATCCGATAACCATTTCAAAATAAGATCAAAAGCTCGATCCAACGTCGAGTAATCATTTTCAAAACTTAACAGAACCAGCACACATTCATCCATCCTCTTGTAAGTCGATTGCCTCAGGCATCGCCATCTACCTGTAAGTCGATTGCCTCCGGCATCGCCATCTACCCTTATCCGTAACTCCTCTCCGCGCTCCATCTGTCAACTCTTGTTCTGTTTAGGTAGCACTCATTAGGTAGAACCCTTTGTATGATAACATAGGTAGAATTCCCTTATTCTTTGCATGCTAACATTAGGTAAATGTTCCCCTCTGTAAATCCTAACACATAGGTCCATATTGCATGACAACTCTAGAGCAGAGCTTCCCCATTTTTAGACCTACCGTGCGTCTCCGATCTTGTGGCATGTCAGTCCGTTCTATTGCAAAGAGGTAACTGCCTAAGACTCGATTCAGCGAGCTGCGACACCTATTACTAGGACATTGAACACACTGCCCACCCTCCTTTGACACAACTGGTGTCCTCTTTTGTAAGTCCATGTTTAGATGGCAATCCTTAACCCCTAGTTAGTCGAACTACGTTTTGCTTTGATTCTCATTCCAGATGAGATACGTAGGCATAAGACGCGATGTCTTACCGAGCACGCTTCTCTTTAACCCATAGGTAGCCGAGCTACGAAGACTCTGATTCTCATACTCAGATGAGATACGTAGGCAGTGGATGCGACATCCTTGCGAGTCATTTTCTTTTAACCTTCCTTTTAGTAAATTGTACTTTAGATATACCTACACCCTTTAGACTAGAACAACACTTATGAAAAGGGCTCCCTAGGAGTACCTAGGATGTTTTGGGTGCTTAAAACCTTCCCATTGCATAACCAACCCCCTTACCCAGATCTCTGACATTTTTACTAGTTTTTTATTCGATAAAACTTTTAGGTTTTTGTTCGCTTTCTAACCATTCCTTTGGATAAGTAGAAGTGCGGTGACGACTCGACTTGTATGGTTTACCTTGGATTTGGTCAATATCTCTAATGGTAACGAATACCCCGCTACACCTTCCACGAAACAAAGCTAGGATGAGGAGAAGGAATATTCACAAATGAATTCTTATAAATATGACACATTGCAGTTTTGTAATACCATTTATTATTTTTATCATAGAAAAAACAAAAATGAGCAATGGTCTTTTTGGAAAATGGAGTCAGACCATGAGCCAACTGAGCATCTGATGATATGATCCTTGTCCTATTCATAATTAGTTGAGTAAAGGACGGGAAGAATAACAGTTTGCTATTAATTTTGTTGCAAACAATGATCATTTGATCAATATACTTGATCCAATTGACTAGGTGATAATAAGTAGTGTTTCGATCGCTTTTCACATTTGAATTAATCGTTTATCTAGTAAATTTTATGCATTTTAGTTCTATTTGACTTATGTTTTCATGTTTTCTTTGTTTTTTAGGATTTCTGAAGGTGATCGAGTGAATATAAGTTGAGCCAGGAAATACTGCAAGAAGACACATGAAGAATGCACAAGAAAGCATATTCAATAGTGAAAATAAAGACATTCCAGTCTGGATGTAATGTCCCTAAGAGGAAACTTCGCCATTTTTGTATTTTCCATAGTGCATGGTAGCGGGTATTACTGCTTGGCTGTAATACCCTCGGGCAACATAGGATCCTGTTTTGGCAGTTTTCTTTTTTGAGTTTTCATTACTCTATTGTTACATTCCGATGTTTATAGCTCCTAAATGCAAAATTATGTCATCCGTAATGACTCTAAGCCTACAAAAGGCCTTGTAAACTTCTGAATTCGACAGACGACACACTTTTCTACATTTTTCAAGTTCTTATAAAAGTCTCCATTGGAGCAAGTACTCAATTTAATCCAGGTTCTAACTTTCTTGTTTCTTTATAATTTATTTGTTTTATTTTTTGTTTATGTTTATACTTTTATTTATAAATATGTATGATTTTACCTTTGTCATGCTTGAATAGAAACTTTAGGACTTAGGACACGAGGACTATCTAGAAAACACGCCTCGTGTAATTTCCCTGATTTAAGTTGTATAATGAGTAATACATGTTTGTTTCATTTTCTATTTTTAAATGGTTAAGCCTGCTGTGAATGTATGAACGGGTTAGACATTAATTATATACTAAAATGGTATAACTAATGTCCGACTTAGAAATTTCGAACAATTGTATTTGAGGCGACGAAAGTGTATCACATCAATTGAGAGAAGATTTACTGCTTTAAAGAAAAAATAGATGTGGCCAAAGTATTCTAAATGGACGAGATATGTTGTTAAATCATGTATCTCATTAGTTATGAATCTGGTAATACGCTGACGAAAGTAGGCATTACGATTCTCAATTCAAACTATTATTAATTCAAATCTCTTCAAACCATTCTCAATTCAAATATCTTCAAACCATTATCACTTTAAACCATTCTCAATTCAAATCTCTTCAAACCATTATCTCTATAAATTAATGATTCTCATTATTAGCTTAATTTATAAATTGCATGAGAAAAATAAATGTACTCATAACTCTATTTACCAAATTTTATTTTGCATTATGATTTTTATGCGTTTAACGAACGTCTCTACAAAAAAAGAGACAACTCAGATATCAACCAAAGAAGTGAATGGTGAAGGTTGATATCCGAATTTAAAAAACATATGAATAGATTGATGATCTATTTGAGAAAGCTCTTATAAATGAAATAGAAATTCTTAAAGGCTATCAATGTATGCTTCGAAAAAAGGTACAATCTATAGTTTTCTATTATTTCTTTGAAAATTTAATTTGCCAAAACAGAGTGAGAGAATTGATTTATTTGGTATGCTACATATATATATATATATATATATATATATATATATATATATATATATATATATATATATAGAGAGAGAGAGAGAGAGAGAGAGAGAGAGAGAGAGAGAGAGAGAGAGCAACAAAATTTATATTGGTTTAATGTTATCGTCCTCGCATGCACCTAACCCAGTATTTGATGATAAACTATTGAAAATTTAGTTCTTTCACTATGTTATTTTGATTCAAGTTTGTGTTACAATAATTCGATTGAAAAAATAAAATAAACTTCTTAATCCAAGTTATCTTTTTCCTAGCCTCTTGTTTCAACTTGTCTGCAACTAGATACCACAACTACTTCCTTTGATCTTCAACTCGATCTTGATCTTCAACCTTTGATGTACTTCAATCTTAACAATCCATCAATCTTCACTCAATCTCGAATTCAGGCATTGAATCCCTTTTGTCAACTGGTTGACAAATCCAATTAAAAACTCTGAAGGTGAGAAAAACACAAGAATGGAGATTGAATTATGTTATACTTTTTATTTCTTCTTAAAGCTCTTGTCAAATTCTAAACACAAAGTATAGAATCTTAATCAGAGGTAAGAGTTAGGCAACAAATAAGTAATGCAAGAAAGAAGAGAGGCACACAAAGTTCTTCTGGTTCCTCTCACAAACCGAGAGTAATCCAATCCCCTTGTACTTATAATATATTTTCACTATAATCGCACAAGATTACAATTTGCTCAAGTACACAAGCAAGAGACTTCCAATACTCAAGTAAAAGACTTTTATGCTCAAACACATAAGCAAGAGACTCCTAATGCACAAGTAAGAGACTTTCATTGCTCAAGTAAGAGACTTTTATGCTCAAGAACACAAGTAAGAGACTTTCACTACTTAAGCATATAAGAAATAGACTTATATGCTCAAGAAAACAAGCAAGAGACTTCAAATTCTTAAACACTAAGTAAGAGACTTATAACAATCTACCTGACAGATAAAAGATTATTTAGGGTAATACACTTGATATACAACCATTGGTATAGACATAATACAATATAAGAAGACTCTTTTAGACTTAGGGATTTCTATAATATACAAAGGTAAGAAATCCTACGTTAAACTTGTGCTTAGTCTTGACATAGTAATAACTCTTTTAACGTTAGTAGTTTGTTATTGCTCTTCAAGTCTTCAGCTCCTTAAATAGAGAAGGAAAAGAGTCGTTGAAGATCTTACACAAAAGAGTCTTTGAGAAGCTTGAATAAAGATGTTGAGATGTTTCTTCAAATGGTTAATATCGTTGAAATATTGTTTGAAATTCCTTTTCTATAAGAGGAATTATCAGTTACATCCCAACTGGCTCTATGAGAAAAAGCTTAGGTCTTCACGCAACTAGAAGAAGACAAAGTAGGCTCAGAGTCTGACAGTGACCAATCTGAGTCACCTTGGACTTTGCGCTTTGACTAGTCTTCAGGTTCTGATCAGCAGAGGCAGACTTCTTCAAAGTTTGGCCTTTAGAGGATGACTTCTTCAGACTATGGTCTTCAGACATTGACCTATTCAGAATCTGATCTTCAGATATTGACTTCTGATCCTTTAGATTCTGATATTTAAGCTTGTCTTTAGATATCAATTCGTACCAGGTTGCAGGTAAACCTTGTTTAGAAATAACCTGAGTCTAATCTTGACATCAAGAACTACCGTTACAACATCCGGTAACCTTACCTCATGCAAACCAGTTCGAGTCATGCTATTATAACCAGCCTAGTTCTTTTTCTCTTATTTCACCCGTTTTCATTCTAGCGAAATCACATTAAGCCCTTTGTCGTTTTGCGCACATAGTGGAGTGACCGGTTAGTGATTCTGATCCCATTTTTAGCTTGAAGCTCTGGTACATTAGTCGGATAACTTCGTTTCTCGGTCCATTGCAAATTGCGGGGGATCGGGCCGTAGTCCGCCCTACCAAGTTCAGCACCAGATACCTGCTGAACCAACTCATAATGGATCTTTCGTATTATGTTTTTGTATGATCTGCAACCTTTAGATTAAATGATCTGGTAAGGATCACCTAACTTAGTTAGTGCATTTCCTGATATATATATATATATATATATATATATATATATATATATATATATATATATATATATATATATATATATTTTTTTTTTTTTTTTTATTTTGGGAATCATTCACTTATATTCATCGGCCCTCCACGTAGTTTTCTATTAAGATGGTGTTGACTTCTTGTATAAACTACTCGGGGTTACTATAAAGTTAAAAGTCCAGGGACTTGTATAACAGGTACCTTTCTGATCTAACATGTTGAGGTTTGTTTAGAGCGTTGGTATGGTAATAATTTTGTCTTGATTTCACTCAAGTTTGATAAAATAAGCAACCTTTATATTTATTGATTGTGTTAAATTTTTGTTATGGCTCAAGAAAATTGAGGGGAATAGATAATGGAAAATTTTCACACCAGGGACTTAATTTAGAATATATATAAATATATATATATATATATATATATATATATATATATATATATATATATATATATATATATATATATATATATATATATATATATATATATATATATATTTATAGAAGAAAGGGAAATAACAATGAAAAGGGAAAGATAACATACTTGAAAAAAGGAAGATTTAAAGAACAAGATTTTTCCCCCCCACACTTAAATGAAACATTGTCCCCAATGTTTCAAAGAAAACAAAAGAAATAGAAAAAGAAAAGGAAACTAAAATCAATGCTGCCTGCCGCCTCTGGTTCTTGGACCTGGTGATCGTTGACGTATTTCTAAGTCGTCAAACCTGCTGAGCAACTCAGCGAACCGCTGATCGGTTATTGCATTCCTCGCTTCCTGTTGTTGTTGCATCTGGCGCATCATCTGCATCATTTCGAGATTCTACGCTTGCATACCATCGATAGCATCCATGATGTCGTCGTGGGTGGCTGGCCTTCTTCGTCGACGACGTCGTGAGGATGAACCAGCTGCATTATCGGAAGGGTTGAGCGGGACTGATTGTTGTGCAGGAACCTGATCACCTTGCTCCATTTCTGCAAACTCGTCTGGAGGCGGGTTTGCTTGTGTAGGCTCGGTAGCTTCGAGAGCATTCAGATCATAGATGTGGCGGTTGGGATTGGTGACATCTGTTAGGGCAATGTTGGGTAAAACAACACTTGGGACTTCCTGGTTGTTCACCATAAGGTAATACCCTCCGCCTACCCTGTTTTTGATTAGGCGGCTGGACCGACAGTAGCTTATATCCATAAATAGAGGTGGGAGAGATTGTAAATTCTGAAGTCGATCCCCAAGATTTAAGCCAAGTGTTATGGTGGTGATTAATCCACCAATTACAAAAGGTTGACGACCTCTAGCACATAGGGTGCAGATATGATGAAATAGGAAGGAGACAGCGTTTACCTGTGTATCTGCTGCAAAGACGCAGTGGAGGAAAAATAATTTCTTGGCGTTGACTTTGCTGTTGTTCGGTCGACCAAAAATAGTGTTTTGCAGGATGCGGATGAAGTACCGGATGGTTGGGTTATGTATATGCGAAGCAAGTAATACATCCCAGTTGTTGGTTTCCACACCGGAAATTTTTCTAAAGAGGTCGAAGGCGTTTATATGCCACTGGGAGTTCAGAGGTATCCTAGGGTGGACTTGACCTTCTACAGGGAATTGTAGCATGGTGCTCAATTGGTTTTGGGATAGGGAGTACTCGGTGTTGAACATGCGGAAGGTTGCGGTACCGGTTAAGTACTCGTCTTCACCGGTAGGAGTGTTGTACGAATAAGAACTTAAAAATTCTAAGGTGAGAGCGGGGTAGGTTGGTTGATTATGAGTGCATAGAAAGGTTAAATCAGCAAGGCGGAGCATCCATTGGATACCTTGAAGTAATCCTAATTCTTGTAAACAATGTAAATCAGGATACCTGGTGGATTGGATGCCTCGCTGTTGGAAACGCTCAAACTGCTCCCTTTGATAATTTTCATCTTCGGATCGGAAAATGATATTTCCGAAATCTTGGTTTCCCGCCATACCGATAAGTGGTTTGAAAGAGGTAATAAGGAGAGAAGGGAAATGAAATTGATTTTATAGAATGGTTTGTGATGTATGAAGAAAGGTATGGTGGGTATTTATAGGAAAAGATTTGGAAGTTGAAAAGGGAGTGATTGAAAAGTAAATAAATGTGGGTGAATGTGAATAAATGGGGAAGACAAAAAGTGGGTGGTGTAACGGTCGTGTCTCCAACGGTTAGTAACGTTCACATAGTCTGCAGGTGTCACGCTCGTGACAGGGGTGTTACGGGCGTCACAGGCACTTGGTGTGATGACCGTAATGGATTGTGTGACGCTCGTCACACAGGCATTCTTGCAACGTACTTTTGGTTTTATCATTATATTTTATTGTTGTTATTTTGTTATGCATATGTTTATTTTATTTTGCTATTGTGATACTTTTAAATTGCCTTGCATCCTATTCTACTTTCATAATATATATATGTCTTTAATAAGTTATGTAGGTAGCAACAGTAGAGAGCATTATTGATAGATATTGCATAAGTCATAATAAAGTAAAATAAATCAATAGCTTCATAAAATAATCATAATGTAACATTGGAAGACAAAAGCAAACATGCGAAAGAAAAACAAATACTAAAACAATTTGAAACAAAATTAATGAATAACCTAAACTAAAACTAAGTAACTAAGAAAAACAACTTCTATCCATCTGCATGATCTCTGGCCGGAGGAGCAAAGGAGTTAACACGGTTTAGCAACTCGTGGAACTGATTTGTCATACTGTTCATGTATCCCAGAAATTCTTGTCCCATGTTAGCTAACTCTTCTCTGAGGGCGTCCTGTTCTGACATCAAAGCCTGAATGGTGGTGTTATAATTTGCTCCGGGCATATGATGTCTAAGATCGGGTATTGCCGATTCTTCGGTCGGGACAGGTTGAGGAGGAGGATCAATATCATAATAACCAGATGGTGTCTGAGGGTCAGATTCAGCATAAGGGATCTGGTCGTCACAAATCTCATAGTCCTGGATGGATTCAGTAGATCTAGCAGGAGAGGGTATTCCGTTCAGGTTGTAGAGCCAGTTATTGCGGTTATGAACACTAGTCCTTGGACTAGGAAAGGTGAATAGGCAAAGAACTTGGTTGTTAATTATAAGCTCAAACTCTTCAGACCCTAGGTTTGCTATAAACATAGTGTTGAAGAGGAAGGGTATACTCATAGTCGCAATGCCACAGAAAGGGCTTAGGTCAAGCATAGGTTGACGTAATCCGATAGCATTACCAATCATGGTTATCAAGCCGCCTATTTGAATTGGTGCTCGTTCATCTTGGATAAGGCGGTCAAAATTTTCCAACATAAAAGTGGCACCGTTTACTGGACGGTTCTGGGAAGCACAAAATATGATGAAGAGTTCATCACGTGAAATTGAGGTACTGTTTGACTTCTTCCCAAATAAGGTGTGGGCCAGGATCTTATGGAAATAACGAAAGGCCGGGTTATGTATGTTTCCAGAAAGAAACTCATGTTCTTCGGGATCGTCATTTCCAGTCAAGCTTCCCCAAAAGTGTTCAAGTTCTCTATATTCAAAAAGTTCTTCTTGGCTCACTGTGAATGTATCAAAAGAGGTAGGGAAACCTAGAAGGTTGGTAAAGTCTTGAATGTTAAATTGATACTCCATGTTGAACATTCTGAACTGGATGAAACCTCTGCTTATTCCTTTTTCATGGTTGGGTAGATAGATCAGAGAACTAAGGAATTCTAGAGTCAGTCTCCGGTAAGTGACGAATTGTCTACGGATAGGAGTGGTTTCCCACCCTATTTGACTCAGCAAATACAAGACACTCTCTCTTAGTCCAAGGGCAGTCATTGCCCAATCATCAGCATACAAACTAGGTAGCATCTCTCTCTCTGCTAGTTCCTCAAACTTTTGTTTCTGAGCTTTCCCTCTGAATTTGAGACCCATACGACCAATTTGTCCCATCAGGTTAGTGTTAGCTAGAGAAAAGAAAAACAAGAGTTTTAGTTAGGATTTGGCCAAATGCCGAAAGAAGAAAAGAATAAAAATTTTATAAGTTAAAATAAATTAAGAATGAATACTAAATAAAATTTAGAAGAATAATTAAAGAAGAAATAAAAATAAAGATAAGGAATATTTGTGGGTTGTCTCCCACTAAGCGCTTTGTTTAATGTCGCAAGCTCGACATAAACACTATCAAATATAACCTATAAAATTTGGGGGCACTACGTCTAAGTGCAGGACTTGTGAATCTTCAATGTTCTCTGCATGATGATAATGTTTTAGACGTTGCCCGTTTACGATAAACGGTTCAATGGATTTTCCTTTAATTTCCACCGCTCCACTGGGAAAAACATTGGTGACTTGGAAAGGACCTGACCATCTAGATCGTAGTTTTCCCGGGAATAACTTTAGCCTAGAGTTAAATAACAGGACTGTATCGCCTTGTTTGAAGATTTTCCTTGATATGCGCTTGTCATGCCATTGTTTTGTTCTTTCTTTGTAGATTCTGGCATTTTCGTAAGCGTCTCGTCTGAGTTCCTCTAATTCGTTTATATCAAGGATTCGCTTTTCACCGGCGGCCTTATAATTTAAATTTAGATTTTTAATAGCCCAGTAGGCCTTATGTTCTAATTCTACCGGGAGGTGGCAGGATTTTTCATAAATAAGCTTAAATGGGGTTGTCCCTATGGGAGTTTTGTAAGCGGTTCGATACGCCCATAAAGCTTCTGGTAATTTCAATGACCAGTCTTTCCTTGAGGTGGCGACTGTTTTTTCTAATATTTGTTTGATTTCTCTGTTAGACACTTCCACTTGCCCACTGGTTTGAGGGTGGTAAGGTGTCGCTACTCTATGCCTTACACCATACTTAAACAGTAGTTTTTCGAGTACCTTAGATATGAAATGCGATCCACCATCACTGACTACTATTTTGGGACACCAAATCTTGGAAATATTATATTCTTAAAGAGTCTAGTTACTACTCGTGTGTCGTTTGTTGGAGAAGCTATAACTTCAATCCATTTTGATACGTAGTCAACCACTACGAGTATGTACTTGTTACCGAAAGAAGGTGGAAAAGGTCCCATGAAATCTATCCCCCACACGTCGAAAATCTCTACTTCCAAGATGCCCTTTTGTGGCATCTCGTCACGTCTAGATATGTTTCCTGTGCGTTGACATCTATCACATTTCTTGATAGCCGCATGCACATCCTTCGATATATTTGGCCAATAAAAACCGGCTTGTAGGATTTTGGAGCAGGTCTTGGATGTACTTGCATGTCCACCATAAGGAGCGGAGTGACAGTGTTGGATTATATTTTCTACCTCTTCTTCAGGTATACACCGACGGAAAATACCATCGGGGTCTCTTTTGAAAAGTAAAGGGTCATCCTAGTAATAGTGTTTTATGTCATAGAAGAATCGTTTCTTTTGCTGGTAGGATAAGGTAGGTGGAACTATTCCGGCAGCCAAATAATTGACGAGATCAGCGTACCATGGCGTAACACATATAGCTAAGGTGGTTTCTACCTGTTTATCAACTTTATTTTCTTCCAAAGTAGCTATAAGTTTATCATACGAGAAATCATCGTTGATCGATGTTCTTTCCGGTTCCAGGTTTTCAAGTCTAGAGAGGTGATCTGCGACTATGTTTTCAGTTCCTTTTTTATCTTTGATTTCCAGATCGAACTCTTGTAGCAACAGAATCCACCTTAGGAGTCTAGGTTTAGCATCCTTTTTTGTTAAGAGGTACTTGATAGCAGCGTGGTCGGTGTAAACGATTATTTTAGCTCCGACCAAGTAAGAACGAAACTTATCTAGTGCAAACACCACTGCTAAGAGTTCTTTCTCGGTTGTGGCGTGATTCATTTGTGCTTCATCTAGAGTTCTACTTGCGTAATATATGACGTGAAGCTTTTTATCCTTTCGTTGTCCTAAAACAGCGCCCACGACGTAATCACTGACATCACACATTATTTCGAATGGTTCATTCCAATCTGGTGTCTGCATTATGGGTGCGGAGATCAATGCTTGTTTAAGCGTTTGAAATGCTTCTAAACATTTGTTGTCGAATATGAATTCAGCATCTTTCATCAATAGTCCGGTCAAAGGTTTAGTTATTTTAGAGAAGTCTTTAATGAATCGTCGGTAAAAACCAGCATGTCCTAAGAAGCTTCGTACTTCTCTCACAGTTTTTGGAGGTTGAAGGTTTTCGATTACCTCTATTTTGGCTTTGTCTACTTCAATTCCTCTATTTGAGATGATGTATCCTAAAACAATTCCTTCTTGTACCATAAAGTGACATTTTTCCCAATTAAGTACTAGGTTTACTTTTACACATCGTTCTAGAACTCTTTCTAGGTTTTCAAGACATTCTTCAAAGCTTTGTCCGCATACGGAAAAATCGTCCATAAAGACTTCCATGATGTTTTCGAGAAAATCGGCGAATATCGCCATCATGCACCTTTGGAAGGTTGCAGGAGCATTGCACAAGCCAAACGACATTCGTCTATAAGCGAAGGTGCCAAAAGGACACGTGAACGTTGTCTTTTCTTGGTCATCAGGATGAATTGGTATTTGAAAGAAGCCTGAATAACCATCTAGATAGCAGAAATGAGAATGTTTTGCTAATCGTTCTAACATCTGGTCAATGAATGGTAAAGGGAAATGATCTTTTCGGGTTGCTTTGTTTAGTTTCCTATAGTCAATGCACATTCTCCATCCCGATTCGATTCGTTTGGTTATAGTTTCTCCTTTTTCATTTTCAATAACTGTTATACCTCCTTTCTTTGGTACTACGTGTACAGGACTAACCCATTTGCTATCAGATATATGATATATGATACCTGCCTCTAGTAACTTGGTTACTTCCTTCTTCACTACCTCACTCAGGATCAGGTTTAGTCTCCTCTGATGTTCCCTAGAAGTTTTACAGTCTTCTTCTAGCATGATATGGTGCATACAAATAGAAGGACTTATTCCTTTAAGATCGGTGATGTTGTATCCTAGTACGGTTGGATATTTTCTTAAGATATGTAGGAGTTTTTCGGTTTCGAGTTTTCCTAGGTCTGCATTAACTATCACTGGTCGTTCAAGTTCTAAGTCTAGGAATTCATATCTCAGATTTTTGGGAAGTGTTTTCAGGTCTAGGGTTGGTTTCTTAAGGCATTGCATAGGGTCCGGTGTTATTGCTAAACATTGGTTGAGTTTGTCTTCTACAAGATAGTCAGACAATTTGTCATTTTCTAACTCTGTTTCTTTCATGCATTCATCGATGATATCCATGAAGTAACATGTGTCTTCTATTGCAGGTGCTTTCAAAAATTGGGAAAGAATGAACTCAATTTTCTCTTCTCCTACTTCGAAAGTGAGTCGTCCTCGTTTTACGTCTATGATTGCACCGGCGGTTGCTAAGAATGGTTTTCCCAATATAATGGGTGTAACTTCATCTTCTCTAATGTCCATAATTATAAAATCAGTTGGAATGTAGAATTGACCTATGCGCACGGGGACGTTTTCAAGAATTCCTACAGGATATCTAACAGAACGATCTGCTAGTTGCACAGACATTTTAGTTGGTCTTAATTCTCCCATTTCTAGTTTCTTGCATATGGATAAAGGCATAACACTGATACCGGCTCCTAAATCGCATAAGGCTTTATCTATGACAAATTTTCCTATGTGACAGGGTATAGAGAAACTACCTGGATCTTTAAGTTTAGGAGGCATATTCTGGATTATAGCGCTACATTCAGCAGTGAGTGTAACAGTTTCTCTATCTTCAAGTTTCCTTTTATTAGAAAGAATTTCTTTTAAGAACTTAGCATATGAGGGCATCTGCGTAATAGCTTCTGTAAACGGAATTGTGACGTTTAATTGTTTCAGTAGGTCAACAAATTTTTTAAATTAGCCCGCATCTTTGGTTTTAATAAGCCTTTGAGGGTAAGGGATAGGTGGTTTATAAGGTGGTGGAGGTACATAGGGTTCTTTCTTTTCTACGGTTTCCTTATTACTCTCTTCCTTTTCCTTAGGTTTACTTTCTTCCTCAGTTGACTTTTTAGAGTTTTGGTTTTCAGTTCTTGGATCTACTGGTCCTTCCACTTCCGTTCCACTTCTTACTATGATTGCATGAGCGTGGCTTTTCGGGTTAGGTTGGGGCTGTCCAGGAAATGTACCAGTTGGGGCAGCAGTAGGCGCTTGTTGTTGAGCTACTTGTGATATTTTTGTTTCCAGCATTTTGTTATGGGTAGCCAGGGCATCTACTTTACTTGCTAGTTGCTTGATTTGTTCGCTAGTGTGTATATTCTGGTTTAAGAAATCTTTATTGGTTTGCTGTTGAGAAGCTATGAAGTTCTCCATCATTACTTCCAAGTTGGATTTCCTAGGAACATTATTGTTAGGTGTAGATGGGGTCGGCTTTTGATATCCAGGAGGTATAGCTGGGGCTTGATTTGGAGCTCGTCCTGGTGCGTATAAAGCATTATTACTCTTATATGAAAAATTAGGATGATTCTTCCAGTTTGAGTTATAGGTGTGCGAGTAGGGATTTCCTTGAGCATAATTCACTTGCTCTGCTTGGATTCCTGTTAGGAGTTGACAATCTGCAGGAGTGTGACCTTGGAGTCCACAGACTTCGCAATTCTGAGTTGCGGCAACCACGATGGTTGGAGGTGATACATTCAAACTTTCAATTTTCTGGGCAAGGGCTTCCACTTTTTCATTAACATGATCAAGGCTACTTATCTCGTACATGCCACTTTTTGTTTGAGGTTTCTCTACCATTGCTCGGTCGCTTCCCCACTGATAATGGTTTTGGGCCATGCTTTCGATAAGTTGATAAGCATCGGCATAAGGTTTATCCATAAGTGCACCACCTGCGGCGGCGTCTATTGTTAACCTTGTGTTGTACAAGAGACCATTATAGAAGGTGTGAATCACTAACCAGTCCTCTAAACCATGGTGTGGACAAAGTCTCATCATGTCTTTGTATCTTTCCCATGCTTCGAAAAGAGACTCGTTATCTTTCTGTTTAAATCCATTTATCTGGGCTCTCAACATAGCTGTTTTGCTCGGAGGAAAATATCAGGCAAGAAAGACTTTCTTCAACTCATTCCATGTTGTGGCTGAGTTGGAAGGAAGAGACTGAAGCCATCTTCTAGCTTTATCTCTTAACGAGAAAGGAAAAAGACGAAGTCGAATTGCCTCTGAAGTGACACCATTAGCTTTAACAGTATCAGCGTATTGGACAAATACGGATAAATGAAGGTTTGGATCCTCGGTGGGATTTCCAGAGAATTGATTCTGTTGCACTGCCTGTAGCAGCGAAGGCTTAAGTTCGAAGTTGTTTGCTTCGATTGCGGGTGGAGCAATACTCAAATGCGGCTCATCTTGCGATGGAGCGGCGTAATCTCGAAGAGCACGAGCTGGTTCTGCCATCTCGGGTATCGGTGAAGGAAGAAGATTTTTGAGATCAGGAATTTCGATAGGAGGGAGATTGTTTGCAGCACGATATTCCCGAATTCGTCGTAAGACTCGGAGATATAGTTCGATGTCGTTGATTCGTAAGTAAAACGGCTCGCCTTGTGAGCGAGTGTGTGGCATACAAATCAACGAAAGAAGAAGAAATAAAAATTGCCTTAGTCTCTACAGTGTAACAGAAGAGTTACGATATCGACTAAATAAAAGTCCCCGGCAACGGCGTCAAAAACTTGATCGCGACTTTATGAGTCGATTGGGGTACTAACTGCAAGTGCACAGTTCTATCGCGTAGTTTTAAAAGATATCGATCCCACAGGGACTTATGAATCGATATACCGTTTTCTAAGGTTACTTCGTAAAACTAAGGCGGATGATACTTTGATTGTTTGGGGGAAAAGTTAAAACTAAAATAAGATCTAGGTTAAATATCAATTAAGCGGATATCGGTATGTAGTTCGTCGTAATTAGGGAATCAAGTCTTCGTTGGTTTCTTGGTTTTAAAATAAATCTTTTCAGTGGACACCATTGATTAAAAGTCTTCTCTCAAACTCTCGCTCTGTTGAATAGACCATGACTTTAAATTAACGTAGTTGTCACTTATTAGTTAAGTCCAAAATCACTTTTTGAAAACAATAGAATCTATATAAACTCTTTTTAAGAAAATACTAATCGTTTAAACACCCTCGTCTCAAACTCTCGCTCTGTTGACTTAGATTATATAATTAAATTCAAATGCTTAACTCTCGTCCTCACATTCAACTTTTAAAAATACTTTTTGAAAAAGATTAGAATTTAATTAACTCTAAAAATTGCTTTCGCCCTGATCTAGAATTAATGTCCAATTTACACTGTCCAGTTAAAAACTCAAACTTTCGTTCTATTGATTTTAACTTCTTTAGTCTTTTACTCTCGTACAAAAACCTAGGTATTAAACCTGTAAATTGAGACCGTAAAAAAGAGTGATTTTATTTTTAAACATAATTAAACCAACTTAGTTTTGATTCCTTCATTCCGCTTACTTTACATACCGATACCTAAATAAATTAGCCGGACATGCTAAACAGATCTAAACAATCATCATGCTTAAATAAATCCATCTCAGGCAAACAGTATAAATAAACAATAATGCAGGGCATATATAAATTCAAACAATAATTAAAGAACCTGAATAATTAATGGCAATCTTGAACACTCCACCACAGACCGGTTGGATTTGTTCTTGAATTCTTCAATCGGACAGGAAAATAAACAGTGAAGGAATAAAAATCTAGGATAGATCCAGTAAAAGATACACAATAGTTTCCGGTGTAGAAACTATTGTGTGAAAAATTAATTAAGTGCTGAAAGATTGACTGGAAAAGAAAATAAAAATTGCAAATAAAGTAAAAACTGTAAAAAAGGTAATGCTGTAAAGTATGCTTGCACGGCCGGAAAAGAAAAAAGAACGAAGAAGAGAGAGAGCTTTAGGGTTGGAAGGAAGTGACTATTTATACTAGTCCACTTTGTAACGGTTTCCAAAGCTTTCCCGTGTAAAATCCTCACGTTCCAAGAGTCAAACGAAATAATAGGCTTCAACGTGCCTCTGTTGCGTTTCTGAAGCCAAAAATATAGGAGAATGGTGTGACGTCCGTCACACCATGTGTTACGCTCGTAACACAAGGCAGCAGGGTGTGACGCTCGTCACACCTTGTGTGGCACTCGTCACAGGCTCAGCGCTCATGGCTTGTAGTTTTGGGCTGGGCTTTAGTGAAATTGCTTCTCTTCATTTCTTTTTGCACCTCCTTTTCTTCCTTTTTCACTTATGCTTCAAATAAGCTACCTGAGATAAATAGAAGGAAAAATACCCAGTAGTATCGAATAAAATGAAATAAATTGAAGCGAATAATAATATAATTTAATTAAATCGAGTCCAAGAATGTGATATTATTTCATGTTATCAGGAACACCGTAAGGTACGGTGCCCTTAAGTGAATTGTAGAACATCGTAAGGTACGGTGTACTTAAATAGAATACGAAATATGGTAAGGTACCATGGGCTTAAGTGATTTTGGGAACATTATAAGATATGGGCCAAAATACACTTAAGTGGGCTTTTAGCTTGAAGCCCACACAAGTGGTTCTATAAATAGAACCCTTGTGCATAAGCATTCATTGCGGTTGCATTATTTTCATTTTCTCTCTCTCTCTCTCTCTCTCTCTCTCTCTCTCTCACACACACACACACACACACACACACACACACACACACACACACACACACACACACACCCACACACACACAAAGCCTTCATTCGTACCAGCTAGCACTGAGACTGAAGGAATCCGTTCGTGTGGACTGAGTAGAGACGTTGTCATCGTTCAACGTTCGTGATCGCTCCGTGGATCTGCATCAAAGGTTTTGATCGTTACAAGAGATCTGCACCAAAGGTTTCAATCGTCACAAGAGGTAAATATTCTATCACTGATCATGACCATTCGTAAGGATCTCTAAAGGAGAAAATTTTAATTTCCGCTGCGTTTTGGACCACAATTCTCCTTCAGTGGTATCAGAGCCACTTACGAAACCATGAATCGGATAGCTGTTTATTTTCTGTATTAATATGATTAAAAGACAGAACGAATCAATTAATTAAGCGAGTAATTAAATTTGGCATCATGAGTGTACGAGTTGGATGATTGATGTTGACTATGCTTCGGAACCGACATTAGTATGGTGAAGCAGCGATACATGGATCGTCCATAGGTTACGCAATTGAGACCGATCAACTTATATATGATATAAGTAATCCTAATGCAAAGTACGGTATATATGATATACTGTTTCTATTTCGTTCATTCAAACACTAAATGGTTGTTTTCCTTTGAGCGATCAATGGTCATTTGCTTCGGAATCCGACATTAGTATGGTGAAGCAATGACCTGTTGATCAATCATACTGAATCAACAATCGAGGTGTGTTTGACGGTTTGAAATTGGTGCATTAGGGTTAGTGACGGCGCAAGGGTTGTGCCGTCAAGAAGTTGTGAATTAAGGGCTTGTTGGAACACGTCTGTTGACTGTTTCAAAGCGCTGGTTTTTGGCCGCGTGACGATCGTCATGGACTTGTGATGATCGTAACAAGCTGGACGTGACGGTCGTCACATGCTTTGTGACGGTCGTCACATTCACATATCCAGAATTCTAGGCGTTTCTGTTTTTGGCCGCGTGACGTTCGTCATGGGCCTGTGACGGTCGTAACAAGATGGGCGTGACATTCATCATAGGCTTTGTGATGGTCGTCACATTCACAAAATCAGAATTCTCGGGGTTTTCCGTTTTGTGATTGCGCAAGAGTTGTGTTAATGCAAAACGACGCCGATTTCAAATGAATTGTGACCGGGCAGCGGAACACCCGTTCCCGCTGACTGGGCAGCGGACCCCCGGCTAACTCTGTGTAGTGTGATCGGTCGCCGAAATTTAATTTGGTTTTAATTAATTAAAAGAATTAAAATTAATAATAATAATGTGTTTATTATCATTTCCTTGTGGTGATCAGTTATGGCCTTAGTTATCCTTTACCCTGTTTTGGGTTTTAAAATACGACTTGCGTGTCGTGCCTCTCCTTTTAATCTCTTAATGTAACTTCTTTTCTCATCTCAATCCCTCGTATGTAAAACGAGTTTCTTCTGTAATGTAATGATATGAAGAAAGAGAAGAATTCAATATCGAAGGAGGACAAAAATGAAGAAAGAAAAGAATTCAATATCAAAGGAGGACAACCTTGAAGATCTTGCTTGGAGAAGCTTAGATCGTTATTAGGTTAGCTTAGGTTCTCTCATTGGCTTGGGAGAACAATTGCGCTAGGGGACATAACTGTTTCATTATGTATGTTGATGCATGTGTATGTATGTTGATATATGTTGATGCATGTGAGAGACGATTTATATGATAAATAAGCCAGTGAGATCAGAATAAATACAATTCCCTCAAATTAAAATATTAAGTTTATGCTTTCCAAGTTTTAGCACTCATCAAGACTAGTATCGGATAATGTAGGTTTCGCCTACGCGAGGTGCATGTTCTATATTAGTAAGGTGCGATGGGATAATTGTAATATCCAACAGCTAAGACAATGGGTCAAACTTAACTAAACTAATTATAATAATATTATATATGTTTGCTTTCCAAGTTTTAGCACTCATCAAGACTAGTATCGGATAATGTAGGTTTCGCCTACGCGAGGTGCATGTTCTATATTAGTAAGGTGCGATAGGATAATTGTAATATTCAACTGCTAAAACGATGGGTCAAACTTAATTATAATAATATTATATATATTTAGAAGCAAGAGTTGGGAATGATCCATATGATGGATTGGAATAAGGAGTTATTCACCCAACTGAAATTTTCGAGAGTTGTATGAGATACAATTGGAAGGAGTTCCTACCTAAATAACCTAGTTTTGTGTAATCCGCCTACGCGGACTTAGAACGAAGTGAAATATGGATCTCGACCCACTAGAAAATCTTCCAACGGGATTTTCCGAATCAAATGAAGAGGGTCATTTGTTTTGAGTAAAATAGTGGGAGCATATTTAATTAAAGGCCTAATTAAATATGTCAATGATACTTATATTTTCATTAATTCTCATGTAGATTACCATGACAACAAACACCTCTAACAATATTTTGCGATCAATCCTTGACAAGGAAAAATTGTCTGGGACAAACTTTCTGGATTGGCACCAAAACCTGAGGATTGTCCTCAAACATGATAAAAAGCTATATGTCTTGGAGAAACCTGTTCCTGAAGAGGAACCTCCTAGTTCTGCACCTAAGGCAGAAAGAGATGCTTATAAGAAGCATGTTGATGATGCCAATGAAACTGCTTGTCTCATGCTAGCTACCACGAGCTCGGAATTGCAAAAGCAACATGAGAACATGTCAGCGTTTGATATGATCAAACATTTGAAGATGCTTGTCATACGGTGAACTGACTTGGGGTATTTTGCTTTTTATCGCAATGTCGCGGATAGCAAGAGTCGCCACCGACTTTTCTTTTATCCAATAAGGAAAGGTGGAAAAGAACAGGAAAGACCTCAATAGATTTTGGGTTCGGGAGGTACATTATACAAAGGGAAGGTATTAGCACCCTTTGTATCCATGGTTATCCATGGGCTCTTAATTGCTGGATCACTTATATTTTTGTCTGAAAAGTGTTGGTGAAGTGTTTAAAAATGTTTCGAAAGAGAGTTTAACTTTGTAATGATTCTCGTATGAATGTATACAAAGTATTTATCTCGTTTGATTTTGAAAAACAGTTTAGAAAAATATAACTTGATAATGATTCTAGTATGAATGTATACCAAGTGGTGATTTTCTAGGACTTGCAAAGTGTGAGGGGTGGAAAATGTTTTAGGTTATGATCCAGTAATTGAGAGTTATACCTTCCTAAGGTCGTTATGGGCATTTCCTATCCTTATGAGGGTAAAACTGTCCTTACTATTGAGAAGTAAGTAGTTTTATCCTTTGGATGTAAAAGGGTCATTGTAGGGTCATCGATAGGTCATTGAAGGCAACAGTTGTAAGGATACCTTAGCATTCGAAGGGACAATCATCATTTAACCGTAGGCTACACCGAAGAGTCATCGAGGGACAAAATCGTATTTTCGAAGGCAACATCCGAGGGACCATGATTTATTTTATGATGATCTAACCGAAGGGTCTTTGCTAAGTGTATCCCTACATTCGCGGGACACGACCGTAATACCATAATCGCAGGGTAACAAAGAGAGGTCCGAGATCACTTATTTAAAGGCAAAGTTTTACAATTAATTAGGTAACCGTAATCAAGTAGGTAATTAGGTCCATATTAAAATCAGTACATTAAGATCAATTAAGCCATTAGGGTGGATCTTCGCCATGAAATGAATACATTAAAATCAATTGAGTAATTCAGGGTGAATCTCCATAAGGATCTCCCACACATAAAGTGGGATACCTAGTCG
Source organism: Lathyrus oleraceus (assembly GCF_024323335.1). Lineage (NCBI taxonomy): Eukaryota > Viridiplantae > Streptophyta > Magnoliopsida > Fabales > Fabaceae > Lathyrus > Lathyrus oleraceus. The sequence goes on along the minus strand of NC_066583.1, from coordinate 585,216,762 downwards.
GCCGTTTCCTCGGGAATATGTAAACCTTTGCACAATTCAACACACGGGTTAGAGCATCAAAGTAAAGTACAATTGAAAATTGCACTACAACACAACAGTCATAATCTCAGGCCAAATGATGCAGAATTATAATAAATCTTGGTTAGATAGACATAAGGCATAATAGAAAAGAAACAACGCAGCCCCTGTCCCGTTCGCCTCTGCTTCGCCTGGCGAAGGCTCGGCGAATGCTCGCTACAGGCTCGCTTAGCGATATGCTAGCGAGAGGCCACGGGTTTGGAGTTTGACAGCAGCATGACCTCCGGAAACCTGAACTTGTATGGCACTTGATTACAGGAATAGCATGGACAAACATTCATGATATTCAAGCATATTTAAATTCGCATGTGAAATCAAATTACATATTCGAAACTTCAATCATGATGCTTTATGTATATAGAGATTACCGATTAAAAGTATAAAACAATAGTGATGCGCAAACCTGCTTGCAACTAAGCTGCTATGTTGAAGAGACTGATCGCTTTTGGCATCGGATGGAGTTGGGCGGCGGTAGCTTCGGAGCGGAGGAGCGGCCTTCAGGGTTTCTTCACTCGGAACTCTCTAAAGTAGCCTCCAGGGTTTCTATGCCAGGGTTTCCGTCCGTCTTCCTCTGTTTTCCTCCCCTTTTCGTGACTGAAGCTGTGGTATTTATAATGCTCTTGTGGTGACCTAATGGGCTCAGAGTGAAGCCCGAAAATTCTGATGTTCGCACGCTTCACTAGGCGAGCGTTGTAGCGAAGGTTCGCTAGGCGAAGGATTTGCTCGCCTAGCGAGCAGGCAATTTGTGACCTAATGGGCTTAGAGTGAAGTCCAACAATTCTGGTATTCGCAAGCTTCGCTAGGCGAAGGAGTTGCTCGCCTAGCGAGCAAATTAGTTTGGGCCTTTTCTGAATTGGGCCTGTTGTGAGCTGGGCTTTTGTTCCTTTAAGGTCAGTGCCTTGCAGAATAAGTCGGAGTGCCTTGAAAAATGCCTTGTGATATCAACGGGCAAATTTTGGGGTATGACAGCTGCCCCTGTTCAATATTCTTGAACCGAGAGAGTTAGGATGGCATGTACGCCATTCGTGGTCTGGAGGTGGAAGATTATTGAACACTATAATGCCCCAAAAATTTGCACTTGTCCATTAGTTTTGATGGAGATGGGCTTAACGATGCCATTCGGGAAGTTTGATGATGAGAGCTTAGATTGTGTCGTACGTTAGACGATATCTGAAGACATGGGTGTCATACCGGGTCCTACGATAGACCGTATAGTGAGTCATCCATTATGCTGTCGACTTCGCTGGGGATTCAGAGTGTGTTACACGCTGCTGGGGATAAGGGATCAGAATGGATCATATGCTAGACCGTATCTGAATACAAGAGTGAGTTGTTCATCAGGCGGATGACTTTGCCGAGGATGAAAAATCAGAATGGATCGTACGCCTGATCGTCTCTGAGTTGCAAAATGAGACCTCCATTAAGCGGGTGACTTCACTGGGGATGGAAGATCAGACCGGATCGTACGCTAGATCGTATCTGAGTAGCAGAAGGAGCCGTCCGTTAGGCTGTGTCTGGAGAAATAAAGGTCAGAATGGATCGTACACTAGATCGTCTCTGAGCGGCAGGAGCCGTCCGTTAGGCTGAATCCGATGATGAAAGGGGGTAGTCATATGCTAGACTACGCTTCAGAAATATACCGTACACTAGGTAGCATCTGCGGAGATGAAGGTCTAACTGGGTCGTACATTAGACTGTCTCTGAGCAGAATGAGCCGTCCGTTAGGCTGAATCTGATGATGAAAGGGGTAGTCATATGCTAGACTACGCTTCAGAAATATACCGTACACTAGGTAGCATCTGAGGAGATGAAGGTCTAACTGGGTCGTACATTAGACTGTCTCTGAGCAGAATGAGTCGTCCGTTAGGCTGAATCTGATGATGAAAGGGGTAGTCATATACTAGACTACGCTTCAGAAATATACCGTACACTAGGTAGCATCTGAGGAGATGAAGGTCTAACTGGGTCGTACATTAGACTGTATCTGAGCAGAATGAGCCGTCCATTAGGCTGAATCTGACGATGAAAGGGGTAGTCGTATGCTAGACTACACTTCAGAAATGTACCGTACACTAGGTAGCATCTGAGTGGATGAAGGTCTAACTGGGTCGTATGTAACACCCTTCTAAAATACCCCAAATATTCAAATAAAACAACAAATATATATCAGAGTAAATATGCAACTAAGGGTGTCACACCTGACACTTCACACCGTGTTCCAAAATATCCTGTCATGCTCATTTATTTAATCAAAATAAAACATTTGCATAATACGCAGCGGATACAAACTAACAACATTCAAACCATGTAATACATTACATGTAAAGTTGTTCAACAACCAAATGAAAACATAGTTAAAACATCCCATCCCGATGTTACATCTACCAGAGCATGACCCACTAAGGAGACTACACTAGACTCCAAGCACTAGCTTCTACTCAATCACTGCTCGTTACCTGAAAAATAGTTGTAAGGGTGAGTTCCTTAATCGATATAATAAGCATTATAAAATATCATGTAATGCTAAGTAATTTAACACATATCATCACCCTAATCAGATCACACATATTCAGCAACGGCAATATCAACTCATAATCATCATTATCATCATACTCAACTCAACACAATCATAAAACACACGTATAATATTGGAATACATCCATTCATATTATACGCCATACATACATATATTATGCAATGAGACTCCATGCATGCGGTACCGACTACTCGTGAACATATAGTTCAACCTCACCGACCAAATCCAGGTACGGCTACCAAGCTCACTAGTCCCACTCATTTGAGACCTAGTGACTCACTCACCAATTCCTCACCATGGGAATTAGCTACCACCCCAAGGGCTATGATATGCACGCTAATCACCTAGCATGCAAACATCAACAACAATCCACAATACTAACTCACTAATTCCTCACCATGGGAATTAGCTACCACCATAAGGGCCACAATATGCAAGCTAAATCACTTAGTCATGCAAACATCAACAATCATCCAAAATGGACATATGCTCACACTCTAAGCCATAAACAGTCCATTCATAACTTCATACATGATAGATACATTCACAACATTATGCATATCATCATGCATCATCAACATTTTCACCACACAATCATATCATGTCATAACACATAATCAATCACAGTATTAGCCCACTCTACTAATACCTATACTGCTCACACAACGGGAAGTGATCCCTACTCTATCATACATCAGCTAACTTACATTACTCAGCTGAACAACCAAAAACTGCACAACAACAGCACAGAAAAATCACAATCCTGCCCATACGCGTATTGCCTAATCCCATACGCGTATGGCCCATCTCCTGACCAATTCCCATACGCGTAACACCACCTCATACGCGTATGCTACGCGTATCACTTCCCCGTACGCGTACCAACAGAGATCAAAACACGTTCAAACCATCATCTTCCTCATCCATACGCGTATTGCCTAGTGCCATACGCGTACCAGACATCTCATACGCGTATTGCCTAGTGCCATACGCGTATGACCAGAAACCAGATTTCCAGATCTGCTATGGCTTTCTCTGTTACGAGATCTATCCAATTCAACCTTCTACAGTCCAATTTTACACAATAATCGTTCATATCATCTAACACGAATTATAACCTATTCGATCTCACAAATCCTAACACTATTGCATCTAATTCCTACGAATTTCCTCTCAATTGTAACCCAATTTCGTTCATCCAAAGAGTTCACAATTTCATCATAATCATCCAATTCAGAGGTAAATCAATGGTTTATCACTATCCAGTACATATTATCCCATAATACCCATTAAACGATGATAAACCCCCCTTACCTGAGTTAATCCGGCGAATCTTCGGCTTCGAGCTCTTCCTCTCTTCAACCCTTGTTCTCTGGTTCTCTTTGCCCTTTTCCACTTTCTGTCTCTTTTCCCTTTTCACGTGAAAATAACTCTTTTTACCAAATGGAACCTTTTTACTGATTTCTACTTTTATTCCAATAATAATAATAAAAATAATCCAATTAATTAATTAAATTAATAAATATTATATTAATTTAAATTAATTAATTAACCTTATTTCATCGGGGTGTTACAACTCTCCCCCACTAAAAGAGTTTTCGTCCTCGAAAACATACCTCAAGCGAACAACTCAGGATAAGACTCCTTCATCTGACTCTCAAGTTCCCAAGTCACATTGCCACCTGCTGGTCCTCCCCAAGCTACCTTTACCAAAGCAATCTCTTTACCCCGCAACTGCTTCAACTCTCGATCCTCGATCCTCATAGGTGATGTTTCAACAGTCAGGTTATCTCTCACATGTACATCATCTACTTGGACAACATGCGACGGATCATGAATGTACCTCCTCAACTGAGACACATGAAAAACCTCATGCAAATTCGCAAGCGACGGCGGTAAAGCGATACGATAGGCTACCTCCCCTATCCTCTCCAAAATCTGATAAGGACCAATAAATCGAGGTGTCAACTTCTTCGACTTCAAGGCTCGACCAACCCCAGTTATCGGAGTAACACGAAGAAACACATGATCTCCCTCTTGGAACTCAAGTGACTTCCTCCTCTTGTCGTGATAACTCTTCTGACGACTCTGAGCAATTCTCATCTTCTCCTGAATCATCTTAATCTTTTCCGTAGTTTGTTGAACAATCTCCGGTCCAACCACAGCACTCTCACCGGACTCATACCAACATAAAGGTGTCCGACATCTCCTACCATACAAAGCTTCAAACGGTGCCATACCAATGCTCGAATGAAAACTATTGTTGTAGGTAAACTCAATCAAAGGTAAATAACAATCCCAAGCACCTCCCTTTTCCAAAACACAAGCCCTCAAAAGATCCTCTAGTGACTGAATCGTCCTCTCAGTCTGACCATCAGTCTGCGGATGATATGCAGAACTCAATCTCAGCTTAGTTCCCAAAGCCCTCTGCAAACCTTCTTAGAACTTCGATGTAAATCTAGGATCTCTGTCCGAAACAATACTCGACGGAATACCATGCAAACTTACAATCTTCTCAATATACAACTCAGCTAATCTCTCTAACGGATAATCCATTCTGATCGGAATAAAATGAGCCGATTTTGTCAATCTGTCAACAATCACCCAAATAGCTTCAAAATTCTTAATTGTCCTCGGTAAACCAGAAACAAAATCCATACTGATACTATCCCACTTCCACTCTAGAATAGCCAACGGTTGCATTAGCCCAGACGGCTTCTGATGCTCAATCTTTGACTTCTGACAAGTCAAACAAGAATAAACAAAACTCGCAATTTCTCTTTTCATTCCCGGCCACCAAAATAACTTTTTCAAATCATGATACATCTTCGTGGCTCCAGGATGAATACTCAGGCCACTACGATGTCCTTCCTCCAGAATACTCTTCTTAAGTTCGGTAACATCCGGAATACACACTCGATTACCAAATTTCAAAACACCATTCTCATCAACTCTGAATTCACCACCTTGACCTTGATTCACTAGAGTCAACTTATCAACCAAAAGCACATCGGATTTCTGACCCTCTCTAATCTCATCCAGAATACCACTCGTTAACTTCAACATTCCCAATTTAACACTATTGTGAGTACTCTCACACACCAAACTCAAGTCTCTAAACTGCTCAATTAAATCCAATTCCTTAACCATTAACATAGACATATGCAATGATTTCCGACTCAATGCATCAGCCACTACGTTTGCTTTACCCGGATGGTAATTCAAACCAAAGTCATAATCCTTCAGAAACTCTAACCATCTCCTCTGTCTCATATTCAGCTCTTTCTGATCAAACAAATATTTTAAACTTTTATGGTCACTGAAAACCTCAAATCTTGACCCATACAAGTAATGTCTCCATAACTTCAGAACAAAAACCACAGCTGCCAACTCTAAATCGTGTGTCGGATAGTTCCTCTCATGAACCCTCAGTTGTCTCGAAGCATAAGCTATAACCTGCTTATTCTGCATCAACACACCACCCAAACCCAACAATGAAGCATCACAGTAAGCCTCAAATGGTTCTGACGAACTCGGTAATATCAGGATAGGAGCAGTAGTTAATCTTCTCTTTAACTCTTGGAAACCTTCTTCACATTTTGAGTCCCAAACAAACGCTTGCCCCTTTCTAGTCAACATCGTTAACGGTAACGCCAACTTAGAAAATCCCTCGATGAACTTCCTATAATAACCAGCCAAACCAAGAAAACTCCTTATCTCAGAAACTGACTTCGGAGCTTCCCACTTAGATACCGCTTCTATCTTAGAAGGATCAACAGCAACACCACCCCTTGAAATCACATGACCAAGAAAACTAACCTCTTCTAACCAAAATTCACACTTTGACAGTTTAGCAAATAACTTCTTTTCTCGTAGAACTCCTAAAACCACTCTCAAATGTTCAGCATGCTCTTCTTCAGATTTCGAATACACCAAAATATCATCAATAAACACCACAACAAACTTGTCTAGGTACGGATGGAAAATCCTATTCATATACTCCATAAACACTCCAGGCGCATTAGTCACACCAAAAGGCATTACAGAATACTCATAATGTCCATACCTCGTTCTGAAAGCAGTCTTCTGAATATCCTCAGTTTTCACACGTATCTGATGATACCCAGATCTCAAATCTATTTTGCTGAACACACTCGCACCAACCAACTGATCCATCAAATCATCAATCCTCGGCAAAGGATACCGATTCTTGATCGTCACTTTATTCAGTTGCCTGTAGTCCACACACAACCTCATAGTGCCTTCTTTCTTCTTAACCAATAACACTGGTGCACCCCACGGTGACACACTCGGACGAATAAATTTCTTATCCAACAGATCTTCCAACTGACGCTTCAGTTCAGTTAACTCAACAGTAGACATACGGTACGGAGCCATCGACACCGGCCTAGTACCAGGTACCAAATCAATCGAGAACTCAACTTCACGCTCTGGCGGTAATTCATTCACTTCTTCGGGAAACACATCAGGAAAATCACACACCACGGCTAGATCGCCAATCACCAGTTTATCTTTAGCCTCCAAAGTCGCTAACAGCATAAACAACTCTGCCTCATCTGCTACTTCCTCATTCACCTGCCTTGCTGATAGAAACAAATCCTTTCCTTCCTCGATCTCAGGAAATATCACAGTCTTATCAAAACAGTTGATAGAAACTCGGTTAAACACCAACCAGTTCATACCCAAGATAACATCAATCTGCACTAGTGGAAGACACACAAGGTCTATCCCAAAGTCTCTACCAAAAATACTCAAAGGACAATTTAAACAAACTGAAGTAGTAATCACTGAACCCTTCGCAGGAGTATCAATCACCATACTTCCAAGCATCTCAGATATCTCTAACTTAAGTTTCACAGCACAATCCAAAGATATAAAGGAATGAGTCGCACCTGTGTTAATAATAGCTACAAGAGGAAAGCCATTAATATAACACGTACCTCGGATTAAACGATCATCTACAGAAGTCTCAGAACCCGATAAGGCAAAAACCTTGCCTCCCGACTGGTTCTCTCTCTTCGGCTTAGGACACTGTGGACTGATATGACCCACCTCTCCACAGTTGAAACAAGTCACAGTCTTCAACCGACACTCTGCAGCCAAATGACCACCTTTGCCACACTTAAAACACTTCTTCTCATTACTGGTACACTCATGGATACGATGCCCAGCCTGACCACATTTGTAACACTTAGCAGGGGCACTGGAGTCTCCCCCACTAGGCCTCTTCATCCCACTCTGTCTCTGGAAACCTTTGCCAGCTGCATACGGTTTCCCACGATCATTCTGATTCTTGCCTTTCCTATCAACCCTTTGCTGATAGCTCTCTGCTCTGGCCTTGGTATCCTGTTCAAAAATCCTGCAACAGTCAACCAAATCAGAAAACACTCTAATCCGCTGATACCCAATAGCCTGCTTGATCTCGGGACGTAACCCGTTCTCAAACTTCACACTCTTTGAAAATTCCCCAGTAGCCTCATTATAGGGAGTGTAATACTTTGACAGCTCTGTGAACTTAGCAGCATACTCGGTAACAGACCTGTTACCCTGCTTCAATTCTAAGAACTCTATCTCTTTCTTTCCTCTGACATCCTCTGGAAAGTACTTCCTCAGGAATCTCTCTCTGAATACAGCCCAAGTGATCTCAGTATTCCCAGCAGATTCCAACTCAGTGCGGGTAGCAACCCACCAATCATCAGCCTCTTCTGACAGCATATGCGTACCGAACCTGACCTTCTGGTTATCGGCACACTCAGTCACTCGGAAGATCCTCTCGATCTCCTTCAACCACTTCTGAGCGCCATCTGGATCGTATGCTCCCTTGAACATTGGAGGATTGTTCTTCTGGAACTCACTCAGTTGACGAGCAGTTCCCATTCCCACAACATTCGGATTCCCTCCAAGTACTCCAGCTAGCATACCCAGAGCCTCAGCAATCGCAGCATCGTCTCTACCTCTTCCAGCCATCTCTATTCTGAAAACCCAACAAGCTAAAACAATAAGTACTGATAGGGTTACACAACACCTATCCCGTACAGGGGAACAGAATAACTACGACTCGACTCGACCGACTATGTTCTGATACCACTAATGTAACACCCTTCTAAAATACCCCAAATATTCAAATAAAACAACAAATATATATCAGAGTAAATATGCAACTAAGGGTGTCACACCTGACACTTCACACCGTGTTCCAAAATATCCTGTCATGCTCATTTATTTAATCAAAATAAAACATTTGCATAATACGCAGCGGATACAAACTAACAACATTCAAACCATGTAATACATTACATGTAAAGTTGTTCAACAACCAAATGAAAACATAGTTAAAACATCCCATCCCGATGTTACATCTACCAGAGCATGACCCACTAAGGAGACTACACTAGACTCCAAGTACTAGCTTCTACTCAATCACTGCTCGTTACCTGAAAAATAGTTGTAAGGGTGAGTTCCTCAATCGATATAATAAGCATTATAAAATATCATGTAATGCTAAGTAATTTAACACATATCATCACCCTAATCAGATCACACATATTCAGCAACGGCAATATCAACTCATAATCATCATTATCATCATACTCAACTCAACACAATCATAAAACACACGTATAATATTGGAATACATCCATTCATATTATACGCCATACATACATATATTATGCAATGAGACTCCATGCATGCGGTACCGACTACTCGTGAACATATAGTTCAACCTCACCGACCAAATCCAGGTACGGCTACCAAGCTCACTAGTCCCACTCATTTGAGACCTAGTGACTCACTCACCAATTCCTCACCATGGGAATTAGCTACCACCCCAAGGGCTATGATATGCACGCTAATCACCTAGCATGCAAACATCAACAACAATCCACAATACTAACTCACTAATTCCTCACCATGGGAATTAGCTACCACCATAAGGGCCACAATATGCAAGCTAAATCACTTAGTCATGCAAACATCAACAATCATCCAAAATGGACATATGCTCACACTCTAAGCCATAAACAGTCCATTCATAACTTCATACATGATAGATACATTCACAACATTATGCATATCATCATGCATCATCAACATTTTCACCACACAATCATATCATGTCATAACACATAATCAATCACAGTATTAGCCCACTCTACTAATACCTATACTGCTCACACAACGGGAAGTGATCCCTACTCTATCATACATCAGCTAACTTACATTACTCAGCTGAACAACCAAAAACTGCACAACAACAGCACAGAAAAATCACAATCCTGCCCATACGCGTATTGCCTAATCCCATACGCGTATGGCCCATCTCCTGACCAATTCCCATACGCGTAACACCACTTCATACGCGTATGCTACGCGTACCACTTCCCCGTACGCGTACCAACAGAGACCAAAACACGTTCAAACCATCATCTTCCTCATCCATACGCGTATTGCCTAGTGCCATACGCGTACCAGACATCTCATACGCGTATTGCCTAGTGCCATACGCGTATGACCAGAAACCAGATTTCCAGATCTGCTATGGCTTTCTCTGCTACGAGATCTATCCAATTCAACCTTCTACAGTCCAATTTTACACAATAATCGTTCATATCATCTAACACGAATTATAACCTATTCGATCTCACAAATCCTAACACTATTGCATCTAATTCCTACGAATTTCCTCTCAATTGTAACCCAATTTCGTTCATCCAAAGAGTTCACAATTTCATCATAATCATCCAATTCAGAGGTAAATCAATGGTTTATCACTACCCAGTACATATTATCCCATAATACCCATTACACGATGATAAACCCCCCTTACCTGAGTTAATCCGGCGAATCTTCGGCTTCGAGCTCTTCCTCTCTTCAACCCTTGTTCTCTGGTTCTCTTTGCCCTTTTCCACTTTCTGTCTCTTTTCCCTTTTCACGTGAAAATAACTCTTTTTACCAAATGGAACCTTTTTACTGATTTCTACTTTTATTCCAATAATAATAATAAAAATAATCCAATTAATTAATTAAATTAATAAATATTATATTAATTTAAATTAATTAATTAACCTTATTTCATCGGGGTGTTACATCGTACATTAAACCGTATCTGTGCAGAATGAGCCGTCCATTAGGCTGAATCTGATTATAAAAGGGAGTAGTCATATGCTAGACTACACTTCAGAAATGTATCGTACACTAGGTAGCATCTGAGCAGCAGAATGAGCCGTCCATTAGGCTGAATCTGATGATAAAAGGGGGTAGTCATACGCTAGACTACACTTCAGAAATGTACCGTACACTAGGTAGCATCTGAGGACTTGAAGGTCTAACTGGGTCGTACATTAGACTGTCTCTGAGCAGAATGAGCCGTCCGTTAGGCTGAATCTGATGATGAAAGGGGTAGTCATATGCTAGACTACGCTTCAGAAATATACCGTACACTAGGTAGCATCTGAGGAGATGAAGGTCTAACTGGGTCGTACATTAGACTGTCTCTGAGCAGAATGAGCCGTCCGTTAGGCTAAATCTGATGATGAAAGGGGTAGTCATATACTAGACTACGCTTCAGAAATATACCGTACACTAGGTAGCATCTGAGGAGATGAAGGTCTAACTGGGTCGTACATTAGACTGTATCTGAGCAGAATGAGCCGTCCATTAGGCTGAATCTGACGATGAAAGGGGTAGTCGTATGCTAGACTACACTTCAGAAATGTACCGTACACTAGGTAGCATCTGAGCAGCAGAATGAGCCGTCCATTAGGCTGAATCTGATGATAAAAGGGGGTAGTCATACGCTAGACTACACTTCAGAAATGTACCGTACACTAGGTAGCATCTGAGGACTTGAAGGTCTAACTGGGTCGTACATTAGACCGTATTGGAGTTGTTGAAGGTCAGAATGGACCATACGTTAGATCGCATCTGAGTTGAAGGAGTCATATGTTGAGCTGAATCAGAATGAACCGTACGCTAGGCTATATCTGATAGTATTTGTATATGTTGTGTTTGCAATAAATGTCTGGGATGAGCTTATAGATGCCATCGTTAGGAGGATGTCAGAATGAATGTTGACATGGAGTATATCTGAAAGATGTAGTTGAATCCTGAATGTAATTGATAAAGCTGTCCGTCTGAATGGACCTTTGTTTTGATTGTATCAAGAGGATAATTAACCTGAAAAATAAAGTTAGCTTCATGCCATGTCATGATGCATGAGATGCAAATGTTGTATGCATGCGTGTGCTGTGAAATGATGTAATGAGTGAATTATGCGTCTGGAATAAATGAGAGCATTGTATACATGTATATGTTATGAAATGATGTAATGTATATGATGCGGAATGAAAATTGTATGTAGGTATGTGATGTGAAATGATGTAATGAATGCACTATGTGTCTGAAACGTTCTTCCAGGGGACTCTACTGGGGAAATAAATCTCAGTCTTCTGGTCAGAGATATTTGCATTGATGACCCTTCCTTAGCTAGGGGTATTTGACTTTTATCTGATGGCAGAGATATTCAACAGAGCCTGGCTGGGGTAGAAGAGATGACCAGTCTAGTGATGCCAATTTCTTCTGGGGAATAACTGGCGTTGCCGGGGAATCGAATTAGCAACGGATTCATTGGGAAGCGTGATTAGACCTTCTCCTCGATCCTGAAGTCGTGTAGTAATTGCTATTACTATTCTAGGCATGCATTTTTGGTAAACATTGATCATATTCAAATGCATAAATCAATTCAAAGTAAATCAATGGACGTTTACGCAAACAAAACAGAAAAGGTAAAACAAAAGCATCTTTTTGGAAATGAAATTGTATTGATTTTGAAAGAGGGCCTGTAAATAGGCAATCTGTGTACAAGGGGACAGAAATCCTAGTAAGAGGAAATCGTCAAGAAAACAAAGAGAAAGCTATGCAGAAAAGGTCCTATTGATTTTAATTCCACTACTGTCATTATGTCTTCAAGCGTCTCATCTCCTGTTGTCGGATAGAAGTGATTGGCTTGTTCAGTCCTTGGAACTTGGTTGAAGCTGACTGAGAACGGGACATAGTCTTACGCTTTAATCCCTAATTTTTGCCTGGACCGCCTTTTCAGGTTTTCAGTCCACCAGGATACCCTTTTTTTGCCCAAGCCGCCTTTTCAGGTTTTCGACTTGCCGGGTGTACGTCTTTATATGTTTATCCCTAATTTTTGCCCGAACCCTTTTGGTTCACCGGGATGCCCTTACTTTTGCGTAGATACGTCGACCTAGCGGGTCTCTTTTACGCGTAGTATTTTTTAACTATGTCCGCGTTCACAGGATGCGGGAAGTCTTCGCCATCCATTGTAGCAAGTATCATGGCTCCACCAAAGAAAACTTTCTTAACCACAAATGGCCCTTCGTATGTGGGAGTCCACTTGCCCTTGGGACCACCTTGTGGTAGAATGATACGCTTGATCACCAAGTCGCCAATTTGATACACCTGTCTCTTGACTCTTTTGTTAAATGCCTGGGTCATGCGCTTCTGATATATCTGCCCATGACAAACAGCCGCAAGTCTCTTCTCATCAATCAAATTTATCTGATCGAGTCGAGTTTGAATCCATTCATCCTCGTCTAAACCCGCCTCTTTCATGATCCTTAGAGAGGGAATCTGAACTTCCACCGGTAAGACGGCTTCCGTTCCGTAGACTAAAGAGAAAGGGGTTGCCCCTGTCAAAGTGCGCACTGAAGTGCGATAACCATGGAGAGCAAACGGTAACATCTCATGCCAGTCTTTGTACGTTATTGTCATCTTTTGTATGATCTTCTTGATATTCTTATTAGCCGCCTCCACGGCGCCGTTCATCTTTGGCCGGTACGGGGAAGAGTTATGGTGTTTTATTTTGAACTGCGTGCAGAGTTCAGTAATCATCTTGTTGTTCAAATTAGTACCATTGTCAGTGATAATTCTTTCAGGGATGCCATATCGACAAATAAGACTATTCTTGATGAACCGTGCCACCACGTTCTTGGTGACAGAAGCAAATGAGGCCGCCTCTACCCACTTTGTAAAGTAATCAATAGCAACAAGGATGAAACGATGTCCGTTAGAAGCAGTAGGTTTAATCTCTCCAATCATATCGATGCCCCACATTGCAAAGGGCCAAGGTGCTGTCAACACGTTCAATGGAGCAGGAGGCACATGTACTTTGTCCGCATAGATCTGACACTTGTGGCAGGTTCTGGAGTGATGGTGGCAATCAGCTTCCATGGTAGACCAGTAATACCCTGATCTCAGAATCTTCTTGGCCATTGTATGTCCACTAGAATGAGTCCCGAAAACACCGTCATGCATGTCTTCCATAATCTTTTCTGCTTCCTTTTTATCCACACAGCGAAGCAGAGTCGAATCATGATTACGTTTGTATAACACTCCATTACTCAAAAGGAACTTGGCGGAGAACTTCCTCAGGAATTTTCTGTCATTGATGGATGCCCCTTCAGGGTATTCCTGAGCTTCTAAATATCTTTTCACTTCGTGGAACCAAGGTTTCTCTTCTACTTCATCAGCGTTAAGTTCATAATAATATGATGGCCCATCTAATCGTTCAATGGTGATCCTGGGAGCCTCACTGTCCCATCTAACTCTGAACATAGATGACATGGTAGCCAATGCGTCTGCCAATTGATTCTCTTCTCGTGGGATATGTTCGAATGTAATCTCTTCAAAGTATGGGATTAATGTCATCACCCGTTCTCGGTAAGGGATGAGATTCGGATGTTTGGTATCCCATTCTCCTTTGATCTGACTGATCACTAATGCTGAGTCTCCGTACACGCTCAAAAACTTGATTCGCAGGTCTATAGCAGCCTTGAGTCCCAAAATACATGCTTCATACTCAGCCATATTATTGGTACAATGAAAACATAGTCTAGCAGTGAAAGGTGTATGGTAACCCCCGGGAGAAATAATTACAACACCGACGCCATTGCCCAATGCATTAGAAGATCCATCAAAAACCATAGTCCATCGGGATCCCAGTTTGGGTCCTTTATCCGGTCCAGGTTTTTCATAATCAGTAACAAGCATGACATCCTCGTTTGGAAACTCAAAATTCATAGATTGGTAATCGTCCACCGCTTGATGAGCCAAATGATCAGCTAGCACGCTTCCTTTGATTGCTTTCTGGGTAGTATACTGGATATCGTACTCTGTTAAGATCATCTGCCATCTCGCTATTCTTCCGGAGAGGGCAGGTTTCTCGAATATGTATTTGATGGGATCCATCCTAGAAATCAACAAAGTGGTATGATTCAACATATATTGTCTTAGTCGACGAGCAGCCCAGGCCAAAGCACAGCAAATTCTCTCGAGCAGTGAGTATCTTGTTTCACAGTCGGTAAACTTTTTGCTAAGGTAGTATATGGCATGCTCTTTTTGACCAGACTCGTCATGTTGCCCCAATACACACCCCATTGAATTTTTTAACACGGTCAAATACATGATTAGAGGTCTTCCTTCAACTGGTGGTATCAGAATTGGAGGTTCTTGGAGATACTTCTTGATTTTGTCAAAAGCTTCTTGACATTCACCATCTCTTGATTGTTCTCAGTAATTTGAAGATGGGTTTGCAAGTAGCAGTCAAATGGGAGATAAATCGGGCACTGTAATTCAAGTGCCCTAAGAGGCTTCTGACTTCTTTCTGGTCCACTCTAGTACTCAGATCGACAGTTTCAATTGACTCCTCATGCGGCTGTACAGTCTTTTCTTTCTTGCAGTAACAGTCTGGCAAGTTCTCAGGTACTTCACAAACTTCCTCACTTCCATCCTCGGCTTGGTAGATCGGATTTTCAAAGTCATAATGAACAGTCGTAGAACTATTATCAACAGGATCCAGAGTGGATATGGATACGCAATTTGTTACGTGAGTGTGTGCAAGAAAACATAGCTTGTTTGAAAAATGGCAGGAAAGATAAAGAGCGCAATATTTGAATGCAAAAAGTCCATTGATTTATTGAATACGAATATGCTTATGAAAATGACAAGATATTTAACCAAATTTGATACACTAAATAAGCAATAACAATTATTCCTGACTGGAGGAAATCGGGATAGTGTCTTCAGCCTTCCAATTATTGAGTCTGTCACCAATTGTTGGGAAAATCCAGCTATCCAGGTTGCGATCGCTATCAGCATCTTCCACAGCATTGACAGTCTCGTCATAGTTAGGAAGAGGAGCAATGGTGGCATCAGGAGTCTCCAGAAGATCCAATTCAAATTCTCCAGCGTCGATCATATCCTGAACTTTATTCTTCAACGACCAACAATCGTTTGTATTATGCCCGGGGCTATCGGAGTGATACGCACACCTGGCGTTGGGATTATAACTAGGAGAAGTAGTGTTGGGTTTTGCAGGAGGATCTCTGAGGGTAATTAAATTTGCTTTTAGCATACCCTGCAGTGCTTGTGCTAAAGTCATATTGATCTTCGTAAACTGCCTTCTTCCCGGGTTAATGTGCCTCACAAATTTCTTGTCTTTTTTCTTCTCGAGCAAGGGAGCCTTCAGTTCTTCCTGCCCCTTGGATAAGTTCAAGATCATCTCCTGGAGTTGAGCATTCTGAGCATGGAGATCTTTGACAGTCTGTCCGAGGTCCATTTTTCTGCTTGCATGAAAACCGTGAGAACATTGATCCCTTTAGAACACCTGTTATGCAATGTTATGCTATGCAATGTATGAAATGTTTTCAAGGACTTTTGGAATTTAACTTTGCATAAACTACCAAAAAAGGAAACTTTTATTTTTTTATTTTTTTATTTTTTATACAAAATAGAGCAAAGTTAAATCCCTAAGTCCTCGAAATGGTTAGTTCAATGCCATGATGTTATGATGTTATGATGTTAAATAAGTAACAAGCACAAACAAGTCACACAACAATCATTCCTAGGTTTTAAGGCTTGCATGAGTTCCATAGGCAAGTACCCTTCCCACTGAAGTTTGGTTGGTTCAACCTGTCCTAGAATAGTAACCGGGTTCTAGAAGGATCTCAAATCATTGACCTTTCTTTAAGTCCACTTCAGTGCAACACCAAGTGGTTGACCGAAGCTTCCCTAAAGTCTAATCTCAAAGAGTGTAGTATCGAGTATCAACCAACCCCAGTCGGAACCGAAGTCAGTTATCTCACTACTTTCTAATGGCTAGGATGAGTCAATTAGGGTTCTAAAGGTCTGGTTAATGTTTTGATGACACCACGCGGAAGCCAAATTTTTTCTCAAGTAAACATGAGGAACATCAGGACATCCAAAGTGTCACATTAACCGTAGCCATCACTTTGACCATTCCAGTATACGCCGGATAGTCGCGATGATCTTTTGCTACTTACCTAAGGTACACTAGATCCGGGTGTAGGATCTTTCACTCAAGCATAAAATACCCAAGCAATCCCTTAAAAGTAAATCAAACAATTTGAATAAGTGATCTTGTTTTTTTAAGGTAACCTCTCTTTTTAGGGATCCCCAGCAGAGTCGCCAGTTCTGTCATACGGTGAACTGACTTGGGGTATTTTGCTTTTTATCGCAATGTCGCGGATAGCAAGAGTCGCCACCGACTTTTCTTTTATCCAATAAGGAAAGGTGGAAAAGAACAGGAAAGACCTCAATAGATTTTGGGTTCGGGAGGTACATTATACAAAGGGAAGGTATTAGCACCCTTTGTATCCATGGTTATCCATGGGCTCTTAATTGCTGGATCACTTATATTTTTGTCTGAAAAGTGTTGGTGAAGTGTTTAAAAATGTTTCGAAAGAGAGTTTAACTTTGTAATGATTCTCGTATGAATGTATACAAAGTATTTATCTCGTTTGATTTTGAAAAACAGTTTAGAAAAATATAACTTGATAATGATTCTAGTATGAATGTATACCAAGTAGTGATTTTCTAGGACTTGCAAAGTGTGAGGGGTGGAAAATGTTTTAGGTTATGATCCAGTAATTGAGAGTTATACCTTCCTAAGGTCGTTATGGGCATTTCCTATCCTTATGAGGGTAAAACTGTCCTTACTATTGAGAAGTAAGTAGTTTTATCCTTTGGATGTAAAAGGGTCATTGTAGGGTCATCGATAGGTCATTGAAGGCAACAGTTGTAAGGATACCTTAGCATTCGAAGGGACAATCATCATTTAACCGTAGGCTACACCGAAGAGTCATCGAGGGACAAAATCGTATTTTCGAAGGCAACATCAGAGGGACCATGATTTATTTTATGATGATCTAACCGAAGGGTCTTTGCTAAGTGTATCCCTACATTCGCGGGACACGACCGTAATACCATAATCGCAGGGTAACAAAGAGAGGTCCGAGATCACTTATTTAAAGGCAAAGTTTTACAATTAATTAGGTAACCGTAATCAAGTAGGTAATTAGGTCCATATTAAAATCAGTACATTAAGATCAATTAAGCCATTAGGGTGGATCTTCGCCATGAAATGAATACATTAAAATCAATTGAGTAATTCAGGGTGAATCTCCATAAGGATCTCCCACACATAAAGTGGGATACCTAGCCGGCCGTTTCCTCGGGAATATGTAAACCTTTGCACAATTCAACACACGGGTTAGAGCATCAAAGTAAAGTACAATTGAAAATTGCACTACAACACAACAGTCATAATCTCAGGCCAAATGATGCAGAATTATAATAAATCTTGGTTAGATAGACATAAGGCATAATAGAAAAGAAACAACGCAGCCCCTGTCCTGTTCGCCTCTGCTTCGCCTGGCGAAGGCTCGGCGAATGCTCGCTACAGGCTCGCTTAGCGATATGCTAGCGAGAGGCCACGGGTTTGGAGTTTGACAGCAGCATGACCTCCAGAAACCTGAACTTGTATGGCACTTGATTACAGGAATAGCATGGACAAACATTCATGATATTCAAGCATATTTAAATTCGCATGTGAAATCAAATTACATATTCGAAACTTCAATCATGATGCTTTATGTATATAGAGATTACCGATTAAAAGTATAAAACAATAGTGATGCGCAAACCTGCTTGCAACTAAGCTGCTATGTTGAAGAGACTGATCGCTTTTGGCATCGGATGGAGTTGGGCGGCGGTAGCTTCGGAGCGGAGGAGCGGCCTTCAGGGTTTCTTCACTCGGAACTCTCTAAAGTAGCCTCCAGGGTTTCTGTGCCAGGGTTTCCGTCCGTCTTCCTCTGTTTTCCTCCCCTTTTCGTGACTGAAGCTGTGGTATTTATAATGCTCTTGTGGTGACCTAATGGGCTCAGAGTGAAGCCCGAAAATTCTGATGTTCGCACGCTTCACTAGGCGAGCGTTGTAGCGAAGGTTCGCTAGGCGAAGGATTTGCTCGCCTAGCGAGCAGGCAATTTGTGACCTAATGGGCTTAGAGTGAAGTCCAACAATTCTGGTATTCGCAAGCTTCGCTAGGCGAAGGAGTTGCTCGCCTAGCGAGCAAATTAGTTTGGGCCTTTTCTGAATTGGGCCTGTTGTGAGCTGGGCTTTTGTTCCTTTAAGGTCAGTGCCTTGCAGAATAAGTCGGAGTGCCTTGAAAAATGCCTTGTAATATCAACGGGCAAATTTTGGGGTATGACAATGCTCTATCAAGAGAAAGCAAGGCATGAGAGGTTTGAAGTTTCAAAAGCCCTTTTTCAAAGTAAGTTAGCTGAGGGAGCCCCTGTAAGTCCCCATGTGCTCAAGATGATTGGGTATGTGGAAAACCTTTAAAGGTTGGGTTTTCCCCTCGGAAACGAACTTGCGAATGATGTGATCTTGCAATTGTTGCCAGATGGATTCAGTCAATTTGTCCTAAATTTCAATATGAATGATATGGACAAATCTCTTCCTGAACTGCTAGCCATGTTAAGAACTGCTGAGCAGAATCTGAAGACAAAAGGGAAGTCCATTCTGATGATCGGGAATGGAAAGAGACAGAACAAAAGGCCCACCAAGCAGGGTGATAAAGGGAAAGGCAAGGAAGTTGCCAAACCCAGACCCACTGTTGCTGCTTTGAAGCCTAGTGGAGGCATAGCAAAGGCAGGCACCTGC
Source organism: Lathyrus oleraceus (assembly GCF_024323335.1). Classification (NCBI taxonomy): domain Eukaryota; kingdom Viridiplantae; phylum Streptophyta; class Magnoliopsida; order Fabales; family Fabaceae; genus Lathyrus; species Lathyrus oleraceus. The sequence continues at coordinate 585,197,099 of NC_066583.1, read as the reverse complement.
TTCCATTGCGGTAAGACCGAACACTGGAAGAGAAACTGCCCTAAGTACCTGGAAGATACGAAGAATGGAGTAAAGACTTCAACTTCAGGTATTTTTGTTATTAAAATAAATTTATCTACTTCTGCATCATGGGTATTAGATACTGGATGCGGTTCTCACATTTGTACAAATGTGCAGGGGCTGAAAAGGAGTAGAGATTTGGCAAAAGGTGAAGTTGACCTACGAGTTGGCAATGGAGCAAAGGTTGCTGCTTTAGCCGTAGGAACTTATGTATTGACTTTACCTAGTGGTTTAATAATTCAGTTAGAGAACTGTTATTATGTACCTGCAATTAGCACGGACATTATTTCCATTTCTTGTTTGGACAAGTTTGGTTTTTCATTTATAATAAAGAACAATTGTTGCTCAATTTATTTGAATGATATATTCTATGCTACTGCACAAATGAGCAATGGACTATATGTCCTTGATCTCGAAATGCCTATTAATAACATTAATACTAAAAGGGTGAAACCTAACGAGTTAAAACCAACTAGGTAAGAATATTAAAACTCTTCGATCAGATCGAGGTGGTGAGTATTTAAGCGTAGAGTTTGATGACCATCTGAAAGAGTGTGGGATCCTATCCCAACTTACTCCTCCTGGAACACCCCAATGGAATAGTGTATCTGAGAGAAGAAATTGAACCCTGTTAGACATGGTCCGATCCATGATGAGTCACGCCGATCTTCCAAAATCCTTTTGGGGACATGCACTATTGACAACAGCTTAAACACTTAACCGTGTTCCATCCAAAAAGGTTGAGAAGACACCATATGAGATATGGAGTGGTAAGAAACCACATATGTCTTACATGAAGATTTAGGGTTGCAAAGTTTATGTGAAACGACAAACTTCAACTAAGCTTGAGCTCAAATATGAAAAATGCTTATTTATGGGGTATCCTAAAGAAACAAGAGGGTATTACTTCTACAATCCTTCTGAGGGAAAAGTGTTTGTCGCTCGAACTGGAGTTTTCCTAGAAAAGGATTTTATTTACAAAGGAATCAATGGGAGGAAAGTAGAGCTTGAAGAAATTCAAGAATCACAAAGCATTGATACACCTATGGAGGAATTAGAGCAGGAAACACAAGTAGTTGTGGAAGAACAACCTGCTCAAGTAGAACAAGACCAGCGTAGGTTAGGCAGGATACGTCACCTACCTGAGAGATATGGATATCTCATAACTGATCAAGGTGATGTATCACTCATGGATCAAGAACGAATATGAGCCTTGTGTCTACAAGAAGGTTAGTGGGAGCATGATCGTTTTCCTGGTATTATATGTAGATGACATATTACTCATTGGAAACGATGTCCCTACCCTGCAACAAGTAAAGTCTTGGTTGGGGAAATGCTTTTCTATGAAGGACCTAGGTGAAGCAGCCTATATATATTAGGAATCAAAATCTATAGAGATAGATCACAAAACTGCTTGGCCTAAGTCAGAGTACATACATAGACAAAGTGCTGAGACACTTTAATATGCATGATTCCAATGGTTATGTGTTTTTGCTTAAACGGTGGCACTGTGAGCTGGAAAAGTTCAAAGCAAGATACAGTTGCTGATTCTACAACCGAGGTCGAGTATATTGTTGCCTCAAGTGCAGCAAAGGAAGCCGTTTGGATCAAAAGTTCATTAGTGAACTTGGCATAGTTCTTAGCATTGTGGATCCCATTGGTCTCTATTATGATAACAACGGTGCTATCGCACAAGCTAAGAAGCCTAGATCTCACCAACGATCCAAACACATACTTAGGAGTTATCATCTCATTCGAGAGATAATAGATAGAGGAGATGTGAAAATATGCAGAGTACCTACACTTGACAATATTGTTGACCCACTGACAAAGCCTCTTGCGCAGCAGAAGCATGATGGCCATACTAGATCTATGGGTATCAAGGGTATGCCTGATTGGCTCTAGTGCTAGTGGGAGATTGTTGGTGTAAGCCCTAGAGGCCAATACTTTTGGTACTTGTATCAAATTATTTAAGGTTTTTTCTTTATTATGTTTGTTTAATAAAGTCCCTAGAATAGCTAGTCCGTTTAATGTATCAAGTGTGACTTGATCATGAGATCACATTAAACATAAGGACACTATTCTTAAAGTATCCGTAGTCGAGCTTTATTGTGAAGTGGGATAACATTAAAGCATAAAGACTATTATGTATATAGACTGATGATCACATCTCATGGATCATGGATAAAGGAGTTATCAAGTCTTAAACATAGGTATGAATATTAAGAGTAATATTTATACCGGATTGACCCGCTATGAGAATACTATATAGAATGTTATGCAAAGTGTCATAAATTATTCTCATGGTGATAATGGTGTATACCACTCTTCAACCTGAAACCACTATGGACCCTAGATGTAGAGTCGAGTGCTTTATTGTTGATCCAACGTTGTCTGTAACTGGATAACCATAAAGACAGTTGATGGGTACTCCACGAAGCATGCTGAGGGACATGAGTGACCTAGATGGAATTTGCCCATCCTGCATAACAGGATAAATGTCTATGGGCCCAATATTGAACTGGACAAGGATGACACGGTCTATGCCTTGTGTTCAATATAGACATAAGGGCAAAAGGGTAATTATACACATAAGTGTTATCACAGAAGGATTTGTCAGATCACATGACATTTTCGTGTCTTGGGTAGAAGTGATGTGTTGCTAGATACCGCTCACTGTTTATTACGTTAAATGAATGATTTAATATAATTGCAAACGTCGCGAAAACCTATAGGGTCACACACAAAGGACGGATTGATGAGAGATAGAGTAACTAAGGAACACCGTAAGGTACGGTGCCCTTAAGTGAATTGTAGAACATCGTAAGGTACGGTGTACTTAAATAGAATAAGAAATATGGTAAGGTACCTTGGGCTTAAGTGATTTTGGGAATATTATAAGATATGGGCCAAAGTACACTTAAGTGGGCTTTTAGCTTGAAGCCCACACAAGTGGTTCTATAAATAGAACCCTTGTGCATAAGCATTCATTGCGGTTGCATTATTTTCGTTTTCTCTCTCTCTCTCTCTCTCTCTCTCTCTCTCTCTCTCTCTCTCTCTCTCTCACTCAAAGCCTTCATTCGTACCAGCTAGCACTGAGACTGAAGGAATCCGTTCGTGTGGACTGAGTAGAGATGTTGTCATCGTTCAACGTTCGTGATCGCTCTGTGGATCTGCATCAAAGGTTTTGATTGTTACAAGAGATTTGCACCAAAGGTTTCAATCGTCACAAGAGGTAAATATTCTATCACTGATCATGACCATTCGTAAGGATCTCTTAAGGAGAAAATTTTAATTTCCGCTGCGTTTTGGACCGCAATTCTCCTTCACTCATAGGGGATCATATATGCATAATATGATGTATAATTAAGTATCCATTGATATATTGGATCAAATGTTGAAGAAACTTGCTGAGAAAGTCACACAAGATACCTAGATGAATTGGGGCTTCCAAGGCAAATAAACTTCAAACTCTTGATGATTTCTTGATTCAAATGATAAGTGAAGAACATGGGGATCCATATATGATCTCTATAACCAATGTGAACCATCCCTTGATTGATCTCCTAGTACTGAGGGTCTTAAACCCTAAATATGACCTACAAAAGAAACAAAGCTATACATAGACATATTTTTGGAATTTTGGTTAGTAAACTAAGAAAAACAAAGTATGATACAATAAAATGTGCTTGGTGATCTCTCCCAATGCATAACCAATGAATGAGGGGTAAGGAGGATGCCAAGGTATGGGCCCAAAGCCAATGCAAATGATGAGATAGTATGAGGGATCTTAGGGTCAAAATTGGGGTCTTACAATGTCGAACAAAATGTTCAAGACATCATGCCTTCAGCTAAGAAGGGAGTTGCTGAGAAAATCATGCATGGGCTCAAAAACATTTCTTAATATCTAAATATAGACCCTTGACAACATTTATTTTCATTATGTGGAAAATGTTAAAAATGGAAATATGTGTACCAAAGAAGAATATATTTGGAAAGAGAGCTTGGTAAGGATGCTCTTAAATGCAAGGAAGTGGTGGATCTTATTGAGGATGTCGGTTTGATGAAGAGTTTTGTTGGTTTTGGTACTGTTATGAGATGTTGGTGAAGGAATTCATTATGAACATTTCTAAGGAATGTGATAGTAAGATTGTCGCATCTCGAAAAATACGATTCCTCGCGATGGTCGCGGAAAAAATTAAGTTCTAACAGAGTCGCCACCGAACTTTATTTATCCCAATGAAGGAATAGGAAAATATCGATAAAACCTTTAGGAAATGGAATAATGGTCGTCGCAACCATATTCGGGTTCGGGAGTGGATTACGTAAGGGGAAGGTATTAGCACCCCTTACGTCCGTTGTACTCAACGGGAACCTTTTAGTTCTAAATTGTGTTTCGAGTGTTAATTTATGTTTGTTTGTTATCTTTGGGTTATAAAAATAGAAATTGATGGGAACCTCAGAAAGGGAAAAGGGAGGTTTTTTTATTAGTGTGCTCGCGAAGATACAGCAATCTCCTGCCTACGTATCCTTATGGTGCAATAAGGAAATCAGAGCATTCGTAGTTCGGGGAACTACGGTTGGTTGGTGTCTTTTATCGAACAGCTGTTTAGATCGCGTTCTAAAGGCTAAACGCTGGCTTGTCTACTCTCGGCGGAGGCTTAAGCACTGGTTTGTTATGCGCATTAGAAAGGATTAAATAGTGTTCTTTTTTAAAAGAGTTTTGATCACACGAGGGTGAGGAGTTGGATTAATATGTTAGATATTTTGATTGGTTGAGATGTTTTGGGTTGGATGACGATTACTCAGATAGTCGAGTAAGACAACTCGTATCCTAATAATCGGGAAAGGGAATAGAAGACTCTAGACCACCTTCTTTTTCATCCTTAATTGTAAAAGGAATTTTAATGATAATTAATGTGTTTTGACTGGATGACGAATACTCGGATAATCGAGTAATACAACTCGTATCCTAATAATTGGGAAAGGGAATAGAAGACTCTAGACCGATTTCTGTTTCATCTGAATATTTATGAAAATAAGGTTGTATATGGTTGATGTTTTTAGAATAAATGACAAGTACTTGAATGACTGAGTAAGACGACTCATATCCAAGCATTTGAGAAGAGGAATTGAAAACTCAAGACCATCTCCCTTTTCGTATAGTTTGTTATGAAAATGATTTGATTAAGTTGTATGTTTGTAAAAATGACATTTGTTCGACTGACCGAGTAAGAGAACTCGTATTCAAACAATTGAGGAGAGAAGTTGAAAACTCAAAGTCATCTCCCTTTTCATTTAGCTTATTATGAAAATAATTTGATTTAATCGGATTTGGAAGTTTGTAGAGGAACGACAATAATTTTGACTAACCAAGTAAGAGAACTTATATTCAAATAGTCGTGGAGAAAAAATTGAAGACTCAAAGTTATCTCCCTTTTGGTTTCTTGTTATAAAAGTATTTGACTTGTTTGTGCTTAAATGGATTAGAAATGACGACCATTTGACTAACCGAGTAAAAGAATTCGTAAACAATCGAGGAGAGGAGTTGAAAACTCAAAACCATCTCCTTTTTCGTATGGTTTGAAAATGATTAGGAATTTGCTATAGTGATTAATCCTTAATTAACAAAAATAATTAATTAAAATTTAACTAAACCACTTAATCAATTATAATTATAATTAACTAACAAAATTATTCTATCAAATTGAATACCCAAAATAGTTAAAATTGATTATTAAAATTATTTTATCAAATTGAATATCCAAAATAGTTAAAATTAATTGTAAAAATTAAATAACTTATTAACCTATATACACAGTTAGAAAGCTTAAATATAATTGAAATCAATTAGCATAATAAAAACTAGAGGAATTCAGTACTCCTCTTTAGTCACTCCGTAGGCATACCTTCCACAATTTTATAACAAGAGCCAGTTTATAAAGGCGGCACATGGCATGAAAATAGAGAAAGGCAAAAGAAATGGCAATTTAATATATACATGAGAATCACAATATACCTACACATTTAAGAACATTACCAAACTTGGTGCAGGTAAAATGTTTTTTTTTAGCAGCAAATCTACATGTATATACATTTTTTAAGAGGTAAAATAAAATATGTTCCTAAATTTAATCTATGCACTTGCGAATAGCTGAGACCGATCATGCAAAAGGGTTACGGCATGTGAGCAGATTGACATAAAAATTAGAGAACCAACTAAATAAGATTCCAAATACAGGCAATGTTGAAATAGTAAGACCAGAAAACTAATTATGTGAAATTCCTCCATAATCCTACATTGTCTTTATGATATTCACGCATCAGTACCAATTATTCGGATCGGAAAAATGAAAACTAAACTGAAACGGAAACAGTGAGGCACAAACAGAAAGGATCGGTTCATAACATAGATACATATTTACAGTGTTAGAAAAACTTGAATGTTACAAACGCAGTAACTCATCATACTGCAAGCTAATGACAAACCAAAGCAAACCAAAACATAACTGCAACTGAATCATGATATTCGGGTTTAAACTAATTCGCACGCCGGATAACCGAAATGAATACCTAGTAATTACCACAATATTTCCAGTGTTATCAATCTCAATTACCAAGCAATATTGAAAATTGAAGACACAATTGAGAGGATGGACAGTAAAATATTTATGCAAACTTAAATCAAAATGTTAATGAGATTACGGGGTTGACCCAAAACCGAAACGCAAAGGCATAGTGTGAGAATCTGTTAAAATTATTTACGGTATTTACACTCAAGAAGGATGCTACCGCACAAGATAAATCGAGATAAACACCGAAATTCACTCCTCAAGATCTAAAGCACAAGACAACATAAAACAAACTGACAAATGCAGTAAAACACACGAGTTGCCGGTATATGCTCAAGACCAACACTATATTAAGCATAACTCCATAGTCTTAAACGAATCAAAATGACATAGTTCTTTCAATCTTTCATTGTTACTGTCAACTACCAAGCAGTGTAATCAAAATAGAAATTCAAACACGATCTACAACCAAAACGTTACCGATTATTGCCTCCTCGATGATGCTGTTTGGGTTATTGTTGCTGCTAGCTTTTACTGTTGTGCTACGAGTTACCGCTTTCGATTCTTTGAAGCTTCTTCGCGTTTGACTCAACAAACTTCATCTTAGTCCAATAGCAAATCTGGCGTGCTCCTGTTATCACAGTGTAGGGTCGAATGAAGGCATTTGGGTAGATCTTGGGGAAAAGGATGAAACGGCGTTTTCGTTTGGGGTTGTTGAAGGTGGAACAGCGAGGGTTTGGAGAATTGTGAGCTGCTTGACGGAGGCGACGCGGAAGGGGTTCCAGCGGTTGAAGGGGTTTTGTGGCGGCGGATTTAGGGTTTGGTGGTGGTTTAAGGTGATTGAAGGTGGTCGTGTTGACGAGGGTTTTGAGCGGTGGGAGCGAAGGTTGATGAGAGACGATTTATAGTGGGTTTTTTTTATGAGGATTTCTTGAGAGAGGGAGAGTGGAGAGTTCTGAATGAGAAATGTGAGTGGGTCCTCCTTTTTTAGAGGGAGTGGCGTGAGATTTTTTTAGATTTGAGAGAGAGAGGTAACTGAGTGATTGAGAGAGACATGTAGGTAGCTGAGTGATTGAGAGAGACGTGTTGGTAGTTGAGTGATTGAGAAAGACGTGTGGGGTGGGTTATGCAAGCTGTCAATTTGAAAAAGAAGAGAATCCTATGCTATCTTATTTTAACATTATTCTAAAAACCATCATTGTTATTCATTTTTAACTAATAAATAGGATTATTACAAATAAAAACTTTAATTATTTAATTTGATATTTTGAATAAAGAAATAAAATGATCTGATTAAAAATAGAAATTGGATATAAATTTACTTGAAAAGTTAAATTGGAAACACTAAAATGATCAGCACACAATATACTTATTGAAAAAATACAACGTTTCTTCGAATTCTGAAATAAATTTGCACCGGTTAAAAGGCTCAGGCGGGTTAAAACGCACCTGAAACAACTGCTGAAAAATACAACGAACATACCAGGTTAAACTACACGAACTGTAGATTAATAATACTGGTGTCTTGTAATTTTAATTTTGAAACTTTTTATCCGTTGATTTTGTCCGTACTTGAGGAAAGATTCAACCGATTTGTCTGTATTTTCAATAAATTTATCCTGACTGATATTTCAGGTATTATTAATGATAAAATGGATGTTATGTTGTACATATGATGTAAACTGAAAATTAAATCGAATTTACAAAAATTTAAATATGCCCGGACAAAATTGGGGTATGACAGCTGCCCCTATTTCATTATCATGAACTAGAAGGTAAGAATGACAACAGTCTTCATACATTCATAGTGGAAGATAATTAAATACGAAAAGACCCAAATTTTGTCTTTTTGAAATGCAAGGAAGAAATGCAGAAAGAAAATGCAATGAGAAATACAGTAAGAAAAGTTATCAAAAGGTAAAATGAGACAGCCAAGATTTTCTGGGAGTCGTCAGAACAGTATCTTGGACATCACAATCGAGATATGTTAGTAATGGAGTGACATCCCTAGCTAAATCTCAAGACTTTTCCAGGATGCTAGAGTAGTATCTCTAAAAAGTATGGCATGAGACTCTTCATATTGATGAAGTAGCATCTCAACAGTAAAAATGAGATTCTCTGTATCCAGTCGAAACAACATCTTATATGATAGAATTAAGATATTCCAGCAGGGGAAAGATACCTTAATTGAATCTAAGACTCTCCGAGGATATTAGAGCAGTATCTCTAAAAAATCTGAAATGAGACTCTTCATATTGATGAAGCAGTATCTCAAACAGTAAAAATGAGATTCTCTGTATCGAGTCGAAGCAGCATCTTATATGATAGAATTAAGATATTCCAGCAAGGGAAAAATACCTTAATTGAATCTAAGATTCTCCGAGGATATTAGAGCAGTATCTCTAAAAAAAACTGGAATGAGACTTTTCATATTGATAAAGCAACATCTCAAACAGTAAAAATAAGACTCTCTGTATCGAGTCGAAACAGCATCTTATATGATAGAATTAAGATATTCCAACAAGGGAAAGATACCTTAATTGAATCTAAGACTCTCCGAGGATATTTAGAGCAGTATCTCTAAAAAAAATAATTGAAATGAGACTCTTCATATTGATGAAGCAGTATCTCGAACAGTAAAAATGAGATTCTCCGTATCAAGTCGAAACAGCATCTTATATGATAGAATTAAAATATTCCAGCAAGGGAAAAATACTTTAATTGAATCTAAGACTTTCCGAGGATACTTAGAGCAGTATCTCTAAAAAAAATCTGAAATGAGACTCTTCATATTGATGAAGCAGTATCTCGAACAGTAAAAGTGAGATTCTCTGTATCGGGTCGAAACAGCATCTTATCTGATAGAATTAAAATATTCCAGCAAGGGAAAAATATTTTAATTGAATCTAAGACTTTCCGAGGATACTTAGAGCAGTATCTCAAAAGAAATCTGCAATGAGACTCTTCATATTGATGAAGCAGCATCTCAAACAGTAAAAAGTGAGATTCTTTGTATCGAGTCGAAACAGCATCTTATATGATAGAATTAAAATATTCCAACAAGAGAAAAATACTTTAATTGAATCTAAGACTCTTCGAGGATATTAGAGCAGTATCTCTAAAAAAAAGCTGAAATGAGACTCTTCATATTGACGAAGCAGCATCTCAAACAGTAAAAGTGAGATTCTCTGTATCGGGTCGAAGCAGCATCTTATATGATAGAATTAAGATATTCCAACAAGGGAAAGATACCTTAATTGAATCTAAGACTCTCCGAGGATACTTATAGCAGTATCTCTAGAAAACAAATGAGAACCTTCAAATTGATGAAGCAGTATCTCAAACAGAGAAATGAGATTCTTCAGATAAATGAAGCAGTATCTCAAATATTCGTCTGTTGGGGGAATTTTTTTGAAAAGACTCCTTTTGGGAGATTTACTAGAAATGCTCTGCAGGGGAAAAAGCTCATAAGAGACTTTTTAGGGTAACCTCTTCTTGGGGAGCAATGATTGTAAAGAAAAATGCTGGGAATATCATTATTAATCGTAAAGTCAAAAAATGATTTGCTGAGAAATAACCCCACGAGCATATGCAGGGTAACAACTTCATTGGGAAATGAGGAATGTCCAAGATATACATGAATGACCTTGGATCTTGATATTTTATATTTGATTTTTGTATGATGTTCCACTTTAGGTGGGAATTCCATGCAAGGGATGTATGCAAGTATGCAATTTTGCTGGGGATATTTGGCTGTAGGAATGCGAATGATTTTATTTTGCTGAAATTCCCATTTTGTGGGAGTGTTATGCATGAGTATGCTGATGATTGATATGACTGTGTTTTTTTGAATTTTCTGTTTGGTAGGAAAACCATGTATGGATGATTCGTGTGATGCATGTGGGAATGCAACTAGGTAATTGGATGTTTTTGTAGGGTTTAATTCTTGATTGCCAATGAGGTTGGACTTTAAATGGGAACTGCCAGATGAGAACCGGTGAAGGAGATTGAACTGCCAGATGAGGACAACACTCGAAGGATATGTTACCAGACATGAACTGGAGAAAATAATTGAAATGTCAGACGGGACTGAATTTGTTTTTGTTTGTCAGACAGGAACTGATTTTTAGAGTAGGCTACCAGACGAGAACTGGTGAAAATAATTGACTACCAGATGAGAACTGGTTTCGAAATAGGTGACCTACCAGACCATAACTGGTATTAAGAGATAATTTACCAGACGAGAACTGGTATTTAAGAGATAATTTACCAGACGAGAATTGGTTTTTGGCAAATGATTTGTCGTACAAGAACTGATTTTTGACATAGTTTGCCAGACGGGAACTGGACTTTGGAATAAGTTGCCAGACGAGAACTGGACTTCGAAATAAATTGCCAGACGGGAACTGGGCTTTGAAATAAATTGCCAGACAGGAACTGAGTTTTGAAATAAATTGCCAGACGAGAACTGGGCTTTGAAAAGGTCTGCCAAACGGGAACTGGGCTTTGAAATAAATTGCCAAACGAGAATTGGACTTTGAATTGCCAAGCGATGTTGGGCTTTGGTGTCAGATTTTGTGTTTCAAGGCTTTTTGATGTCAGGTTCATGTTATGGGGGGTTATGCCTGATAAATGATATGATATGCATGGCTTTATGCTAGAGCAAAGCGACATGACTAATGCATGATGATGATTTATGTAATGATTGGAAGGTTCCCAAAATGCCCCTGCGCGAGTATTGGAAGAGAAGGTTTTTTTGCATAAAGGCTTTTGTCTGTCAAAAGGTTATTTTATGGGGTGATAGCGTGATTCCCCGACACTCATCTTGAACTCTACAGTTGATGACGTGTGAAAAAGCTTTTGCTTGAACTGCTTGAAAACACAGAGAGGACTCGCTCCTGTATGGCTCATCTTGCCCCAATGTGATGGGTCTATGTAAAATGTTTACCTCTAAAGGATTTTGAAAGCAATTGTACCATAATTTGGAGATGGATTGCCCCAGAATTTTGATCCATGAAAGGATTTATCCTTGGTTAACAGACTCTTGGAGCGGTTGAATTTTCTGTGCTCTTGAGGTAGCTTGGCCCGGTATGAGCGTTGAAGCGATTTAACTCACCCTAACTGAACATTAAAGGGGTCTGCCCCTGGCCAACAGAACCTCTAGGTGATCCGCCCCTAGTTAATAGAGTCTTGAGATGATTTACTCTAGATCAAATGATTCTTGAAATGACTTGCCCCTGATTAACAGATGTTTGGAGATTGTTTAAGACTGGCCAATTCTTGGAGTAATCTTCCTATGATCAACTGATGTTTAGGTGGCATGCCCCTGATTCGTGGGTTATGAGGTAGTCTTGATTCTGATAAATGGTCAAGCTTCTCTGATTGCTCTTTGTTGAAATTTCCCTGACGTCAAGTACTGACTTGCAGTTAAAATTTGTTTGTTCAGAAATGGTAATTTTAATGCGATACGCATGCAAGTTTTTGAAAAAGAATTATTTATTGGAATGATGTGATAGTGTGTGACGAGTGGACCATGAGTCCAAATGTAATGTTGATTCATCAATTTAAAGTGTGAAAGACACAACGAGAATAATGACATCGATGTTGAAGATTAGCAAATCTTTAGGAGTCATTTTACGCAATTTTGCTGTAATATGCTTTCGGAAATAACCCTACCTCAATTAGGTCTTTTGAGGGTTGTAACGTGGCTTGGTTCATGGTTATTGAAACAAAAGGATATAAGGCTCAAATTTTATTTTAACCTGCCCCTTCTTCATGATGATCTCCAATCCTACGTTCAATTAATTCGACACACACTTACTCTTACGAGATTTCAGCAGTGTAAGATCTTTTTGAAATGACAGTCACTTTTTCGCTCTTTATGGATGTTGGTGACCTTTTGATTTGGATATGGTGGTCACTAAATCTTGTTTTTATTCTGTTGAGGTTTTTTGTGACCTCCTTTGATTTTTGTTTTGATCCCTAACTTTTGCATGGACCGCTTTTTGAAGCTTTAGTCCATCGGGATTGCCCCTATTTTTGCCTAAGTCTCCTTTTGGGGTATCGACTTAGCGGTTTTTTTTTATTGATTCCTTTTTTTAGAATGTGACTGCCAAGTCATTTGGTCATTCGGAGAACAACCGTCATAACATTTTGATTTTTCAAGGTTCCTTCGACACTTTAGGATGTGTGCGAAGAATATCATGTAATTGATCCACATACTAGATATTTCATCTTGTGATTTGAATGCATAGTCAGATTAACTGAACACTACCCTACCCCAGGTTTAATGTAAGGTTTTTTAGATCCGAAAGAAACTCCTACTTCTAGGCTCGAAGTGGTTGACTAGGGATTAACTCCTTATCTCTCCAGTGTTTGGGAATTTGAAACAATGCCTGTACATCATCAGTAGGATTTTATCCGAAAGCATACAGTTAACAATTATGGGTATTTTGTTTTCGTCATCCTCCCTCAAATCTTTGCTAAAACAAAAGTTATGATAAAGAAAATTGAATGGGAGAAACACTGATGTATTTTTGTTTTTGATATAAGAGAAGAAAAATGAGCGAATGCGAGATAATTAATTCAAAACATGCATCATTACTTCATTAATATTACCATTAAAAACAACAATGTTTAAACACAAACAGCTTTTAACAACAAAGAAACTACAAATGCAAAAATAGAAACAAATCAGTCCAACGATTGCTAGTGTTGAGGATGTCTTCTTGTCCGAACAGTAGAGTACAGTAGCGTTATCAACTGGGGTTTACACAAGCTGAGGTTGGGTAAGACCATTTACTGTAGCTAGCATAACATTCTCAACAACTGCAGTCTGCTGAATGTTGTCTTCCTTCTTTGCTAAAATTATCATAGCTTCCACAAGTTGGTCTAGCTGATTTTTCATCGAGTCCACGTCTCCTCCCAATGCAATATGACTTTGCTCCAACGGATCCATGATCTTTCAAGAGCTACTTCAAGTCTGATATGAGTATCGGGAAATCAACTGCAGGCTATGGACGAAGGGTGGATGAGTTTTTTTTGTATATATTTTGTATGAAAGGTGATATGCAATGCATGACGATTGCAGATGCAATGATATGTGTAAGAGTTGTAGTGACATGTTTAGAATCATAGGTTCAAAGTATTTTCAGATGGATCAAAATAACGGGTAAATGACAGGTATCTCTGATTAATAGAACCCCATGGGTAGGCTCTACAGTTGGTAGGTTCCCAGAGTCATGGATATTTCTTGAGGACGTCACTGCCGTGACGAAGACTCGTCGGACAATAGTATCCTTAAGAAGATCTCGTCTAGGTGAGGTCTTTGTATTATCCTAACAAGGAAAACTCCATGAGGATTCTACTACACGACTCTCGAGTCCAGGGTTCTAACAAGGTTCTCAGAGTCATAGATCGAGGTTGGAAATATTACTGTAAGGTAGTAATACGTCCAAGGAATCTCATCTGATTGGGGCTTTCGTATTACCCTAATAAGTCTGAGACTTTTCAGGTAAATACTACATAACCACCGGATATAATGGGTTAAAAGGTCCCTAGAGTCATTGATCCAATTTGAGAATACTATCGCCGTGACGAAAACTCGTCGGGCAATAATATTTCAAGAGAATCTCCTCTAGGCGGGGTCTTCGTTTCTTCCCAACAAGGAAGACTCCTTGTAGGCGCCCACTACACAACCACCAACTTAAACTTATGGTTTTTCTCAGACTCGGGTGGAGAGCCTATCTCACAAAGTATCATCAACCAAAGCACCCCCAATAAGACATAGTCAATAAATCACAATATAATAATTATGATAGAATAATAATAGCAGAATAGAAAAATAACAGACAAACAAACAAGATTAACACACAATACAGAAACTGAACTAAACTAGGCTTCACTCTCTTTTGCTTGGAGCATTTCTCCCCAGCAGAGTCGCCATCTGTCGCATCCCGAAAAATACGATTCCTCGCAATGGTCGCGGAAAAAATTAAGTTCTAACAGAGTCACCACCGAACTTTATTTATCCCAATGAAGGAATAGGAAAATATCGATAAAACCTTTAGGAAATGGAATAATGGTCGTCGCAACCATATTCGGGTTCGGGAGTGGATTACGTAAGGGGAAGGTATTAGCACCCCTTACGTCCGTTGTACTCAACGGGAACCTTTTAGTTCTAAATTGTGTTTCGAGTGTTAATTTATGTTTGTTTGTTATCTTTGGGTTATAAAAATAGAAATTGATGGGAACCTCAGAAAGGGAAAAGGGAGGTTTTTTTATTAGTGTGCTCGCGAAGATACAGCAATCTCCTGCCTACGTATCCTTATGGTGCAATAAGGAAATCAGAGCATTCGTAGTTCGGGGAACTACGGTTGGTTGGTGTCTTTTATCGAACAGCTGTTTAGATCGCGTTCTAAAGGCTAAACGCTGGCTTGTCTACTCTCGGCGGAGGCTTAAGCACTGGTTTGTTATGCGCATTAGAAAGGATTAAATAGTGTTCTTTTTTAAAAGAGTTTTGATCACACGAGGGTGAGGAGTTGGATTAATATGTCAGATATTTTGATTGGTTGAGATGTTTTGGGTTGGATGACGATTACTCAGATAGTCGAGTAAGACAACTCGTATCCTAATAATCGGGAAAGGGAATAGAAGACTCTAGACCACCTTCTTTTTCATCCTTAATTGTAAAAGGAATTTTAATGATAATTAATGTGTTTTGACTGGATGACGAATACTCGGATAATCGAGTAATACAACTCGTATCCTAATAATTGGGAAAGGGAATAGAAGACTCTAGACCGATTTCTGTTTCATCTGAATATTTATGAAAATAAGGTTGTATATGGTTGATGTTTTTAGAATAAATGACAAGTACTTGAATGACTGAGTAAGACGACTCATATCCAAGCATTTGAGAAGAGGAATTGAAAACTCAATACCATCTCCCTTTTCGTATAGTTTGTTATGAAAATGATTTGATTAAGTTGTATGTTTGTAAAAATGACATTTGTTCGACTGACCGAGTAAGAGAACTCGTATTCAAACAATTGAGGAGAGAAGTTGAAAACTCAAAGTCATCTCCCTTTTCATTTAGCTTATTATGAAAATAATTTGATTTAATCGGATTTGGAAGTTTGTAGAGGAACGACAATAATTTTGACTAACCAAGTAAGAGAACTTATATTCAAATAGTCGTGGAGAAAAAATTGAAGACTCAAAGTTATCTCCCTTTTGGTTTCTTGTTATAAAAGTATTTGACTTGTTTGTGCTTAAATGGATTAGAAATGACGACCATTTGACTAACCGAGTAAAAGAATTCGTAAACAATCGAGGAGGGGAGTTGAAAACTCAAAACCATCTCCTTTTTCGTATGGTTTGAAAATGATTAGGAATTTGCTATAGTGATTAATCCTTAATTAACAAAAATAATTAATTAAAATTTAACTAAACCACTTAATCAATTATAATTATAATTAACTAACAAAATTATTCTATCAAATTGAATACCCAAAATAGTTAAAATTGATTATTAAAATTATTTTATCAAATTGAATATCCAAAATAGTTAAAATTAATTGTAAAAAATTAAATAACTTATTAACCTATATACACAGTTAGAAAGCTTAAATATAATTGAAATCAATTAGCATAATAAAAACTAGAGGAATTCAGTACTCCTCTTTAGTCACTCCGTAGGCATACCTTCCACAATTTTATAACAAGAGCCAGTTTATAAAGGCGGCACATGGCATGAAAATAGAGAAAGGCAAAAGAAATGGCAATTTAATATATACATGAGAATCACAATATACCTACACATTTAAGAACATTACCAAACTTGGTGCAGGTAAAATGTTTTTTTTTTAGCAGCAAATCTACATGTATATACATTTTTTAAGAGGTAAAATAAAATATGTTCCTAAATTTAATCTATGCACTGGCGAATAGCTGAGACCGATCATGCAAAAGGGTTACGGCATGTGAGCAGATTGACATAAAAATTAGAGAACCAACTAAATAAGATTCCAAATACAGGCAATGTTGAAATAGTAAGACCAGAAAACTAATTATGTGAAATTCCTCCATAATCCTACATTGTCTTTATGATATTCACGCATCAGTACCAATTATTCGGATCGGAAAAATGAAAACTAAACTGAAACGGAAACAGTGAGGCACAAACAGAAAGGATCGGTTCATAACATAGATACATATTTACAATGTTAGAAAAACTTGAATGTTACAAACGCAGTAACTCATCATACTGCAAGCTAATGACAAACCAAAGCAAACCAAAACATAACTGCAACTGAATCATGATATTCGGGTTTAAACTAATTCGCACGCCGGATAACCGAAATGAATACCTAGTAATTACCACAATATTTCCAGTGTTATCAATCTCAATTACCAAGCAATATTGAAAATTGAAGACACAATTGAGAGGATGGACAGTAAAATATTTATGCAAACTTAAATCAAAATGTTAATGAGATTACGGGGTTGACCCAAAACCGAAACGCAAAGGCATAGTGTGAGAATCTGTTAAAATTATTTACGGTATTTACACTCAAGAAGGATGCTACCGCACAAGATAAATCGAGATAAACACCGAAATTCACTCCTCAAGATCTAAAGCACAAGACAACATAAAACAAACTGACAAATGCAGTAAAACACACGAGTTGCCGGTATATGCTCAAGACCAACACTATATTAAGCATAACTCCATAGTCCTAAACGAATCAAAATGACATAGTTCTTTCAATCTTTCATTGTTACTGTCAACTACCAAGCAGTGTAATCAAAATAGAAATTCAAACACGATCTACAACCAAAACGTTACCGATTATTGCCTCCTCGATGATGCTGTTTGGGTTATTGTTGCTGCTAGCTCTTACTGTTGTGCTACGAGTTACCGCTTTCGATTCTTTGAAGCTTCTTCGCGTTTGACTCAACAAACTTCATCTTAGTCCAATAGCAAATCTGGCGTGCTCCTGTTATCACAGTGTAGGGTCGAATGAAGGCATTTGGGTAGATCTTGGGGAAAAGGATGAAACGGCGTTTTCGTTTGGGGTTGTTGAAGGTGGAACAGCGAGGGTTTGGAGAATTGTGAGCTGCTTGACGGAGGCGACGCGGAAGGGGTTCCAGCGGTTGAAGGGGTTTTGTGGCGGCGGATTTAGGGTTTGGTGGTGGTTTAAGGTGATTGAAGGTGGTCGTGTTGACGAGGGTTTTGAGCGGTGGGAGCGAAGGTTGATGAGAGACGATTTATAGTGGGTTTTTTTTATGAGGATTTCTTGAGAGAGGGAGAGTGGAGAGTTCTGAATGAGAAATGTGAGTGGGTCCTCCTTTTTTAGAGGGAGTGGCGTGAGATTTTTTAGATTTGAGAGAGAGAGGTAACTGAGTGATTGAGAGAGACATGTAGGTAGCTGAGTGATTGAGAGAGACGTGTTGGTAGCTGAGTGATTGAGAAAGACGTGTGGGGTGGGTTATGCAAGCTGTCAATTTGAAAAAGAAGAGAATCCTATGCTATCTTATTTTAACATTATTATTCTAAAAACCATCATTGTTATTCATTTTTAACTAATAAATAGGATTATTACAAATAAAAACTTTAATTATTTAATTTGATATTTTGAATAAAGAAATAAAATGATCTGATTAAAAATAGAAATTGGATATAAATTTACTTGAAAAGTTAAATTGGAAACACTAAAATGATCAGCACACAATATACTTATTGAAAAAATACAACGTTTCTTCGAATTCTGAAATAAATTTGCACCGGTTAAAAGGCTCAGGCGGGTTAAAACGCACCTGAAACAACTGCTGAAAAATACAACGAACATACCAGGTTAAACTACACGAACTGTAGATTAATAATACTGGTGTCTTGTAATTTTAATTTTGAAACTTTTTATCCGTTGATTTTGTCCGTACTTGAGGAAAGATTCAACCGATTTGTCTGTATTTTCAATAAATTTATCCTGACTGATATTTCAGGTATTATTAATGATAAAATGGATGTTATGTTGTACATATGATGTAAACTGAAAATTAAATCGAATTTACAAAAATTTAAATATGCCCGGACAAAATTGGGGTATGACAAAGATGAGCAAGGAGTACAAAAAGGTTTATGTCAGAGGTAAGCGTGTGGAGTTTTCTTCGAAAGTTATCAACATGCTTATGGGTAAGAGTGAGGAGGAGCAAGATAAGGTAGAAGTAACTGATAATGTTTTCTGGAGGGAGATCACTGCAAAATAGATTAAACAATGGCCAAGAAAGGGTAAGCTATCAGCTAGTAGGTTGAGTGTGAAATATGTTGTGCTTCATAGGATTGGGGCTGCAAATTGGGTTCCCACCAATCATACCTCTACCATTGCTACAGGTTTAGGAAAATTTATCTACATTGTTGGAACTAAAACTATGTTTGATTTTGGGTCCTATGTGTTTGAGAAAACCATGAAGCATGCCCATTTTTTTGCTGTGAAGATGCTCATTGCATTCCCCTATCTGATTTGTGGTATAACTCTCAGCCAGCACCCTGATATTTTGGTCAGCTCTGATGCTGCAAGTAAGAGGGAATCTCCTCTACCTTTGGATTATAGGTTACTTGCAGGGACACATGTCCCAGAAACTATTGTGACATCTGAGAAGGATGCTTTCAGCTCAACTTCAAGGGAGGGAATCATTGTTGAGCTGAAGGATACCTACAAAGCTTTAGATGAGACCATCAAGTCTAGTACTGAGAAGAAAATCAGACTTGAGAGCTTGATCAAAGCCTTGTCTGAGGAGGATGCTAATGGTAACTTGGATGGTGATGAGGAAGAGGGAATAAGGATGAAGGAAATGCTGCTGATGGTGACAAAGATTAGGAAACATATGGCAGTTCAGACATCTGATGTGTTTTGTTTTTTTTGTATCTTTTTTCTTTTGTGGGATATGCCCTGGATATTTGGGCACCTTAAGTGCATATGGTATGTAACTTATAACTTTGTATGCTCTGTTACTGCTGTTTTTGTTGGTCCTGATAAATGCATGGTTGTTTTGGCAAGATTATGGCTAAAGGGGGGAGGGGGTAGTTTGGTAGTTTTCATTATTTGTCGTTTTTCCCTTAAGGGGGAATACTACTTGAGGGGGAGTAGTATTTGGTTCTGATCTACTATTTAGGGGGAGCATGTCTTTCTCTTTTCTAGCCTGATGATGCCATGATAATGTAGTGCTATTTTGTGTGCTTGTTGTATGGATGCATGAGGGGCCACGCCCGATGTCTTGATATCCTGTCTGTGGGAATTTACTTTTCTCTGAAGAAGGTTCATTTTGTGAGAGTTTATTTCTCTCTGATGGTGTGCTTTGTGAGGATGGGTATTATCTTTTTCTGTTGTGTATGCCTCTGATGTGTCTTGGTAAAATGTTTTTTTCTATGTGCATTATTTTTTTAAGGACGTTTTATTGAGGTAATTCTGAATTTTTAGCTTCTTTCAAGATGAGTATGTTAGTGTATCCCTCCTGTTCTTGGTTGTTTGTGCAAGTTTTCGGTTTATGCAAACGTTTTTTTAGCCAAAGTTTTCCAAAGGGGGAGATTGTTAGGTTGGTTGTATTGTGATTGGCCTCATTTTGGTAAAACAAATGTTCTAGCAAGATGTTGGACAATATGTCTTGACAGGTTGGTATGACATCGTAGCTTGCCTTATTTCACATTCATGGAAGATTTGTTTCAAGCATGATATCACTAAAGATTTGTTGAAGATATGATTCACGTATAATGCGGTCTAAGAATCGTATGTTTCTAAAAGAAGCAAAGGTCGGTTGAAGCTTTGTCGTGTTTCTTAAGAATGTATGTCAAAACATTTAAGGAAACATTATATTTTGTTCCTTGATTTGCGTTGAAGATCATTTTGGATCTGCTGCTTGTTTAGCCTGAATTGTTCATCAAGCCCATGTGTCTCTCAAGCTATTTAAAAGGAAGTCTCTATGATGTCTGGACATTTACTTCGACATCATTGTGTTATTTACTCACTGCAATTTATTTTAAGTTAGTTATTGCTATTTGTGTCATTACGATGTCTGGACATTCACTTCGACATCCTGGTGTTGTGACATCGTATACGACATCTGATCTTTACGAGCCAGAATTTCAATATTCTTAAAAATAGAAAAATATCTAGATATAATATGACACTTGCCATGAAAATAATCTGAAAAACATTACATTTTGGGAAAATAATCAATGGTAAAATTTTAGAAAATTGAGAAAAAGAGACCAAAAGGGGTTGCTCAGAATAACATAGTTATTACAGTACACAATTTTCTAATTCATCTCAAAATATCACATATTACTGTCATTAGTCACAAAACCCTGAAAGGGTATAATACACACAAAATACAACACTATCATCACCAATTTCATCATACAGTGACCAAAAGGGATTTTCCCAAATCCCTTTTGGTCACCTAAAAATTTCATCGATAAACTTATCGATCAACAAACAATGATCAAATGGGATATATCCCATTTGATCAAGATCGTAACAACGACCAGTAACAAAAACCCATACAATGATACATGCATAACATATATTATAACAACTTCAACCTTCTTAACACTTTTGAGATATTACCATAGATTCATACTCAAAGGGGTTAGGCAAACGCCATTTAGGAAAAACATAGAGATACATGAACACAATAAAAGTACGATCAATAAAGAAAATAGGGTAACAACCTACAAATCCTTGACGCTGATGAGAGGGTAAGAGAACCTTCATCATCATGTTGCCCAAGTAATCACCTACAGTAAATAATTCCCCCTTACCTTAATCGGAGCTTTCAAAAGGTCTTCACATTCCTCCCTCTCCAAAGTGTTCATTCTCGCTCTCAGATGCGTCGTTTCCCAAAATTCCAATATTTCTCAGTTACGCTAATTTCTAAACTCACGTTAAAATATATAGTCACAAATCTCATTTGGATACTTCACCTCCTACTTACTCTCACCCCCCAATATTACCGTTAAATTTTCTAACATTAAAATAATCAGTTTCTTTTTAATATTCAAAATTATCCCAATAAAATAATAATTTTAAAATATTCCAATTAAATAAATATTTTGATTAAATAATTATTTAATTAAAATCTATAATTAAGTCCCAAAAACTCTAATTATTTATATTATTACTAAATATTTTAAAATTAACTAATTTTCACTAATATTTAAATAATTATAATTTTTAAACTCTACGCTCTAAACTCAACTATTTCGGTAATTATTAAATTATCAAAATACCCTTATAACACCCAAATCATTAAAAATAACACAATTAATCAAAAAAATCACACCACACTTAACAAACAAGTATCCTAATATTTAATTAAAATATTAAAATAAAATAGGATGTTACAACTCTCCCCCACTTAAAAATATTTTTGTCCTAAAAAATTATTTGATGAAAATAACTCAGGATATGATTCCTTCATCTGATTCTCCATCTCCCAAGTCATACTACCTCCAACAGGTCTTTCGCAAACAACCTTCACAAGAATAATCTTTTTTTCATGTAGCTATTTCACTTCCCTATCCTCAACTCGAACAGGTGATGCCTCAATAGTCAGATTATCCCGAACTTGCACATCGTCCATCTGAATAATATGCGATAAATCGGGAATATACTTTTGAAGCTGAGACACATGGAAAACGTTATGTAGATTCGAAAGCGATGGTGGCAGGGCCACCCTATAAACAACATCTCTAATCCTCTGGGAAATCTGATAGGGACCAGTAAAACGAGGGGTGAACTTCTTATACTTTAAGGCTTTCCCAACACCAGTCATATGGATGACTCTCAGAAACACATGATCTCCCTCTTGAAATTCGAGGGCCTTCTTTCGCTTATCGTGATAACTCTTCTGCCTACTCTGAAATTCCTTCATCTTCTCTTGGATCATCTTAATTTTCTCGGTAATCTGATGAACAATCTCAGGACCAAGAACAACATTATATCCATACTCATACCAGCAAAGAGGTGTCCTACATCTCCTCTCATACAATGCTTCAAACAGTGTCATTCCAATAGTCAAATGATAAATGTTATTATAAGTAAACTCAATCATGGCAGAAACTGTCCTAAACACCTTCTTGCTCTAGACACAAACCCCTCAAAAGATCTTCCAAAGACTTAATAGCCCTCTTAGTCTGATCATCAATCTATGGATGATAAGCAGAACTTAACTTTCTCTTAGTACCATGAGCTTCCTATAAGCTCTCCCAAAACCTGGAAGTGAACCTCACATCTCTATCTGACACAATACTGGATGGGATACCATGAAGCTTCACAATCATTGCAATATAAATCTTAGTCAACTTCTGCAATGGAAAACTGATCATAATCAGAATGAAGTGTGTCGATTTAGTCAATATATTCATGATCATCCAAATCAAATCAAACCCTCTCAGAGTATTCGGTAATCCAGTCACCAAATCCATCAATATACTATCCCACTTCCATTTGAAATATCCAATGGTTGCATTAGTCCATATGACTTATGGTGCTTAATCTTTGACTTTTGACAAGTCAAACATGAATATACAAAGTGAGCAACATCTCTCTTCATTCTTGGACACCAAAATATTTTCTTAAGGTCCTGGTACATTCTGGTAGCTCCGTGATGAATACTCAAACCGCTTAAGTAACTCTCCTCCAATATAGTCTTCTTAAGTTCCGAAACATCAGGTACGCAAACTCTAGCCCGAAACTTAAGGATCCGATTCTCATCGACTATAAAATATTTGTCTTCATTATCTAATGACAGGCGATCAACCAAGGCTACATTCATTTTCTGACTCGCTCTAATCTCATCAAGGAAACCACTAGTCAACTTCAACATTCCCAACTTCACACTATTAGTAGTTACCTCGCACACCAAACTCAAGCCTCTGAATTGATCAATTAAATCCAACTCTCTAACCATCAAAGTCTCCATGTGCAAGGACTTCTGACTCAAAGCATTTGCTACAATGTTGGATTTACTGGATTTACCAATATGGTAGTTCAAGCCAAAGTCGTAATCCTTCAAAAAACTCTAACTATCTTCTATGCCTCATATTCAACTCCTTCTGATCAAATAAATATTTCAAACTCTTGTGGTCGTTGAATACCTCAAATTGAGAACCATACAAGTAATGTCTCAAGAACTTCAGCACAAAGACTAGAGTTGCCAACTCTAAAATCATGAGTAGAGTAGTTCCTCTCATGAACCTTCAGTTGTCACAAAGCATAATCCATAACTCGCTCATTCTGCATAAGCACACCATCCAAACCCATCTTTAATGCATCACAATATACAACAAAAGGTTCCTTCAGATATGGAAAAATTAACACTTACGTAGTTGTCAACTTCTTCTTCAATTCTTGGAAATTCTCTTCACACATCACGTCCCATACAAAGGCTTGACCATTTCGAGTAAATTGAGTCAAAGGTAGGGATAACTTGGAAAAAACTTAAGTGAACCTTCTATAATAACCCACCAACCCTAGGAAACTCCTGATCTCTGTAACTGTCTTTGGTGCCTCCCACTATAGAACTGCATCTACCTTAGTAGGATCCACATATATACCGCCACTGGATATTACATGGCCCATAAAACTCACTTATTACAACCATAACTAACTATTGCACCTCAAAAAATGAGAATACGACCTAGCGAAGCGCAATCGCACGCTCGCATGATGGACTGAACAGAGTCGTCATTGAACTTTATTTATTCCTAAAAAGGAAAGGGGAAATATCGATAAAACCCAAGAAAGAACGACAATGATTACGGTCATCGCAACCAATATCAGGGTTCGGGAGTCGATTACGCAAGGGGAAGGTATTAGCACCCCTCATGTTCGTTGTACTCAACGGGAACCATTAGGTTAGTTGTGCGCGTTAGTGTTAGTTTGAAATATTAGGCTTCTCAAGATATTATGAGGGAAAGAATAATAGGATCAAAAGAAAAGAGAAGATGTTTTTGGGTTTTCGCAATAAAGGGGACTAAACCTAAGTTTTTTATTAATGGGCCTGACAAGATTTACAAATCTTGCTCCTACGTATCTCTGGATGCAATAGAGAAC
This sequence comes from Lathyrus oleraceus, assembly GCF_024323335.1. Taxonomy (NCBI): domain Eukaryota; kingdom Viridiplantae; phylum Streptophyta; class Magnoliopsida; order Fabales; family Fabaceae; genus Lathyrus; species Lathyrus oleraceus. The sequence continues at coordinate 585,172,351 of NC_066583.1, read as the reverse complement.
TCAAGCCTTACGTAGTTCTGGGTAGAAAATGTTTGTTTATTGGTCGATTTTAGCAAAATCTATCTTGTATTAATCGATGAGAAACACAGTTTTACCCAAAACAGATGAGGAGCAGACGTATACATCACATTGAATGGATTTACAAATCAACATTCGAAAAAACATCACTTATCTCAGCTCAACAATTATGGATGAAGCATTGCTTTGCATCATCTTAAGACAAGATGTCTTTTCGTTTATGAAAAGGTTTTTTGGATCAATCGCATGCCGGCGAGAAAAAAGAGTTTGATTGGTTGGATGTATTTTTGGGCTCGAAAGACGAGTATTTATGACTTGCAAGCTCTTATAACTTGGGTCTAATACTCGGGACTATGTCTGGACCTTTCACCCAGGTAATCTTTTTCTTCCAATTTTATTGAGAAAATAAGTTTGAATAATTACGAGTGTTTTGAAAAGAAGACGAATACATAGGGCTTACAAGCTCTTACAACTTGGGCCTAATATTTTGGATTACGACTGGATATTCTATCCAAGTAATCTTTTTCTTTAAATTCACTTATGAAAATGATTTGAATATTGGAGCGTTTTGAAGAGAAGACGAATACTTATGGCTTACAAGCTCTTACAACTTGGGCCTAATATTCGGGATTACGACTGGATATTCCATCCAGGGTAATCTTTTTCTTCAAATTCACTTATAAAAATGATTTGAATATTGGAGTATTTTGAAGAGAAGACGAATACTTATGGCTTGCAAGCTCTTAAAACTTGGGCCTAATATTCGGGATTATGACTGAATATTCCATCCAGGGTAATCTTTTTCTACAGATTTTATTGAGAAAATGGTTTCAAAATTGGAGTGTTTTGAAGAGAAGACGAATAGTTATGGCTTGCAAGCTCTTACAACTTGGGCCTAATATTCGGGATTATGACTGGACACTTCATCCAGGTAATCTTTTTCTTCAGATTTTAATTAAGAAAAGGGTTTGAAATTAAATTAAAATGATCAATGTACGAAAGTTTGACATTATTGAAAATTAGGTTGATCTTACTTAAAAGCTCATTGCAAGAAGGCCCAAGAGTAAGCCATAAGACCGGAAATAGACCGAAATCGAAAGTCAACCGAATTTAGCTCTAAGCTCACTTAGAGTGGATTCATGCATGAATCACTCGATAAGAAGCCGAGCAACGCTATATGCATCTAAGCAGTTTCGAAAGCAAAAATCATTTGTATGCTTCGAAATCACAATGCAATAAAAATAAACCAAACAACAATCTAATATTATTTACATGAACTATAATCAAATAATCAAATAGCCAAAAACCAATCAATTAATTAATAATTAATAATTTAAAATAATAAATAAAATAAAATACATATGTAAAACAAGAGGAGTGCATATTAATATGGGGTGTTGTTAAATAAAAAATGGCTAAAATATATAACAAAGAGCCCAACACTTGATCTGATTTCCTTTTATAATGATAACATAAGATAAATCATAAAATATATTAAAAATAAATGAAAAAAAAGTTACTACCCGTGACACTTTGTAAATCTAGAAATAATTAGAAAAAACAATATGATTGATTAAATAAGCTAATAAATATTTTGTAGTAGTTTTTTTAATAATCTTTATCTAAAGATTTAATATTTTATGAAAACATGAAATAATTTTAATTTCTTAATGACATATAATAAGACTGCACTAACTCCATGAAAAGAGTGTTTCTATTATTAAAACAATGAGAGTCTAATTTGAACCCACTTTCCTAGATCTATTTCTTTAAAAAAATAAACAACTATAAAACAAAATAAAAATAGTATATTACTACTTAATAATATTACTGCTACTTTCAATATCAGTGTCATTTTACTTTAAAACATCAGTATGCATTGCTTTCAATCATGCAAAAGAAAATCCATAACATTAAATGGGAAAGAATGATAAGAAAGGAAGAGAGTAACTATAAAGAGAGGGTTCACCATGGTCGGTTGTGTCGATTGTTGTTGATGGTGAGAAAGAGAGAGGTAATCATGAGTTTTCGCCGGAGAGAGAGAGAGAGAGAAAACGACAACAAAAAGTGGAGGTGCTTAGTGAGAGGTTGAATCAACTATTGAATCGAAGTGTTGGTGGTTCGCCGACGGTTGGTTTGTTGTGGTGGTGATGATGAAGGTCACCAGCAACAAGTGGTGTTTGATGGTAGCTCGTCGGAAATGACTTCCACGAAGATGAAAATGGACTTTCCTGCTTTTACTTTTTACTTTTTCTTTTTGTGTTGTGATATTGAGATATGAAAGGGAGATATATGTGAGAAGGGGAAAATGGAACTAAGAAGAATGAGGGAGATTGTTTTGGTGGTGAACAATAGAGGAAAAATAATCTCTCGTGAAGAAGATACAGACTCCTTCCATTTTATTTAATTTTTTGTGAAATTTTTTTAAGAGCAAAGTGAATCTGTATCCACATGTCATGAGTCGTCCCCCTTTGGTGGTGTGCAAAGTTACAATTTATACAAGGAGAGCTAGGGTTTTAATATTTTCAAAATTCCAAAAATACCCTTAATGCTACTTTAAAGACAAAAATAGATTAAAATAAATTAAACACAAAATAGGTAATTAAAAGAATAAAATAAAAATAAATAATAAATAAATAATAAAAAAAGAGACTATAAATAATCCTATTTAATTATTCTAAACCTTTTGATAAAAAAATAAAAATAAATGAACTCAAAATAAATAAAAGTCGGATGCAAAAGTGCTCGGAAAAACAAAGTGAATGTACCAAAATGATCAGCACGAAATAAACCTCTTGGGAATATACAATGTTTGAGCCAATTTTGAAATGAAAAATGATCGGTTAAATGCTCAGGCGGACCAAAATGTGACCGAAAAATTAGTCGGAAAAAAAATCGAGCACGCCAGGTTAAACTACGTGAAACGTAGATTAATAAAATTGATGTCTTCAAGTTTGATTTTGAAACTTTTTCGCCTGCTGTTTTGACACACATTTGATAATTGATTCAACCGGTTTGTCTGTAAATCTGAAATTTTATTTTGACTGACATTCTAGGAATATGCGGTATGGAATGCATAGTATTCTATGTAGAGGTGCTACAACTATGATGAATATATTAAATCGGGATTCAGGTTCAAAATCAGGGCGTGACACTAACATTTCGATAACTTGGCATACAACTTATTCTTTTTTAACACCTGTAGTATAGTATGAAGATGTCCAACATGGTCTTCATGTGATTTAGAATATACAAGAATGTCAACAATAAACACTACCACAAACAAATCCAAATAGGGACGCAAGGTCGTATTCATGTACTCCATAAACAAACCAAGAGCATTAGACACACCGAACAACATCGTCGAGTAACCATATTGACTGTATCGTGTCCTAAATGCAGTCTTCAGAATATCTCCCTCCTTCACCTGAATCTGATGATAGCCCGACCTCAAGCCAATTTTTTTGAAAAACAGAGGCACCCACTAACTGATCTATAAGGTCGTCAATCCTTGAAAGAGGATACTTATTATTTATGGTAACCTTATTCAACTGACGGTAATCAGCGCATGATATCATATTGCCATCCTTTTTCTTCACTAACAACACTAAAGCTCCTTAAGGTAACACACTTGGTCTGCCAAATTTCGTTTCAAGCAGATCTTCTAACTGAATCTTCATCCCAACCAACTTTGAAGCATGCATCTGGTATTATGCCATCAACACGGGTCTAGTATGAGGTACTAAATCTATGGCAATCTCAACTTCTCACTCTGGTGGTACGTCGCACATATACTAAGGAAACACAACAGGAATTCACACATCACATAAATATCACTAGCCATAACATCACATTTCACTCTCACTGAAGTGAACATCACGATCACCTGATCGTATTCCCTCGACGACATCTCGACTTGACTAGCAGAATGAAACTCGAATTCCTATGCTTATCGGTTTCAGGCAACAACATAGCCCCCAACAACACTTACACTCTCGTAATCAACACCCTGCTAAACCAATCCTCTACACCAGAAGTATCTTAGAGAAGCATAAACTTCTTCCCCACTTATTTCAATCCCGCTCCTGTTGTCAAGCAATAAGAAAATAAACAAGTATCGACAGTGTTTCACACACATGTCGTGTATCAGGAAACATATAAAATTACAAAACCTGCCTGGACGGGTCGTCCTGCTCTGATACCACTATGTAACACCCTAAACCCCGACTCTTAATATAAAAGAGAATTTTCACAACTTAGGATGCTACTCAAAACAAAATATGGAACTTCAAGACTATTTTTCAAAAACTTCACAGCAGAACTAAAAATATCTCAAAAGATAAAATAATTATTTAAAACAAATACTCACAGAAATAACTCCAAACAACAACTCAAACAAAAGAATGCGTCTCGTCCCCAATGTTACAGATCAGACCATATAAACCACTAAAAAGAAATAAATGTAAATATAAACGAAGACAACCTCCAAGACCATCTTCGAACTTGAAAATAACTACTCATGTTGAGTACTTGATTGTTTGTACTCTAGAGGACCACATACATCACAACAACAAAAAGGGGTGAGATTACACCTTACAAATGATAACGGTGAAAAATAGCAACAGGATGATAAACAAATATAACAATAATACTAGTGCACAAACACATACACAAATACAAACACATATATCATTCTTAACATATGCAATGCTATTATGCACCAACTCCTTCACCTATATGCACGTGGTACCAAGTTTTTATGGATATGAGAGGTATGCTACTGATTTCTTCCACGGCTCCGGTCCCTCACCTGAACTGACGATCCCCACCAAATAGATCTGAGACCCGCCTCTGGTCTCTCAACTAGACCAACGATCCCACCAAATAGATATGAGGCCACCAAATGGACCGAAGTCTCACTCAACTCCAATGTGTACGCATGCATGGAAATGTTAGTAGTTAAATAATACAATTCACTCAAACAACTATAAATCACCTAAAATTATTTAAATATTTATTCACCCAAAATAGATTTCGAGTATGAACTATTTATCATCAATAAAGGCCTCTAAAATGAATCATCATTTCAATAATATTTCAATTATTTATGCTCAAAAAGGTAAAGTTATGTTATTACCCAAATTTCTCAATTTCTCAAATTACTCAGAGAGCTCAAATTGTCTAAAAAAATTATAATTCTCAAAATTCTCAAAAAGTCATCAATAGAGTAACTCACTATTATTATTACTTGTGTGAGATCATAAACAGGGTAATAACCGTTAACACCAAGGCAGGCCAACACAACTCAAAAAGTCCCAAGGACACATAGTTTCTCAAAAATTTATTATTTTCTCAAAACTCTCAGATATTCATATTTTCTCAAAAACTCTTAAAAATTCATTATTATTATTTGTGTCGGACCATCAACAGGGTAATGACAAACATTTTCCTCAATTTACTTAAAAATATTCAAAATTTCATAATTATATTATATTTTTTAAAATAAAAAAATATCTAAATATACTTTGTCACTTGCCATGAAAATAAATATTCAAATTTCATAAGTAAATTATATTATGTTCTTAAAAATAGAAAAAATATTTATATATAATATGACACTTGCCATGGAAATAATCTCAAAAACATTAAAATTTGGAAAAATAATCAATGATAAAATTTTAGGAAATTGAGAAAAAGAGACCAAAAGGTTGCTCAGTACACAATTTTCAAAATATCACATATTATATTAGTGTCATTAGTCACAAAACTCTAAAAGGGTATAACCCACATAAAATACAATACTATCATAACCAATTTCATCACCAAAAGGGATTTTTTCAAATACCATTTGGTCACCCAATTTTTTTAAACCTATCCATCAACAAACAATAACCAAATGAGACTTATCCCATTTGATCAAGATCCTAACAACGATCATTAGCAAAAACCCATACAATGATACATACATAATATATATTATAACAATTTCAACCTTATTAACACTTTTGAGATATTACCATAAATCCATACTCAAAGGTTTAGACAAACCCATTTAAAAAAAAACATAGAGATATAGGAAACACGGTCGATAAAGAAAACAGGGTAACAACTTACAAACCCTTAACGCTAATGAGAGGGTAAGAGAACCTTCATCATCCTGTTGCCCAAATATACATTAAATAATCCCCCTTACCTTAATTGGAGCTTTCAAAAGGTTTTCACATTTCTCCCTCTTAAAAGTGCTTCATCTCGCTCTTTAATGTGCCGTTTTTCAAAATTCCAATATTTCTCTGTTACCCTAATTTCTAAACTCATGTTAAAATATATAGTCTCAAATCTCATTTGGATACTTCACCTCTTACTTACTCTCACACCCCCAATATTACCGTTAAATTTCCTAACATTAAAATAATCAGTTTCTTTTTAATATTCAAAATTATCCCAATTAAATAATTATTTTAAAGTACTCCAATTAAATAAATATTTTGATTAAATAATTATTTAATTAAAATCTATAATTAAATCTCAAAAGTTCTAATTATTTCTATTATTATTATATATCTTAAAACTAACTAATTTTCGATAATATTTAAATAATTCTAATTTTTAAACTTTACGTTATAAACTCAACTATTTTGGTAATTATTAAATTACCAAAATATATTATAACACCCTAATCATTAAAAATAACACAATTAATCAAATAAATCACAACACACTAGATAAATAAATATTCTAATATTTAATTAAAGTATTAAAATAAAATAGGGTGTTACATGAAGCATCTGCAAAAAGGTCTCGCTTGTCATTCACGAAATAACCCCCTGATGAAATCCAAGTCCTCAGTGGCCACGACAGTAGCAAATTCCTATAGGGTGCTAGGTACTCGGGAGGAAAGAATATTAGGAAGCCAAAATAAAGGAGTCAGAGTATCCTGCTCACCATCCTACTCCAAACGAGCCTGTTTAGGAGAACCTTATCTAGCAGAAGTGGACAAACTGTCACCCCGATCCCTCTTGGCAGGGGAAGGAGAAATTTAAGACCCCTGAGCCAATGAATCAGTTGTGTCAGCATCTGACTGACCTAATTCAAGATTCAGAATCGGGACCATCTCCGAAGTAGTCATAACAGCAAAAACATGAACATTCAGTACAAAAATAGAAGAAACAATAGGTGCCACTGACGCCGGGATAGATAAGCCAACAGTCATACCCTGCTCATTTGTAAGCTCCAAAGCTTTCCGCAATTGATTCAACTGATTCATGTTATTTACAAAAGCACAAATCGCTCATATCTTATTCCTCACCAAAGAGCTTTTGTCAATCGGGATTTTCAGAAGCACTAAGGATAACATGGACATCTATACGCCTCTTCTTTTGTTGAAAGGAAAGGACTTCACCAGGATCAAACCCTTCTTCATATCTGAGCCCTTGGTACCAGGAATTCTAATATTCCTTCATTTTTACTTCCTCAGGAGATAGGAAGTTGATCCAGAATGATAAAAATGGATTGGCCGATAGAAATGATCCATGAACCAATATTTCTGAAAACCGCTTCTGCAAGAGCGGGCATATCCTACCGGATCCGAAGATGAGCAAAAGGCCATATGCGCCTCGGGAGTTACGGGTCTCACCAATACGAAGCGTTCTAGAAAATTTCCCCAATTAGAAGCGACCAGGCTGAACTAATATACTTGGGGACGGCGAGAGATCAATCCTTATCCCGAGCATCATCCAATGAAGTACGGGCCACAATGAAGACTTCAAAGAAAATCCCCAATGAAGGCTTCAAAGACTTATACCCGCCACAAAGATGGAACACCAATATGAAGGCTCGGGCTCTAGGATGAAGTTCCAAGGGGGCAACTTTTAGATGGTTCATCACAGGCACCTCAAAATCATAGAAGGATAGACACATCCTTAACCTGGTGAAGAGACACTCTTACAGGGAACTGAGCAACCCTTGAAAGAGCTACACACCCTTTCATCTGGACCTACTAGAAGAATCACTCAATGCGATGTATTTCCTATTATGATGTTGGCCTGAGTTATGACTTCGATGGTGTTTATGACAGAAAGAGTCCCAACTATTTTAACAGTCACCCAATCATCCCTATTTGCATTGGTTGTCTTTATTGATTGAATACCCTTATGAGCCAACATATCATCTCTATGATGATCATTGGGATTTATCCAAGACACAAGACACGATATCATGTTCCCCTTCACACTCTAAGTGACGAGCAATCTCTGCATTGCTAGAATCATGACCAAACGACTCCCGATATGTTTGAACAAAGCGACCAGTATGTTCCCTCCTTTGACAAGCAACCTCTATTTCTGCCTCGATCGAGACAGGAGGAGACACCGGTCTCTCAACAAGGTTTCAACCCCCCACCGGATTCCACGGGGAATGAAGATTTTGAAGTGTTCATGGATGGAGTGTCATCTGACAAATATTCTCTAGATAAATCCGCCATATCTGAACCATCACTCAATACGACGATTCTTGATTCAGAACCCCCACTGACAGAAGGGGAGGAATGCGACTTAGATTCCATTCCCCTTCTCGAAGATGAAGAAACAATATCCTCTGAGTCACTCTCGATGATAATAGAATTACCACTCATCATAATAAAAAGGCAATAGAAACATGAGTAAACATTGAGGAGAAGAGAAGGTACCTTGAAATAGAAAGCCAAAAGCTTTAAAATGAGAAAGGAAATTGAAAAATCGAAGCTTTAACACTTCAAATTTATGAACATACGATGAAGGTTACTCTGGGAAGTAAGTGCTCTCAAACAAGAGGGGAAAACTAGAAGAGATAAGGGAAACTCAATTTGGGGAAGAATTAATTTTTTCCCCACATCCTCTCTTTATCTTTATACATGCGAAGGCAATCAAACGGATCAGATTGAAAGCATGAAATAAGGACAAATCAACTGTCAGGATTTTACCCGGGGAAGACAACCGCACTCAAGTGTACTCAAGAACATAGAAAATTGTGTCATGTCACCTCATACCTTTTCAGGTCACATGTTACAGAAAAATGGCAAAACACTTCAATAATGGGATTACATTCAATGTCCACATTCACATCACGCTTTGGCAAAACCAAAGCGGCGCATTCCAGCCAATGCCTGAATAAACTCCTTTGAGGCTGACCACTACTACTGAAAGGCTCCCCCGGAATTGAACATGTTGGATGAGTCTTAGAGGCAACTGTTTTTTGTCGGTAAAATACACAGAACCTATCAGTTATGCTGACCAAAATTCGGGACCCCCGGTCTACGCTGATCAAAGATCTGAGTTCCATTACTCCTCACCGGTCAAATGCCCAATGGCATGAGGCCCATTACCTAGTCTACTTCGCTAGACCCAAGGTATAAATACTTTCGTAAAGGGTTCTAAGACACACACACAATCTCTAATATGCACTTTCATTATCACCTATTTTGAATCCTAACTGACTTGGGTGTTGGAGCGCAAACCATATAGGTACCCCCTTGTCCACCTATCAGAGATAGCAACAACGGTTAGCAGCATCGTATCAACATCGATACCTCTGGTTCAAGAAGCACCGTAATCACAACTTTCGATCCACGGTGTTGCATCCACGAAGAACATCAGAAGCTTTGTTCTATCATAGTTTCCACAATCACCACCATTTATGGATCCGCAACAGAATAAAATCAGTATTCATTCAAAGTAAAGAGGATCGAGGATCCCTAGTTCTCTTTAAGGCTCTATTTAGCATGATATATTTTTGAGCTTATAGCTTATAAGCTCATGTGACAATAAAATACCAGTTTGATAATGATTTTTTCTTCACGAGCTTATAGATTATTTTACTAGCTTATAACTTATTTTCCAAACGCTATTTCAAATATCGTTTTAACTTATAGCTTATAGCTTATCATTTCTTCAACCACTTTTACCCTTATTATTTTAACTAAAACTCACTTTTACCATTTATAATTTATTTTAATTTAGGATAAAGCAATTATGTATTAAATGCAATTTTATGTCATTTTATATTTATTGCTAGTTGAATTTTAACAAACATTTTAATTAGCTTATCAACTATCAGTCATCAACCATCAACTAAGGTTATATTGTTTGTAGTCAGTCATCAACCATAAGTTATAAGCTATTAGCTAACTTATAAGCCAACCACTATTTTTACCAAACATAATTTAAATCTTGTAAAACTACTATGCGAACAATGATTTTCTAAAAATATCAACAAGATAATTTAAAATAATTAAAAAAATATTGGAACATTAAAAAAGAAATTATTAATACTAGTGACTGAATTGTCCGAGAGATTAAGCTTTTGTTTGGTAAAAATAGTTGTTGACTAATAAGATAGTTGATAGTTTATAATTTATGAGTGATGATTGATGACTAATATCTTATAACTTATAACTTATAATTGATACCTGCTAAATGAATTGGAGTATTTGCTAAAATTAACCGTTCAACTAGTTGATAAAGGTAAAATAATACAAAAGATATTTAATAGATAATTGTTTTATTTTAAATTAAAATAAATTATAAATAATAAAAGTGAATTTTAATTAAAATAAAAAATAACAGTGAAATAAAAATAAAAATTATAAATTAAAATACTATTTAAAATAATATCCAAAAAGTAAATTAAATTAAAAATAAATAAATTATAAACTATAAGATTGTTCCTAAATTATTTTTTTATTACTAAATGAGCTTATAAACTAGTATAAGCTATCAATTTTAAAACATGTCATTGTCAAATAGAGGTTAAAAATAGTATAAAATCTTGAAAGGAGAAGTAGTTGAAGGACTTGAAAACAAAATCAAATGACAAGGGTAAACATACGTGGTACTTTTAAACTCCGCTGAATTATTGTCCGGAACACATACGACATACTTTTCATTTAGAATGTTTATTATTTCCTCTAAAAATATAATAATATATTCTTTACATGTTGCATTAAAATAATGATAGACTAGTAATGATGATTGTTCAAATGTACAATTTTGAAGATAATAAGATACCATATTGACCTGGCATGTAACTGGACCTCGTGGACTTGTCTATGAGATTCCACAGCCCACAAAATAAATTTAAATTAATATGTATGTAGACAATAGAAACTAGAAAGCCACCCTTTTCATCCTAATCTCTTATTTTAATGTTTCAAATACAAATTATTTGTATACCAATGTTGTAAACTGCTTGATATTATTAAGAAATATATATATATATATATATATATATATATATATATATATATATATATATATATATTAAAAGTCTTCATTTTGTAGCATCTATTATTTAGATTTAAGACACTTTGTTTGTGTGAATTGATTAGAGAAGTTGTTGTTCAGCACTCATGATCTTTCTTTTGAATGAGTATCAATAGTTAATCGTTACGGGATGTGCATGGATAACGATTTAATATGAACCAATCAATTTTTATGGTTATGGTTTATTAACCAAACCACTTCTCATAAAAATCAATTTAAAATTCAGAACTGGTTTTAAATAAATTTTGATTTTATTCAAAATTATTTAAATTTTATTTTTTAAAAATTAATATTAAATTTTAAATTTAAAAACATAAACAAAATTTATGAGGTTTTAAAATATTTTTTCTTTTAAAATTTTAAAAACATACAAAAAAAACATTTTTTCTTAGGAAAAAAAATATTCAGAAAAAAAAAATAATATTAAAAACAAATTGAAAATAATAAAATTATATTCTAAAAATTAAAAAAAAAATTATTCCAAAAATTAAAAATAACTGAAAAAAATTTATTAAAAAAAAATGGAAATGGAAAATAAAAAATAATTTCTATTCTGAAATTATAAAAAATTATTTTTTTTCCTGAATTTTTTTTATTCTGAAAATTTGAAAAAAATAACCTTTTTGATAATTAAAAAAAATTATTTAAAAAAAATCTAAATTTTTTTTACTGAAAAAAATACAAAATATTTTTTTTACTGAAAAAAATACAAAATATTTTTTTCCAAATATAATATTTTTCGTGAAAAGAAAAAATAATTGAGTTTTATTTTTAAAATAATTTTTTTATGAAATTTAAAAAAATTTAAAATATAAAATTGATTTATAATGTAATAAAACATGAAAACAGACTAATATAAAAATTTAACGCATCGTAAAATTGAGATACGCAATAACAAAATCAAATTTTTATAATGGGTAACGGTTTATATTTGGATAACAAAATGGATACCCAAATTTTTATTTTAGCATTTGGTTTGGTTTTTTAAAAGTGAAATAATTTGGATAGCAATTTGGTTATGAATAATCGGTTTTTGTGCACACCTCTAACATGAGGTAACCAATCTATCACTAATCATCTTCATTTGCAAGGATAAACTAAGGAGAATTTTTATTTTTAGTTGCATTTTATATCGCGATTTCTCTTCAGTGGTATTATAGCTAATTACGAAACTATATATCAGATATTTTTCATTTTATGTACTTTCTGTCTTAATTCGATTAAAACACATAATAAATTAAATAACAATAAGAAATTAAATATTGGCATCATGATTTGTATAATTTGGATGTTTGTTGTTGACTATGCTTCGGAATATGATATTTGTATGGTGAAACAGCGATACATCGATCATCTATAATTGATGCAAATATGATGAAGTAGATAGAAATATCACTAGAAGGGGGTTGAATAATGACCCCTTTAAAATCTTGCTTTCAATTTAGAGATTTATTCTAGTTCACCAAAGTTGGCTACTTTAGTCCACGCGTTTTGTGAAATTTTCCAATTAATGATCAATATCTTTTTATCCTTTTCTTACACCAAAATATATTTTCTTTAGTCTCACCAGACTTACAACACTGATTACAAAGATTCGGTTAGCTTACACTATCACCCAAAATCAACCTTGACTTGAGGATATACAAAGTATTAAGAATGATTTATAAGGAGAATCAGATTCACAATTCCTCAACAAATGATTATTGAGAGGATGTGGTTTTAAGACAAATAATCTTAGAAATAGAGATCCTTGATTCTAAGATTATGATTTTAGTGAGAATATAATTTTGTAAGAATATGATAAATTTTCTCTCTTGAACTCTCCTTGAATGAATGTGTTTTCTCTCTTGATTTTTCCTTGAATGAATGATGTGATTTTAAGACAAATATTCTTATAAAGGAATATCCTAGATTCTAAGAATATGATTTTTGGAAGAATTTCAAGAATATTTTTCTTGAGTTTTCCTTGAGTGATTGTCTTGAAATGAAGAGAATGTGAATGGCTATTTAAAGAGGTTTTGATCCTCTAGCTTCTTGAGTATCAGATCTGCCCTGAGTATATATTTGAAATTACATGTTTTCTATTGGTATTTATGATTCCGCCATTGATAGTGTAAATGAGAAGATCATTTATTTATAGAATTGTCTGTGAGAGAAACTAAAACTCATGTTGTGATTCTTGATACACATCTTCTTCATGTATTTATGAGACCCTCGTTTGATATTATTTAATTGTTATAATATGATCCTCTAGGATAATTAGAGCTTTGTCATTTATTTAAAAGCTAATCCTTTTTAGTAGTGCAGAAGAATTACGATAATCCCGTCAATACCTTTTCTTGATATTCAATGTGGTGCAGAATTACGAGAATGCCATTGTGTGACTTATTTCTTTGTCACACTTGGTATTTTGTGTTCCTTTCAAACATGTACTTTTTTTCTTGTAATGAGCTTAATAATAAACTTGAGAACCATTTCTTCTCACATCCCATTGATGATATAACATTTATACATACCTGCCTTATTAATTTCCACTCAAAAGCACACATCAAATAACAAATAAGATCATAATCTTAATTGTATTTACACAAAAGTTTGTCATCTGCAAAACATCAAAAAAGATCTTTTCCTTAACATATGATTGATCAATTTATATATGATATAAATAATTCTTGTTCGACATCGGTGTATATATTTTGTTTATTCCATTTGATTAGTGTGATGTTTGTTATTCATTTGAATGATCAATGCTCATTCTGATTTGGAAACTGACACTTGTATGGTGAAGCAATGACATTTGAGCAGTCATATTGAATAATCAATCATTATATTTTTATGACATGAACATGTTGCATTAGGATTTGTGACGCAACAAGAGTTATGCCTTAGAGTTTGTGACGGCGTCTTAGTGTGATACGATTTATATGATAAATAATAATCCAATGAGATCAAGTTAACTGCAAACTCTCTCAAAACAAACATTAAGTTTAAGTTTTCCAATATTTAACACTCATTAAGACTAATATCAAAGAATATAGGTTTCGGCCACCGCGATGTGCATGTTTCTATATTAGTAAGATGCGATGGGATAAATTTAATATCCAATTGCTAAAACTTTGAGTTTAACTCAACTAAGTCAGTTATAATAAGATTATATGTGTTTAGAAGCAAGATTTTGGAACAATCCATATGCTTGATTAGAATAAGGAGTTATTCATCAAACTGATAATATTTGAGAGTTGTATTAGATATAACTGAAAGGAGTTCCTACCTAAATAAATGAGTTTTGTATAATCATCCAACCACTGATTTAAAATAAAGTGAAATAAGGATCTCGATTCACTAGAAAATCTTCCAACGGGATTTTCCAAATCAAATATTGAGGGTCATTTGATTTGAGTAAAATAGTGGGGACATATTAGTTTAAAGGCCTAATTGGATATGTTTTGATGATACTTATATCTTTATGTTTTTAAATGTAGATTACCGTGTCAAGTGAATGATAATTCTAGTAAATGTACTAGTCTCATCGAAGTAATAAATTAAATTTGTCTCCACAGGGATTGCGAATTTTAACAAGGTAACTATCGTGCACATTAAAGTAAATAACAAAATGGGGGTTTTCAAGATTGCTTCGGTACGAAATAAGAAAGAGAAACTTTACGGAATAAAATTCAATGATTAAAGGCGATTAGATATGAAAATTATGTTCTCAAAAAGACAGATGTTGGACTAGATTCCTGGGACAACAAGTACTATTGGTTTATGACATATTACAGCTTCTGGGGACAGATGTCAGACACAATGTCTGGGACATTATAAACCAGAAATAAAAAAAAAACAAGTTTGCAAGCAATATATGACAGATTAACTTATACAATATAATAAAGCAGAAAGCAGTAATGAATGTAAGAGCTTGGTAACCCAATTTGTTGAAACCACACCTACGTATGGGGGAACTCTACCCAAGAAATGCAATTCATTATTTCGAGTTAGAACAATTAGTATTATAAGAACCTTAAAACCCTATGAAATTTTATGCCTCTCCCTAATTCTAGTGACTTTCTATTTAGGACTCCCCCTAAATATGAGAACTCACTCACTTTCTTCAACCATTAAACCCTACTGATCGGCTTAACCATTAATACAATGATCATTGAATTTAAAACTCAACTAAAACCAATCAACTACTATGCCAAGTTACTGGAACATATAGTGGTGTACACAAAGATTCAACCCTAATCTGGTTATGGCATTAGCGTGGAATATAAGAAACACTATGTTCCCAAGCTTATAGACTTAACATCTTGGAACAAGGTTTACAACTCAATTAACAAACCAACGATATGCCTTAAGATATTAAAGGAGGCGCTAGAGTGGTGACAAACAAAGACTCAAAAGATAAACCTTAACACTAGGTATCTTCAAAACATGCACACATCAAAAGTTAGGTTTGAGTCTCCTTAAATAGAAATGTCTTCTGGGCTTTTCTCCTTTGGATTTCAGATTTTATTTCATCTAGAATAATAGCATAATCCTTTTGGATTTGATTTACTCCATAAAGATCTTTAACAAAAGATATGATTTGTTATTAATTTAAATTCATATTTAAATCTCCATTAAAATATGATTTGATCTTCAACAACTATCAACAAATCACACAAACATATTGCTATAATGCAACAATGAATATGATTAATTCTTATCCATAATTTCGCTCCAAAATGGCATCCATCATGGCCTACTAAACAAGGATAGATGTTGCACTGCACATGTTGGAACATCGTGTTCCACATGTTGCACCAGTACATCCAAATTAACTATTATTCATAGCTTGTAGATCTTCTATTGAAGAGTGAATTTGGATATATAAATATTAAACCACAACTGCAATAGTTGTCAGATGTTACAACATATAATAACATTTGTCTTGTTGATGGGAACCAGATGTTGTAACACACATGTTGGAACAACGTGTTCCACATGTTACACGAAATCATCCAAAACGACTCCTCTTCAAATAAGTCTTATTTGTAGAGTAGTTCTTTGAACAAATATTCCTTGAAGGTATATCTAGTCAAATCTTTTTAACTTAAACAAATTCAAATCTTTTTTAGTTGATTTTGGATTATCAACACAAACTTATTCCCAAAAGCAAGCCTTTGGGTCAATTGAAAAAGCCAACACCACAACTCTTCTGAAGGACATCTGATGATAGTCATAACCCAAACCTTAAGCTTATTACTTAGCTGGTTATGTCAAGCACATTAGCTAAGTAACTACTACTTAGTATCAACCTCAGATGCCAGAACATCTTGTTTCATATATTGCATAAAAATACATCTTGTTCATATGTTGTTTTACCTAATGCAGTCAATCCAAAAGGAGAAACAATCTCCTCATTTGAATTTTTTTGGCTAAAACAATTACAATATGTGTTCTTCATGAAGTAGCACAAGTAGCATATCATATCACCCAATAGAATCATCTGAGCAAACATAATTGGTAGCAGTAGCACATAAGTCAGGCGATTGCTACACATCAAGAGATCAACTCCATATCATTACTCCTCCTTTTTGCCACAATTTGGCAAATGAATGGAAAGAACATCAAGCTTCATAGCAGTAGCCAACCCAGATCAACATTCAGAATAGCAGCAACATAAATCAGTAGCTTAAAGTCAAAAGACACATGTTACTACACACAATAGTCAATGCTCAAATGCAGTCAGTCATGTACTCACAATGTTAGTCATGCATGATTATACATTTAGTAATTGAGTCAGAATCAATAACAGACACTACTAACACACAGTTGATACTCAGATGCCTGTCCCGATGCTTCAACATATGTGCACATACAAAATCATAATCGTTAGTACCCAATACACCAGGTAGAACCATTCATACTATAGTCAGCAGTAGAAATCATCTCCACACCACAACTAGTACCAATCATACCGGTCGGTACTAAGCATAATATGATGTATCAGATAAGTACAAAATCCTCATACATCTCAAAGTCAATAGTCAATTCAATAGCTACACCATTCAACTACATAGTCAGTATACATAATAGTCATAACATGTTATCCTATACAGTTAAGAAGTAGTAACAACTATAACAGGTTGAGGTGAAGCAGCTCAACATTTCTCCACACACACCGGATCATATTTATCAATTGTTATACAAAATTGGATGCAATGTCTGAGATATTTTTGCCAACTTGTAACAGATCTCAACAACTCATAAGGAATATTATCCTCCTCAATCTCTTTCACCGGCCAACATTGTCTTCATCAATTGATCATCATTATAAAGCTCAATAAGTCCAATATACACCCGTGCTTTAACAAAAATTCTTTTGCATTCTTATTTGCAGTTTCTTATTCTTCCTCAGTTCCCTTTTTCTAGGTAATAATATTATCAATAAAGGGAATCTAGATTTTTCCCAATAAAATGAAAGTTGAAGTTGAAAGCTTCACACACTTTCCTCTAGCATACACTTTTCTAAGCTCCTTGACCAACTTTTCATAGTTAGGACCATCATCGGTAACAATATTCATTTGCCTAATGACTTTCCTGATTTCTTTGCCATCAATAGATTTTTCACCTAGCTCTCTCTTAGATGTAATCCTTCTTTGAAGAACATACTTCCATTTTTGAATACTTGTTTCAGGATGGAATGACATATTGTCCATGTGAGATGAGGCGACATTCATGTGTGTCGCGACCGGGATTTTAAGATAACGAAGCCGAGACTAATGAGATGGCAAAGAGAGATAAAATTAGAAGAGTCGCCACCGAATTTTATTTGTGTGCCTATATTGGAGAGGCGAGGGTAAATAGTTGATAAAACCCTTAAAAAGATATGTGCACGGGAAACGCTAAAAGCGGATAAGAAATCGGTCTTGCAATCGAGATTTGGGTTTGGAAGTCGATTACGCAAGAGGAAGGTATTAGCACCCCTCACGTCTATGGTACTCCATGGGAACCATTTGGGTTGTTTTATATACATGAGGATTTTATCTATCATTGCTTTATTTTTCAAAAGAAGCATGTGTCAAAGAGGGGGTGTTTTTGTTATTATAATGCTCACCAAGGATTGAGGCCCTTGTACCTACGTATCACTCATTCGGGGATGAGGAATCAGAGTTCCATAGTTTGGAGTAGAAAATGTTTGTGTGTTGGTTGATTTTATCTTTGAGAAAATGGTTTTTTGAATGATGCCCTAAAGCGCAAAAATGAGTTTGATGAGTTGTATTATTTTTACCTTGAATAAGGGTTTTATGAAAAGAATGTTTATGATTATATTGTACTAAAGTCTATGGACGGATGTGATTATTCTAGAAAACAAGTCAAACGTCTTGCGTCCAAAATAATTAGAGTAAGGATAAGAATGCTTCATTCTTACTCATTCTCCACCACTTAAGGCTCGTGGCACACAATAATAATCGTAATTTTATTGTATTTTTAATTTGATTATGAAAATTCCATTTGATGTTGAATCAAGGGTTTGTTTATTTTACTATGAAATTTGGGTAATGCAACATGCATGCAAAGTAGCCAACAAGAAAATAGAGGGTCTCATTGCAAGGTAGCCCAAGAGAAAGTCTTGTGTGCACAAAAGTGACCTAAGCTAAACAAAGGATAATGGTCTTACAAACATGTCCCCCTAAGGTGGTGCCATGATGTCATTCTTACAACATGAATATAAGTTGCGAATGAAAATCCAATGTTCACAAAGTTAATGGAAACACACCTCCAAGCAAAGGTCTTAGGATGAGATCCTCTAAGTCCAAATTGAATAAGTGAAATGAATTGTTTTTGGTCTTATAATTTTATCATGTTTTTGTTATTTTTAATGTATGATGACAATAAAATAAATAACAATAAATATGCATGATGAGTTTATACAATGATAATGATGATGATAATGAGTACTTTAATGTAAATTACAAGGTAATGACATAAAAGTAAATTACAAGGTAATAATAACAATGATTAGTGAATATAAATGACATAAATTAAATAACAAGTTAATAGTAACATAATCACAATAATAAAGGTTAATTATAAACAAAGTTAGTGAAGTATAATTAGTGGTTAGTAATATGTGCAAAATGAATATTTTGAAGATTATTTATTCATAGGTCAAAAAAACTCAAAAAATGGCGCATCAAGGGATAACTTATCATTGATGCAAAGTATTGAAGATGATTAATAATCATCTAACAATAGATTTGTAACAAAAAAAGTTATACAACCCCAAGTCCATCTATCAATCCTTTGACAAATAGAAGATTATATCACTCAAATAATCATGGTTTGTTTTCTTTCTTTTGTTTTTACTCCTTTTTATTTAGCAAGATAGTAAGAGAACAAATAAATTAGCATAATGTAAATGATATATGGTTAGATAATAATGGACATAAAAATAAAGTATTTGAAATAAAATGAATAATATAATAAATTGTGAGCAAATAAATAGAAAATAAAATAAAGTGCAATAACATAAATGTTAGAAGTTAGTAGTTAGTGGTTAGTGGAATCACAATAAGAAAATGGATTAGCAAGTTAGTATAAAGAATATGACTTCATTTATGCATCAAATGACTCAAGTATGGTTAAAATAGAGGCAACTTATCAATGCCTCAAAGTATCATAAGTGATTCATTGATCAATCATTAATAGGTTTGAAACATTGAAGAT